>NW_027526422.1:63700367-64111102 GCF_048455015.1 Haemaphysalis longicornis
TCGCGCACACTTGTAGCAACAATGATGGAGTAAAGGTCGTTTCGGCAGCGAAGAAGAAGCAAGTAGGCGGCAGTCATGGTCTTAAACATTCGTGATTTATTTATTTATTTATTTATACAGGTACCTACATCGCCCCCACGGGCATTATTGTAGGGGGGAAAACAAGCAAAGGAATACAGTACAGTCAATATAACAAAAAATGGTTGCGGGTAAAAGGCTGTATGGTTGAAACAACAAAGTGTTGACTTACACTGTCATAAATAAGGCATCACATTGCAGATACAAAGCAAAAACGCAAAAAAGAAGAGTGCTATCGGTTACACAGGGCAATAAAGTAAAATAAAAAGCAATTAGTACGGAACGCATCAGAAATGTACAGTAGGGATTAGTTCAACAAAAAATTGTGCAAATTTCTAACAAAAGATGAGGGAGGCACAGAGACAATTTCCTCTGGCAAGCCGTTCCACTCATGCGTGGTCCTTGGAAAAAAGGCGTATTTGAATGCATTGATCCTGGACGCGTATTCACGCAGTTTTAAAGAATGGTCAGTACGGGGTGACACATAGGTAGGTGGTCTTATATACTGTTCTTTGTCGATGCCTGTTCTGTTCATGAATATGCTGTAAAATAGGGACAGTCGTAGGTATTTTCGCCGGTCAGCTAACAGAGGCCATTGTAATCCTGAACGAATGTCAGCTGATCTTACGGTGAAGTTATAATTGCTTGCCACAAAGCGTGCTGCTCGTGCCTGTACACGCTCTAGGGCTTCTATATTTGATTTTGTTGAGGGGTCCCAGGCACTGCAAGCATATTCCAATATGGGACGCACATTGGATATGTATAGTGTTTCTTTCAACTTAGTTGGTGCCTGTCTAAAATTGCGCCTCAAAAAATTTAGCACGCGACTAGCCTTTAATGTTAAGTAATTAATATGAGCGTTCCAAGACAGGTTGGCAGAAAAAATGATCCCTAGATATTTATATTCTGATGCAACCGGCAAGGTAGCCCCGGCCATGACGTAATTTGAAATCCGAGGCTGTTTTTTGTTCGTAAACCTCACCAATTTACACTTCGACACATTTAATGTCATTCTCCATGAATCACACCAAGAAACTATAGAGTTCAAGTCATTCTGCAATTGAACGGTGTCCGCTTCAGAGGTAATGTTATTGTAAATGCAGCAATCGTCAGCGTACAATCGAACACGGCTGGAGAGATTGTCAGAGATATCATTTATAAAAATAAGAAAAAGCAGGGGCCCCAAAACTGACCCTTGCGGCACTCCTGACAATACATCGACGCTTGATGAGCACACACCGTCAAGAATCACGCACTGCTGTCTTTCGGAAAGGTACGCTTCGATCCACATGAGAAGGGCATTAGGTATACCTAGACAACGAAGCTTTTGCAACAGCAACACATGTGACACGGAATCAAATACCTTCTGGAAATCCAGAAATATACAGTCAACCTGAAGGCCCGAGTTAATAGAAGCTGCAATGTCGTGCGTAAACTCGACCAATTGTGTATCGCACGAAAAACCCGCCCTGAAACCGTGTTGCAATGGGGAAAAGAAGTTATTACTTTGTAGATGATTCATTAAGTTTGTGTAAATTATATGTTCGAGTGTCTTGCAGCACACGCTTGTCAGAGAAATAGGCCTGTAGTTACACTTTTTTGTTTTATCTCCGCTTTTATATACTGGAGTTACGTTGGCATTTTTCCAATCAGCTGGTAAAACGCATTGTTCAAGCGACGTTTTGTACATGAGTGCTAAAAAAGGGGTGATAGACACTGCGCAGTTTTTCAAGACGAAGTTGGATATACAATCAGGACCAGGAGCAGAGTGAACATTTATTTTTTCCAACAAGAGCCCGACACCACGTTCGGAAATTTCTATGTCGTTCATTTGCGGGAGCGCGCCAACATTCTGGCATACACTACGTGTGTCAACCGGCTGCGAGAACACAGACTGAAAGTATGCATTGAAACTCTCAGCTTTGGCTTCCGTGTTAGAATCGTAATTTATCCCGTCCATGGTGTCAGGAATAGTGGGTCTAGAATTACTTTTATTTTTCACGTATTTCCACACTTCCTTAGGGTTGGTTTTAAGTTTCTCGCCTAGATGACAAAGGTACATTTCTTGTGCTCTGCGCATAGCTTTGGTCACCATTTTGCCCATCGCCTTCATTCTTGAAAGCAACGCAGGATCAGGCATGCGGCAATACTTTCGATACAACCGATTCTTTCTATTTATCTTTGATCGGAGTTCCCTACTGAGCCATGGCTTATCATTGCGTCGCCTGGCCGAAATGATACGCGAAGGAATGAAAGTTTGGGTCAAGGACAATATCTTTGTTTTGAAGAAATTCCACTGCGCATTCATGTCTAACGATGAACTATGCGATTGGAACTCAGGAAAAAATGCATCTAGTTCACGCGACAGTGATGGGTAGTCACCTTTTTCATAAGAGAACACTTTGCGGGGTGCCTCAGCGCGGCGGTTTTTAGCACTACAAGACATTTTAGTGATAACAACGTCATGGTCGCTGATACCAGGGACTGTGACAACAGAGGATACAAGATCCGGTTCAGTGCACAAGAATAAATCAAGAATGTTTGCGCTGTCACCACCAATTCGTGTTGGCGTTTCCACAAATTGAAAAAATGAGTGGGCATTAATCATCTCCCTAAAGGCAGTATACAGGAAAGACGTTGTGTTTAACACGGGTTTAAAGGACTTCCATTCTACATCCGGGAAGTTAAAATCGCCTCCGAGAATTACGTGCGTTGTTTGCAAACTTAATAAAACGTTACTCAACTGAAAGAGAGGATGGGCAGTTCTTATACCGGGCGGCCTATAAAATGAGCCAATGGCAACGGAAGAACCGTTTTGTAGCAATATTTTACACCAGACAGTTTCGCACGAGTCGGCTTCGACGCTTATAGAATTGCTAGCTATGCTATCATGAATGAGAACAAATACACCACCACCATGGCAATTACGGTCTTTCCTATATACGGTATAGCCAGAGGGAAACATTTCGCTGTCGCTAATTGTGTTGTCGAGCCATGATTCTGTACCAATGACTACGTGCGGATTTGTTGATTCTATCAACGAAGTGAACTCTATAGATTTATTTTTGAGGCTTCTGCAGTTTACTACAATACAGACGACATCGTGTTTGCCGGATGGTTTCTTTTTATGGTAAGCTGCATTCGTTAGTAGCTAGCGAGTATCGCTGATCACGGTGTCGGTTTCAGCATTATATACAAAGGTTTCGTTGCCTATTTTCATTTTATTAAATCGCAACTTGTATTCTGCTTCACGGTCTTTGGCGAACTGAATCAGCTTCTTCCTTTCCAGTCGAACTTTACTGGAATAGTCCTCACTTAACGCAAACTCGGTTCCTTTCAGCTTTGCGGCAGCAGAAAGCACACGTTCTTTGTCTTTAAATGACAAAAACCTCATTATTACGGGCCTTGCCTTTTCCGCTGTGTAGCGTCCTAGCCTGTGAGCTCTTTCAATGGCAGCAGCGCTGATTGCCACATTCAGTTTTTCGGAGCAAAAGGCAATCACTCGAGCCTCTGACTGAGCCCACGCTTCATTTACAGTATCTGCAAGGCCATAAACTATCAAATTGTTTCTTCTAGATCTGCTATCTAGGTCCTCATACGAGTCCCGTAATTTGGCGCAGGTATCCGCAAGATTTTCATTTTGAGCGAGTAGTTGCGTTACGTCATCCTGTAAAGGGGACACGTTATCTTCCACGAGCTTGACCTTTTCTGCCAGTTGCGATAGCTTTTGTTCGAGTGCCTGTTGGTCGGCTCGAATGGAACGAATTTCCGAAAGAATTTCAGTCTGTTGCTGTTGCATTGACGGTAGTGTCATGATGACATCAAACATTTCTTTTTCTTGTTGGGGTGTCAGAGGGCCCGGGTTTTGTTCTACATCGCCAGACAGAAGCAGCAACATTCGGGCAACACGCACGCATGACAAAAATTTTGCACCCAGCAGGAGAACATTTTGAACAATCGTAGTCGACAGCGAGTTGGGATCTGGCACCAATTTTTTAAACGGCTTTCCGTCAACAAGGCGATAAGAATAACCAACCCGAAGAAAGACGAGCCGTGAGTGACTGACAGTCATTGCGGTGCCAGATCTCAAGGTGGGTGGTTGCCAGATCCCTATGAGGGAGGTGGCATCCGCGAGAGATTCGAGCGTAACATTTTGGGGACCGGGGTTCAATTCAACGTCTCCTGAGAGAATTAGCAAGAAATAAACATTGAGGACATTTGCAGAGACAGAGAACAGTAAGTTGAGCAAGGATTTGCGGCAGGACTCTAGTGTGTCGGAGGGGCACGACACCGCGATCAAAAAGGGATCGTTTGAACGCACGCAATAAGCAACGTGCTTGGGGTGACTGACCTGCGTCAAGAGATGGAGTGACATGACTGACTTCGTAGCGCTGTCGTGCCCCGTCCTGGTCCGTTGCAGTGGCTCCTTAAATAGGCTTGGTTGACCATGGCCGGTAATTGTTCTGTAATGGTTGTAAAGGTTGCGTTGTAAAGGTTGTAAAGATTGTAAAGCTTCGCTCTCTTCAAGTCTTACGCGTTAGTGTGAAATTCCTTCATTTTGTTGAACTTAAGGGATATAAATTATTAGTGCGAATCCCATTGTGATTTTGATTCTGCAGAACGATACCCGAAGTCCTCGTTCCACCTTCTCTAAACAGTCTTTTTTATGCATAAAAGTTTGTCTCCCACGGTGGCTTTTTGGCTAAGGCGTCGTGCTCCTGAGCTCGGGGACGCGGGTTCGATAGTGGCTGAGGCGACCGGTTTTCATGGTGGAGGAACCCAGGATTCCTGCCCAAGCGCCTCCGCGGAGAGCAGCGCCTTCTGTCGGCGTGTGGCGGCGCGACGCTCCGTAACTGAAGGGAGCGAAAAATGAAAAATCAATAGCTCCTCACCCAAACCAGTGAGCTAATTGCTCTCCCGGTTGTATGCAGAACAGCTTTCACTCTCTATTACTGTATATTTTCAATCATGTAACTCGAACGATGCGTGTTACCTGGGCATATAACTTTTTGTCAATGGCGTCTATGGGCAGTCTCTGAAAAATGGACCACTTGGCTCTCCTAAATCGAGCACTGTGTCGCTGCAAGATCAGATATCCAATTGCTCTCCCGGATTTGAGTACTACAGTATGTTAACTTCAAGACGCCATAAAATTCCACGTGATTGGTTCACAGAAAAATGTTACTGGGCACTTTTTGTCTGGAGTCTGATGCCAGGTTAGAGAGTGGGAACGTGTGGTGCCCTCTCTCGTAGTGGCCGGCATCCTCTACAGCCCCCATAGCCTCCGCGGTCGGCTCCGGTCTTTTCGGTGCAGGACGTTTCGGTACAGTGCGTTTCGGTACGCTCTTCCCGGCGCACAGACCTTTCGGGACACGGGCGTTTCGGGACACCGACCTTTCGGGACCAGTTGCGGTCCCAAGGGGGGGGGGGGGGGGGGGGCGAAGGGGGCGGTCGCCCCCCCAAAGAGGTCCTCAGTTTCTTATTTTTAGTTTTTTTAAGCATTCTACTTGCGCGAAGTTAAATCCCTGCGGGTTGCACCGCATACGCGCACACGCCTGCATGGTTATCACCACCTCCGCAGAATTGGCGCAAGGAGGGGAGCGATTCTTTATTCGCCTCGCCTCCTCTCCCCCCCTCTCCCCCCCCCCCCCCCACCAAAAAAAAAATCGCCCCCCCCAAAACCGATCTCTGGGACCGCTACTCTTCGGAACACGGGTGTTTCGGTACAAAGGCGAATTCCGGAATGCGCTGTAGGCTGCGCGCGTTGTTTACGTGGTGGTTGCGAGCACGCAATTCGTACCTAATTATTACAGATGTTCTTGTTCGCAGTTCTGCGTTATTTTAGGCCAGCAGTTGGTTGTGCGGCCTTGCCAAAAAAAACTTCCGTTTATTTGTTGAATATTAGCTGGGATATTTGTAGCATTTATAAAACCTAATTGTTCATTATTGTTTTTGTAGCGACTTATTAAGTATTTTATATAACAAATCAGTGACAGTATCACCGTATTTCCTCGGTCGTGTTTTGACGACTTATTATCGCTTTTTTTTTCAAAAATCAGTGAGAGTAACTATTTTATTTTCACACTTTGCGGATCCCCTACGACAAAGGCTGCGGAAATGAGGGCCACTGCGCGGGAAAAGGAACCTGTGCCTTTTTAGACCGCTAAATGATGTAGGGCAATTTCTCGGCATTCCGCATTTGTATGCGTTGGTTTTTTTTTTTTTATATATAACGCAAGTGCTTAATAAGGCGTTTTTAGAAATGCATTACGGAAGGTACCTATTATATTCGTCATACCTGTCACCCTCTCCATCTATGCTCTTTCCCCCTTGCCCACCCCCCCACAAAGTAGCAGGTCAGAGAATATACGATCAGGCCGACCTCTCTGTGTTTTCTTTCCATGCAATAAATTACTCTCTCTCTCTCTCTTTTTATCGCCGCACGCTTCCGTCCCGGCTTCGTTGTTAGCAGGGGCTGCGGCGGGTTTGCATTGTTTGTTTTATCAGAAGTTGGAAATGCTTTGTAATAATGTTTTCTGCAGCATACGTACAGATAATTAACTTCTCAAGGACTACTCATTTGGAATTTTTCTAAGGAACAATGCAAATATCTGTTATGTATTGGTGTTTTATTTCAAATATGCTTAATGTTTTGTTTCGGCTCAACAATAATCACAAGTATTGACATTGCCAGCGGACTTAATTGTTTAGAACTCTCCTCTGCATTAACTTTGGCTGGGCGGCTGAATCGAAGAACAGAAAGACAGGCTGACAAACAGACCAAGAGAGAGACCAAACTTTCCGCGTTTAATGAGCCCCTCAACCATCACGAAAAAAATAAAAAGGAAAGAAACCAAAGTGCCTTTTAATTAAAGCACGTGTGCATTCGCCTTTCCTGATATTCTCTATCACCCCGTCGTCGTTGCATTCGGTGTATTGAAGGACTCTGGTTCTACTCAAAAATAATCAGCGATCGCACTTACAGTGACGTTGCTAAGGGGATTGACCAGGGAGGGGGGGGGGGGTTGTTGCTGGAGAACCAGCCTCCTATGTCGGGGATGCCATTTGTGCTTTTCCACTGTGCAAAGTGGGCGCCGAAAGCTTATAGACAACTGTTGCAACTCTCGCCACACCAGCCGATTAAAAGTTCCTTCCTATTATAATGGGAGCAGGAGAGGAGACGTCTGCATCCAACAATGTCGGAAGTGTTATTATACCCGGCTTGAAGCCCTGGAGGCCAACGGGGCGAAAAAGGAGCGATTCCTGGAAAGGGGCGCCATCGGTATGACTAAGGCCCTTAGGTATGACGGCGACGCGCGGAAGGGTGCAGGGAGCAAGCCTGTTCCTTCAGATGGGCGACACTGGGGCGAATGAGACTGGTCATTGTGTCCTCGGGGGCTTCTTCGGTGGCTCTTTGTTGTGCAGTAAAGAGATTATGTCAGCTCATGGTGCATGTATAGCTATAGCACTGCCATGCACCCGGCCACAGAAACGACTTCGTCGGGACGGCCATCGTCGAGAACGAAAACTTGGTGGCACAACGTCACAATACCTTAATCGCTACCTTGGGACTCTCACTTTTGTGTACACGCATGGCCTGCGCTAGACAGAGAGGGGCTTTGTGAGATACCTAACGCGTTGAAAGGCTATCGGACGCGGCAGCAGGCTGACCCCAGTCACCCTTGAGAAAGAAAGCTGGTTGTGAAACGTCGGCTTCTCCATTTATTGTACCATTGTTTGCAGTGTAATTATAGCTTTTCATTTGTAGCCTCCCAACCAGACAGGTCGCAGCCAAAAGTTTACCTTCACTGCATGTTGTGTGGGTCCTACAGAGGAACCAAATGGTAATGGGCCTACCCAATTTCCCATTGATTCCGCTGAATGACGATCATTTGCGACCCCACAAGCACGTGTGCATACGAACTTTTAGAGATATTCGAAGGCACGTCATCCCGCGGCTCACAAAACTTGCACAACATAGGCAGTTTTTTTTCTTTTTTCGTACCACCGGTGTTGGGAGTCTAAGCTACTTTCTAGTAGTCGACCAAGTGATAGTAAACAAAGACAAAAGAAAAGTGATTATGAGCGAGCTCTTTAATAACAAAGTTTTACTCGCAAATAATTGAAAATAGGCACGAACAAACTGGGTGCGAGAGTACAAGCTTTCGCGTTTCAAAGGCCTTGGAGATTTTTAAAGGTCGATAGTCGTGCTCTTTTGTCTCAAACGGCATTTCAATCAAATGGTTTTGAAAAACGTTGTGTGTCAG
Organism: Haemaphysalis longicornis; assembly: GCF_048455015.1. Classification (NCBI taxonomy): domain Eukaryota; kingdom Metazoa; phylum Arthropoda; class Arachnida; order Ixodida; family Ixodidae; genus Haemaphysalis; species Haemaphysalis longicornis. The sequence goes on from NW_027526422.1 coordinate 63,708,713, forward strand.
CTCAAAGGTGGCATTTTAGTCAAATGGGGATCCGGACATTTCAGTGTAGGACATTTCGGCGCAGACATTTCGGTGGACGGACATTTCGGTGCACGGACATTTCGGGGGTCTAGGTCTTTTTGGTACAGGGCGTTTCGGTACGGTCTTTTCGGTACACGGACATTTCGGTGCACGGACATTTCGGGGGTCCTGGTCTTTTCGGTACAGGGCGTTTCGGTACGGTCTTTTCGGTACACGGACGTTTCGGTACAGGACATTTTGGTGCAGGGCGGTTCGGTACAGGTCGTTTCGGTACGAAAACGAATTCGAGCGAGCGTTTGAGGCAGCAAAATCCGCGCCCGTTGTTAACATGGGAGTTGCAAGCACGCACATCGAACGTGTTTATTACAACTGTTGTTGCTCGTAATTTTACGTTATTTTAGGCCAGTAAAAAGATAGAAGAAAGGACACCAAACAGGCGCTGAAAGTTTATTGACGAAACCACCATGTATATATAATACATCCATGGAACGGAAACAAAAGCCCACATATATGACATACTTTTTATCATGTCATACCTTTCACTTTTTTTTGGAAGCTCGCAGATACTGCAGATGCTCGTTTTTGGCGAGGACTTGTTTAAAGCGGTAGACACATGAACGACCGGCGGATGCGATTCGCATGCGACTGATCGTTACGACTGATTGTTAGGACGGGTTTTGGCGGATCAGTCGCATGCGAATCGCATGCGCCGGTCGTACTTAGCGCCTGTCTTGCGTTTTTCTTTCTGTCCTTGTCGTCTGAGCTGTGGGATCATGACGACGACAATTGAGTGCTGTTGCGGCCGTTTTCTCGATTTCCCTGGGAAGGCCGATATGAGTGCTCTTGTATTAAAACACGAAGGTTCAGGGCCTTTTATTTTTACAATTTTCGCATGCAGGAAAGTCTGGCACATCCTGCACCCCAGACGGACAGAAGGGTTTGCGTGTTGAGTCCACACAGAAAAGCTACACTTTTAAAATGTTTTGAGCGGGTTTCCAAGTTATCCGATGTAAAAGGGTTGAGATTTGGGCGAGTTGGTAATAATGCATCTAAAAAAAACTGCGCGGAAATTAACGGGGTTCTCTGCTGTCTTCATGTGTTTTTGTCCCCGTTAATTTGCGCGCAGTTTTTTTTTTTTTTTTGAGATTATCCGATGTGCCTGGAGTGGTAATATTACTGCGTAAGAATGTATGTCTGCAGCAACAATAAGTGTCGAATTGGTCACGCTGGAACATGTAAGTGTTATAGTAGATTAAATGTAGATTGATAGCTCCCAATTTTGTGAGGAATAATCGAAAAGAAAAATCACGAGACATTCCAGGTGAATGTGGATTACCAGCGAAGCTTGTCTTGGTACGTGACACGCAGGTGGCGCCAAATTTACCGGAAAGGTGTAAACAAATTTAATTTCTGTTGAAAGTTGACGATGGGCATCCTCAAGGAAGACATATACATTTATCCACGCACTTTTATTTTGACTCTAGCGAACGAGCAGACGGTGCATCATATTAACTAGTCTACTGATGGTGCGGATAGAGTGTTGAGACGCATAAGCTTGAGGTCAAGAACGGCGAGTGACATTGGTGGTGACCGTGTACTGACAATGCCTACACCGGGACATTTTTTTTTTCGAACGCCCCACAGTAAAGAACGCCTCACTCTTCAGATACGTAACTTTTTGTTTGCATACATGTAAAATACAAAAAACACTATATATTCAAATGAGCTTCGCCTAAAAAATGTATTTGTCATGAGGCGGCTCGCTGTCGTTGTTTCGGAAGCCGGTTCCGAAAAGAGAGGGTGTGGGTAAAGCGGGGCTTAGGCTTTGCGCTGCTAAGCACAAGGACGCGGGTTCGATTCCCTCATTACTAAACAGCGCAACAAAAACACGGACTATAGCTGAGGTACACAGGACGAGCGCTGTTTTTTTCAACTGATCTTTTATTGAAAAAAAACACACATTTATACCCCACACACCTACGCACACGTGCCATAAATGCACACTACAAAACAAGCAATTCATCACAGCGGTGCTATGACGCGCCACACACGCTCTAAAAACTCCCATTAGAACACACGCACTTGAAATGATAAAAAACCCTCTCAAGCCATGACACACGTGTTGCGCCCCTAGATTACTTTCTATGTAGCGTTCCTTCCCCCTTGTAAAAAATCAAGTTCCTTGGCTGACAGAGCAACCGAAGGTACGCTGACGCAATTTTCCCCCAACCTAGCAATTTTCGCTGCCTCCACTATCTCCCTTGTCATCTGGTCACTATGGCGCTGAATGACTTCGCATTTGTCGAACATGGGAATGCACTTTCCGGTGGTGCCTTTGCAATCTCGGCAGTGAATGCCTAACTGCCCTTTGACACTTGTTCGTACGTTGTTGCTATGCTCCCGGAGCCTTGTATTAAGACACCTTCCCGTCTGGCCCACGTACTTTTTTCCGCATGGCAAAGGAATCTCATAGATTACCGACTTTGCGCATGGGACGAACTTCGTTTTGTGCTCAATGGAGCACTTGTGGGAATCCTTTCTCGGGAGGTACGTCAGCGCTCGTCCTGTGTACCTCAGCTATAATCCGTGTTTTTGTTGCGCTGTTTAGTAATGATGGATAACCAACTCGCCCAATACTGCACTTCGATTCCCTGCTGCGGCGGCCGCTTTTCTGGTGGAGGCGAAAGGCAAGAACGACCGTGTGTCCGGAATTTCGGCGCACTTTAAAGATCCCCAGGTGTTCAAAATTAATCCGGAGGAATCCACTGTGGTGCGCCTCATAAAACGTGAAGCGGGGATTTCCTCCTTTTGACCTAACGCTATTGCTCGTGACCCCCGCACTTCTTTATGTGTATCCAACACGAATGTTTACCAATTCACTCCAATTCGCGGATTGTATTCGGCCTTGTAACTGGAGTACACATATTCGGGGTGATTTAAATTCAGAATTTTTCTACAATACGTTTCGGAGTTCATATACAGTGAGCACTCATGTTAGCGCAGTGTCCTTGTTATTCTTATATCGCCTCAAAGGCGTTCTGCTGCGGTAAATGGCGTGTTGGCAACGGGAATTCTTATTTCTAGAAAAACAAGAAAAACGGAAAAGAAAACAGTATATGTGAATACTTTTAAAACGAATAATTCTCGCGATTACCACGGGCTTGGAGGGTGACCGACAACATAAATTAATGAAGCCACCTAAGGTTAGGAGTCTTCATGCGATCGACATCGTTTGCAGGAAATGCAGTAAAATTTAATATTCATCAGACGCGATATCCGTGCAGTGAATTGCAGTTTTTGTTCTGCCATGAGGTGAGATCCTCATTTATGTGTAGGTTTGTTTTATGCGTTTCTTATGTTTAGCGTTCATTTTTAAATGCAGAGCATTTTAGTAACTCACGATGTCACCCGCGTTGGCGTCCGTAGTCCGCATCACTACGTAGTCCGCACCCTAAACTAGATAAAGAAATAATACCTTCCGGCGCCAGGTTTCGATCCCACGACTCTGCGGGCGGAACGCAAGGTACACGGCACTTTACCGACTGCTCCACGGAGCCGGCACAGAATGGAAGGTTACGCACACGCCTTATATCCTTGACTCATTCAACCGGCGGCCACAGGTGCGCCCTCTCCCCCGCGTCCTCCTCGCCTTCTCTCCGCTCGCAATACCCTCTCTCGCCGCGTTCGGTTCGCGTTCATGTGGTGGCGCGATTTCGGCGCTATAACACTCTCTCGCGAAGGGCATTGGATTGAATTCGGGGCCCTATTCTCGACTGCACAAATTGCCGGCAATTCAGGCAATTTGCCGGAAGTCTTTTCTGATTGGCTTTCAATTATGGTCACGTGCTTCCGGTTGACAAAGCGGTTGTGTGTGTTGTCGTCATTTTGACGTTTTATGACGTGAACGGGCACCAGTTCTAAAGTTTACCTTATTTCTACTTACTGAAAGCACATAATTCTTGTCCGGTAATGAAAAACCACACTAAAAGTGCTAGACATGACAACGTAGGCCTGTCTTTGCTATGCAACAACAATAATGCCTGTAATACACGCCCTCTCTGTGATTGGCTGAGAAGGCATGACGTATTTTAAACAGTTGGCGGGAACGATTACGTCATGCATTGGCAACTTCAGCCTGCGTAAAAGTGACGTAAGGCTACGTAACAGCTTGAAAATGGCGGCGGTTTTTGTCGCAAAATACAAGCAAAATAGGGCAAAAAATTGCCCCGGCTTACGGCGCCGCGAAATGTGCGGCAATTTGCATCAGGCGCAGTTTCGCATGTGCGCTGTTTAAAGCATGTTTCCTACCGAAACAAATTATAGTTTTAACTGCTTCCAAGTCAGCGATCATGAAGCATACAAATACCGTGCAGTATTTTGATTTTATGTTTGGCAATAAAATAAAAATTATTTGTTTGACGTAACCGCAACATAAGAGGGCAGTACAAGCCTCTCCATGACAAAGAGAACCCAATGCATGGCATTTGTCCATATTTGTCCTAGTAAGCTGTTGGGTCACATGATCGAACTCAAGAGAAAAATAACAAAGAAAAGTGACTATTTGGTTCATTACAGCGCTGATTGAAGTCGAGCTTGACGAATGAGTGAATCGGCGACATTGGTGCGCTCCGTGGTTATCAGGCGTAGCGCTTTGCTGCTCTTATGTGTGATAGAAGCGATGGTCGCGGCCGTCTTTTTCTGGTATCACGCCATAAACTTGTAACATAGCAGCAGACGATGGCGTGGGGGTGGTGGCGGGAGGGAAGGTGGTAACGCAACAAAGCTTGCATTGAAGCAGAGTGCCCAGCTATGTCACTAAAAGCGATTGAAAGAAATAAATACATACGGTAAAAAAATTGTGTGATGTTTTTTTTAGCTCGACATCCGCCTTTCACTCGCTTTTGGATCAACGTTACTCGATTGCCTTGTGGTGTTGACGCCAAATTTGACCACCACAAATGTGTTTTTCTTGTCAGCCTCAGCTACCGTCTTTATTTTTATAGTACATGCCAAATGTTTTTATATCTTTCTTGCACAGTATTTGATACCTTGGTAGCGATCGTTATGAGTGACACGTCAAATTACACTGCATGTCGTCATAACTATCGGTGCAGCACGTCACTGATTGCTAACGTCGTGCTTACGCAAAACAACATGGGCGAATTGCCGGCAATTTGTGCAGTCGAGAATAGGGCCCTCGATTGAATTGGATTGGATTGGCTTGGCTTGGCTTGGCTTGGCTTGGATTGGGTTGGATTAAAGTGGATTGTGTTGGATTGTGTTGCGTCATAGCCGCGCCACGTTGCGTAATAGCCGCGGCAGGGGGTTCACGGCACGTTTCACGATCGACTTCATCGACAATGTCTACGCTGGAAGACAACAATTACAACAACAACAACCAATACGTAATTCATAAGACTTGCAGGCACGCCCCCCGCGGAAATGCTCTGCATTTGATCGTTACCCTCGCGAGGGGGATGTTATATACCCCGTTCACGCATTACTTGTTACACATGCTAAAACTTGTACTTGTGTCTTTTTTAGCTTACCTTACTCAATGCCTTATCGAGGAAACTGAGAGATAGTTATAAATAAATAAATAAATAAATAAATAAATAAATAAATAAATAAATAAATAAATAAATATATGTAGAATATTACTCATATGGAAGCTAAGCCCTTAGTTGAAACACTAGTTACAAATCTTTATCTCTAGTGGTGTGTCCGTGAGTTCGCATCGTGCGGAAAGGTAATAATGAGCAGTGACAGAGGAATTCTAAAACTTATTATTGATACGTCACGATGTCATAAAATGAATCAATTCCAGAACTTCATTGAAGTAGCTAAGGTGACGCACCGGGAACATCGCTCGCAGGTACTGTTTTGAACGCGTTTTGAAATTTCATGCTTTCTGCTCACGTAATTAGATGCGTCCCTGCAATTTGAATTTTCTCAAAAGCCATTCAAGAATACCAAATTTCGGAAGAAAGAAACGGCGGCTGCTGCCGTAGCATTTTTTTACTCGAAAATATCGTTCCGCAGTTGTAGCTGTCCGAAATAAGTAATTATTATCGAATGCTTTTTTTTTTCTCTGGTGGTATGAAATGTGCGATAAACAGGAAAATAGCGTCGTAGATAGACATAAGCCGTATATCTAGTAGTTGTCGTGAATTACTTCGCAGCGGACAACCTTTCCAAGCTCCGCCAAAATCCTAACGCAGAGGGCATCCGCTTTCAGAGTAGAGGGCAGCGCAATGAACGGGACGAAGCGAAGACGAGACAAGCACAAAGCGCTTGTGTGTGTCTCGTCTTCGCTTCGTCCCAACTTTTGCACCAACCGGCTCAAGCTTCAACTATTCTGAGGCATCCTCTTGCCATCCCACAATAGTCGCGGGGGAACTCTATTGAAGTGACTCCCCGCTCACAGACGAACAATTAACTTCAGGAGAAGGAGTTGACCGCGCCGTCGCACTTGACAGTCAAACCGGTCGAACGCCGCGACCGCCCCGAGAAGAATGAGGGAAAATAGCCCGTGTAGGCAAAATTCCATTCTGCTACGGCACGTGGTGGCAGCTTTGAGAACTAGGGGCGCTTGGGCAGAAATCCTGGACTCTTCGGTTCGGGTTTACGATCTCCAGGTGGTCGAAAATAATCCAGAGCCCGTCACTAAAGCGAGCCTCATAGCCTTGGTTCAGTTTCCGCGGGTGAAACGCTCAAATTTGGATTCAGTTTTAGAATTTTTTTCCAAAATCAAATTTATATGCGTGCTTTGCGCTCTGCTAGCGTTTGGCACTCACAAAGCTGATTGTCCAAACATGGCATAAATAATCAAATCATCAGCTTGCTTTAAATAATAATTTAAAGTGAAAACTTTCTGAGTGGGACCAATGGCGTCCTGCCAAAAATCTGATGTATTTCCGCGTAGACCGTTTGGTCGACCGAAAAGCTCTGACAAGTTCTCCGGGCACACGGCGCGTGCGTCAAATGGAGATCCTACGGTGTAAAAACAGTTACTTTAAAATCGCGAAAAAGTAACGGTTCAGAACTGAAAAAGACATTACACGCATCGGTCATAAAGAAGGAGTACAGCAGTATACCTTTATCTCATAAACCGCGTATCGGTATATATATAGATTTAGATCGTTCATATACGCGTGAACGTAGTGCGCGAAAAATCGTCGCACGGGCTCATTCTTCCTTGGTGGCTGTGGTGGCGGTTGTTGTGGGATCAGGCGGCGTTAGCCTGGCTGGATAGGCCGGTAATTGCTCCGCCCAACCTCCTCCTAATTATCCAAAGGTAGTGTCTTTTTACCACAAATTTGCAGCTCCGTCTCCTCAAGGAAGCTCAGGAGATGGCGTGACACGTCTCTTCGCAGCATACAATGTCCCCTTGGAAAGACGATGTGGTCCAGAGTGCTGTGTGGGGCTGCCAGCTTTCGAATCGCTGAGAGCATTGCAGTCCGCTCGCCATCATGCTCTGGGCAACACATTACGTAGTGGTTTACACCCCCATCACTGCACATGACGAACACAGAGGCGATCGCACGAGGCCCACCTTGAATAGCCATGCTGTGGTCTTGGCTGAGCCCGTTCGGATGCGGTACAGAAATGTTGCCTCCGATCTTGTAAGTCCCTTTGTGACGCAAGGCTGGTGATAGGGATTTCCCAGAGACTTGAAATGTTCGACCACTTGCTCGCGATTTGGGGCTTTGAAGGTTTGCCGATCGATACGACCCACATTCAGCGACGGTTTGGTGCACTTTTAGCGAAGGTTCGGCGCGCCTTTGGCGCAGTTTCGGTGGCAGGAAGCTTTCGCGCTTCTCTCAACTTTCTTTAGGAAAGGATGGTAAAGTTTTTTTTTCTTTTGTACTTTGCATCTATTGCCCTGTAAGCAGAGCACCTGGTGTGGAGTTGCCCTGCTCTGCGAAGCCTACGCGCTGTGCACATCGCCACCTGCGACCCGCGCCCCGGACGTCCGCCAGACTTCATGGCGTGGATACAAGGACCACATCATGACCCCCTGCTCCGATTCATTCGGGAATCCGGGGTGTATCTATACATTTAGTTCCCCTTATGCTGAATAGCAAACTTCCGGGAAAAAAAAAAAACCGTGCGCACGTGAACGTGCGCCTCATGATGAGCGTCCGGCGTCGGCCAGCTCGTCCTTCGAGAACAGCGTTCGTGGCGTGATCTCTCGCGTGCTCTTCTGGCCAGTTCCCGTGTGTTCGCGTCTGGAGTGGGGAGCTCAAACGCCGAGTTCGCGAAGCCGGTTTCCGCGGGTTCTAGCGCATACTAACGCGGTCCGCTTTGGGAGAGATGTGAAAGCCTGCGGACAAAACGATCCGGGCCTGCCATTCATGGAGAACTTTCAGCGGCAAGTTCGGAAATCCATTGGAGGTGCAACAGCCGGGTCTCCGACGGAGAGGGGCCGCCAGTTCTGTTGTCTCTCCACCCTTGCACCACTGGTTGAAAGCTGCGCCAATTTTAGATGCAGAGCATCTCATTCACTCGCCTTGTCCCTCCGGCGTCGTCGTCGTCGGCGTTGTCCGCCCCTCCCCCATTCTCCTCGCCGCGTCAGCTGCGCTCTCCGCTGCTCACCCCCTCTCCTCTCCGATAGCGAACACTCTCTCGCGAAGGGCATTGGATTGGATTCGATTGGATTGGCTTGGCTTGGATTGGATTGGATTAAAGTGGATTGTGTTGGATTGTGTTACGTCATAGCCGCGGCAGACGCGCTGGGGCCGGCGCATGTGCAGTACTCTCTCTTCCGCGGTTTCCTCTCCTTCGGGCGCGCTGCGCATATAACCGGTGTGCCGTTCTCCGGCGAAGCAACATCCACGCTTGGCTCAAATTTGAAAATAACAAATTCATACAGAGTAAAACCTCCTGTGACGAAGAACGGTTGCGCTTCCTCGCACACGAAAAAATCAGGGATTTTGAGCCGCACCCTGCTGACACACAAAGCTATATTTACGGTTGATAATTGCCTGTGGTGATGACGATATGAAGATGTTTGGTTTTTTAACACGGAGGTGTTTCATTCCCGGATACACGAAGATTTTTCTGACGTCATATCCGTCGCCGAATCACGCCAGTACAACGACGCAAGTGGCCTGTAAAGGGCGCACCCCTGCACACAGGGTCTTATTGTGGGGAAGCAACCTTTCGTACTAAAGAGTACGTTATACTTAAGGTTGTTCGTTTTCGAGTTTTATATTTTAACACGAAAGTGTTTTATGCCGCGACACCCCAAGATTTCACTGACGTCACATCCGTCACGGAAATGATTCCAGTACTCCTTTGCCGAAGAAACCCGCCAGCAGGACGTCGCTCGCCAAGCACACCCACAAGGCAGCCGCCGACCCGCAAACCATGCTCAGCTGCAGATTTCGCTGCACATTTCACTTTCGTGTTTTACCAATTCCTATGACAGAGGAATCAACCACAGTTTTTTGTGTGTGTGCCGGGGCATTAAGGCCTAAGAGCGCGCACGCCCCACCACGAGGTACCGACATGCAAACGATCTAGTTGCATAAGCTAAGGTTATAGTACACAAAGAGAGAACCAGGAGGAAGGGAAGGAGGAATAAACGTTTACTTTGTAACTCAGTCCAAGAGCAGCCGCGTGCTTTCGCTGCTCGGGTGGTCCGCTGGATCAGGTTTTGCTGGTCCTACATGGAGGTCCGAGCTGGTCAGCGCGCGTTCCCACTGCTCGGAAGTAGGTGAGGGGAGTGTGGAGAAGGTGGTGTGGGGAGAAGAATACGAGGTCGAGGATTGTGGCTGGGGTGTGGCAATCAGCGCAGTTGAAGGTTGCTTGGCGGCGCAGTTGCTTGGCGGCGTCTTCCGCCAGCTGGACGGCTGTACCTTGCACTTCGGGGATGCAGCTGAGCAGCGCGGCCTTCCGCTGGTAATTTCTGATGTAGAATCCGGGGTTGGCGGGCTGGGGTTGAGATGGCAGGCCCAAACCATGTGTGTGAGTGGAGCAGATGATAGTTCACACCATTTGCATGTGCCCTGGTACTTTTCTGGGTAACATGCCGACGGCATAGGGTGGGGTGGGGGAAAGTGTATGTCTGCAGCCTACGCCACGCTACTGATTGACCTCTTGTAAGGGATCTGTGAGCTTCCGGGAGCTCCGGACGACTTTCGTGTCATTTCCTCACATGTCCAGAGCCTATTCTCGCCCCCGTGTCAGACGGTACATCTTCAGACTCAAGGTCGGCCTGGTTGCAGTATCCTCGGGCTGCATCACGTGCCATCTCGTTCCCCGGGAGGTGCAAGCACGCTGGCTTCCGAATCAGACGGACTAGTATTGCTGTTGCCTCAAAGTGCACGTGTCCGTAGTATGTGCACAGCTTCCGTAGAAACTCTCCCTCTTGCGTAGTTGTGCAGGGTGGTCTTGGAAATGATGGTGCTGACCCGCGTACCCCTGATGGCGAGTGCGAATGCCACTTCTTCTCCCGTGTGTGGGCGGGATGTAGGGACTGAACCCGAGGATATCGTATTACCGTCATGGCCAACCACCGCTGCCGTTACCGCGCTTCGGCCACGGTAGGTCGCCGTGTCTACGTAGCAGACCTCTGGGTTAGAGTGGTACTGATTGTGTAGCACCATGGCCCTTAATGGTTGTCTGCGCTCGTGGTGATGTGATGGATGCATGTTGCGGGGGATCGGTGCCACACTGTTGTGTGCTCCCGGAATTTTCGATGTGACGTGATTCTGGGTTCATGTTGGTGGGCGTAAAAAATGCGCAAGGATTCCAGGCTGGTTCTCCCGGCGATGGTAGCTGCTAACCGATTGTATTGGTCTGTACGTTGGGCAACTTGGGCTTCAATAAGCTCGTTTAAGGTGAATGCCCATTTCTAGCAGCCTGTCTGTGGCGGCGCTCGATAAACGGAAATCGCCTAAACGTAACTGCCGCTTAAACGGAACAGTAGCCTGTAAGTTGATTGGTTTTGAATTAAGATAACATAAAAAAAAAAACTCTCGGTAATCGGAACTAAAATTTCTGCGTGACGGTGTAAACGGAACCAGAAATGGAACTTGTGAAACCCATTGGCATGAGAATTAGCTTCTTACGGTTCCGGCTGTTCCGTTTTTGTTTTTTTCCTTCCTCTATATTTTTTTTAGCCTCGTTGGCCTCGTAAGCCTCGCCTCGTTAGTGGTCAGCCGTGTTAGCGCAACGAATGCAACATCGCAGTTCTTATTCCAATCGTTCGGTCTCGATTCAAGACAGCGATGTTACAGGGCTCAGCTCCTGCCGCCTCCTTTGTGCCATTGTGGTGCTATTCGCGCTTCATTACCACGTTGCCGTCTTCTAAAGTCGGTGGCTCGTAAGCACTCGCGAAGTTGAGGCCTCCGTGAAGATGCAGTTGCAAGGACTCAAACAAAAATAATTGATGCATTTTGTAGTGCACAGCAACTCATTGTTGCCAAATCAACTTTGTGAATGCTGTGCCTAAACCTCTTGTAGTTTTCTTGCTTTCTGAAAAACTATCAGCTACATTCCCCTTCTAGTGCTTAGAGTTCTATGAAATGGTATTAAGAGTGTCTACGCAGATAAATTTGCACTTTCACACATCTATCTCAGTAAACGGAACTTCTGTTAAACGGAACTAATTTTTTCTGTCCTTGAAGTTCCGTTTATTGAGAGCCTACTGTAATTCGATCAATTTTTTTTCTCTCTCTGCTCTCGTGAGCTTGAGATACAGGGCGACGTGCGTAATTCTACTTATGATAAAGATCTGCACAAGACGGCGCAGGTTAAGCTCCTTGAGACTATGCTGTGTGTTTGCGACCTGGTGATTAATCTGCTAATCTGGGCACTGCATTGTGGTATGCTTGAATGGTTGCTGTGTTGCTTACTTTCTCGTGGATCCGATGACCCAGAACGCGAATGCAGGCAGTTTTGGGGATAACGTTTCCTTGGAGGAACACCTGAATGTCTGGAGCACATGGTCGTCGCCTGCCTGACCTTGTGAAGAAGGATCTCTGCATGATTTCTACGGGGAACAGGCCAAGCCTCTGGCTTGCGCGCATGTATGTACAACATCACCGGCTGCTTGCAGGCGTTCCTGTATCTCCGCGTCACTACCACCTAGCTGCTGTACGCACCGTAATATCATCGGCATGCAATCTATGGCAAATGTTGGGGATCTGGTAGAGCAAAGGAGCAAAAGAGGCGGCCCAAGCGTGACCACATTGAAAAGGAAGGGGGGGGGGGGGGGGCGGGGAAGAGAGAGAGAGGAGATCGCGACTGCGGCGTCCGCCTCGCCGGGTCAGGTCTCAACTTGATCCGGTGGCTGTCGCTGCAGCGGTTTGAGTCACCGGATGCGAGACGCCAATGCGAAAGGTGCATATAGTGTTAGGCTCTGCCACAAGGCACGGGAGCATTGTGCGAAGCTTGCAGTATGAGCGAAGAGAATAGCGGCGCGCAAAATCGTATCACCCTGCTCTATCAGTTTGGGAGGCCTTTGCTGCCCAGCTCACCTGTGCGGTGCCCTCTGGTGTTCCGGGGCTGTTTCGGCTGGACCCGCGGTCCAGGTTCTTGAACTTTGAGTGGGAGTGTTGTAGAGACTTGCTGGACTTCTCGTTGTGTTTTCTCTGGGACAACGGACACACCGGAGATAGCCGTGAGAATGAAACCGTACGGTCCCTCAGCTGTCTGAAAGAGTCTCGTTTCTGGCTGCGGAATCGTTGGCGACGCCACTGTCGCTGCTTGAGGGCGAAGTGGGTGAGATAGAGCTTTTTGCACTGCTTGTTTCCGGTACGGTGGTCCTTTCCGCACAGGGCGCATTTCACCACGCATTCGCGCTCTTCTTCCATGGGGTTAGCGACGCCACACACGCTGTAAAACGCGTGGTCTGGCCAAGGGCAGACGTCCTTCCGATAGCTCAACTTACCGCAGTCAGAGGACACCTCATGCTTCTTCTTGTGGATGTAGCAGCGGTACTCCGAACCGCAATCATATACGAAGTAGGGCACCTTGCTGCCTGAGAAAGCTGGCCGGGTGTGTCATGCCCCATCCTCTGGCGTGGGGGGCTACGGGGTTTCGGGAATACACAACACTTCTTTCTATGTCTTCGGGTGTGTCGTTGTGGATGACCCCCCTTACGGAATCTTCCGTAGGAGTCACGAGGCTCGGGCAGCGTAAGTTGTTTCGCCGATCTTGAGTTCTTCAACGCGAGTGTATCTTACCGCTCTTTCGAGAAGCGCTGTGCTGATAACCACAATGTTTTGTGTCTGGCTCCGCTTTTTTTCTCGTCCTATAGCGACGAATACTTCCGAAAACACGACGTCGTCACCCACGGACTCACCTTCCCAACGTGACAAGGAACTTGGAGAGATAAGTAACAAGTATCTGGACAGCATCAAACCTTTGTACCGGCCGTACAAGACGGGTTCCATACAGCCGCTTCGCTGGGCCTTGGCGAGGCGGTTCCGATGCCGGCTTCGGCACGCCGGCTTCGGCACGCAGCTCTAAGGCTGGCAACAACGGTGACCGGTGAATCCATTTCACAAGAAGAATATGAAGGCACCACGGGCTGGCTCCGATGCTATGGGCGCAAGCATGACCACACCTCGCGCGCGTCATCCCACGGATGTATCGGACGCGCCGTCCGCCGATCAAGGAAGCGCACGCTCCCCTACACAACCAAACTACCAGACAACGACGCAGATGTTGCGGGTATCAGAGTAATTACATTGAGAGACAACATTCTCCGGGCTGCCGGCCTAGAGCAAGAACTGGCCTCAATTTACATTTTCCGAGAAAGAGAGAGATAAACGTTTTTAACAGCAAATCTGTTTAGCAAATCGTAATTTTTGGTGTCCGCTGTTAAAAAATTAGCAGTGGCTTAGCTCGGCTATGCCAGGATATACGTAGCGTGAGCTAAGGTTCAGCTGGTTATTCTTAGGTTTCCTGGTTGTCTAGGATTAGCCTATTATCATGCTTAATGCTGCTAAAACGATTTCCAATCCAATCCAATAAAATCCAATCCAGTCCAGTCACTGCTCCTCGCGCATGAGCAGCACGGCTCTTTTGGAGCCACGCGAACCGGCTATAAAGCGACACCGGCGCACCGGCAGACTTGGTTACTGCGCAACGGAGGCGCACAGCTGGACACGCGCCGGCGCCAGTGTGTCTGCCGCGGCTATGACGTCACTCGTCTGGAATGCGCAGACCGGCGAATGGCAGACCCGTACTCCAATTGGATTGCAGTACGTACAATCCAATTTAATCCAATCCAATTCCAATTCAATCCAATCCAATGCTCCTCGCGCTTGCGCAGCCCGGCCCTTCAAGGTCCGCGCGAAACTGCTCAACCTCGGCCAGTGTAGCTATCACTATACATGCAAAATACCAAGAAATTGCCGAAAGCGTGCACGTGCGCGCGGGCCTCGCGGCGACCGCCCAGCAGGTAACAAATCCAAGAAAATGCCTAGAGCTCGTGGCGCGTGCCCCGCGACGACCGCCCGGCGTCCCCTGCGTACGTTTGTCAAGCCAAGCATACCCACTTAGGGAGATTGGCCAAGATTGGTAAAAAAAACCCTCGAGCTTTCGCCGTAATCGTGGCAACACTTGCTCGGAACGAGAAAGACACGTCATAGCGTACGACCCTCCAAGCTGATGTTTAATGACTATCACTTCCAAAAAATGAAAGAAGCTCACACGCATAGCAACAATGACGGTCGTTGCGACAGCGAATAAGAAGCAAATCGGCTGCAATCGTGAATTTAAACCTTCGCGATGGCCGTGAAGGTTGCGTACAGCTTAGCTACTGTCAAGTCTTACGCGTAACGCGTTAGTGTGAGCTTCTTTCATTTTTGTGTTCCAGGTATACGTAAATCATCTGATGTCCACCATTGTTACCTAGGAGTTGGTGTTCAGTATTGCGTCATAAAAAAATTACACCCATCTCCCCGAAGGGAACCATGAGTAGGACGCGGAGCGCCATGGGGGTTCCGTTTGCGTTTCCATTATGTTTGTTAGCCAAATTTGGTGGAAATGTAGTGAACCCCGTAATGCTCATATATCCTATACTCATGGTTCCCTTCGGGGAGATGGGCGTAATTTTCCTTATTGTATGCGTATATACGCTAGTGAGACGATATTGAAGTGGTATCTAAGGTCTTTATTTAAGTTTGCACGTCTTCTTACTTTGAGTATGACGGCCTTATGGTCGCTGAAGTTCACAGTCAGTGGATCTCGTAGCAGCGGTTGTATGTAGTCGTCGCCGTTGCAGTTGGTAAAGATTAGATCGATACACGTTCCGTGGATTGTAGTTGGGAGTAATTGCTGTTAGTGTTTGCGCTGATGCTCCCACTTAATTGCGTCAGCACACTCACTGACGGGGCTGTTGCTTCCATCCTACTTCATCTGAAGAATCACGGAGTCAAGCGCAAGCACAACCGGAGTTGTTGTTGTTGTTGTTTTCCTCTTCTATAGCACGTCCCCAGTGGGGGATTGACAAAGAAACGGTGGTGTGCGGACGCCGGACCACCGCCGACGACGCGGGACATACCCCCGAGCATAAGACGTTCCGCATCTAAAAAAATGCCAGCGCGATCTTCCCCTCGAGTTCGGACAGTGGATTCAACCGCGCTGCATTGTGCTGACAGGCCATGTTTTCAAGTTGTCAGAGGAGTAATTTCTCTACTATTTATGGCTGAACCGACATAAAAATATCGTCAGAATGATGGAAAGAGGACACAGTACAGGAAAGGCAGGGAGGTTAACCAGGGAACTGCCTGGTTGGCTACAGTACACTTACGAGGGGACTGGGAATACGGGAATTGAAAGGGAAAGGAAGGGCAGCGTTATATATTGAAGAGAGAGCACGAGGAAGAAAACCCGAAAGAAAAAGGCTGTCCATGGTGTGAAGCCGGTCAGCTGCAGGGATGATCGAATGTTCTTGTGTTTGGCTTATTAAAGCAAGTGAAACTTGGGTGCGGCAATGGAAATTTTACTGCTCCTTGTCGTGTCAAGTGCCTCGTGTCTTCTTAGGAGACACAAGACACAAGGAATTGCTAGGCAAAATAACCAAAATACACGCCCCACACCCGAGTTCGAATGTCCATATCCTCGTTTACTCACATTCTTCGCGGGACGGTAAAACGGTCTGAGAAAAAAAAAATCTCGAAGATACCCAAGCAATTCTGCTGCTGAGTGCTCCTTCGTGTTTTAAGCTGTGAGTAATGGTTTCGAGTTTGTATGCGGGGTATCTGTGGTGTACCCCGCAAATACCCTTAGAGGGCATCTGCGGCGTGGACGGCCACCGGAGTGGACGGTGAAATAACTATAGCCTCACGATGTTCTACAGAAGTTCTCCTGCTGTTTGGCGCCGGCGTTAAAGCCTTCGGTTTTGGTGCTTGAATCGCGGGCTCAAGCATAACTTAGTGCCTGAAATTCCGATTGTCACGAGAACAAGTGTACTATATTACACATTACACCCAGTATAGCCATTTAAAAAGATGAAGCACAGTGTGTCACAGCCGTGCTCGGGTCAAGATGACTGACGCACATTAAATTCATCATGGTTCGTGTAACTTTTATCCCACCGTCAATGCCACTTTGAGCGAAACTTATTACTCCAGGTACAATTCCAGGAAACGCCTGGTAGCATACCCTTTTGATTTTCAAGCTCAGCCAAGGTCAAGCAAGTGCGTCATGCGGTTTTGCGCCACAGAAGCAAACAACGTCTCGATTGTCGGAACAGAGGAAGATTTCTGAAAGTACTTTGTGTGGTGCATATTCGCAACGGCAAACAATTAAAGTTTCGCTTATTCACGTCGATTCCCACGTGTATGCGTGGGATTGATATTTTTACCGAATTAACGAGGTGCGTGTGCATCATTTCTTGAATTGAGGGATTTGGTGCAGACCACGCGTCAAACACAGGATGCCACGCATATCGTGAGGGTCAATAATCGCATCGACACATGCTCGGGCCTTGTAGCCACTGCATTTTTTCAGATCTGCAAAGTGCACTGCAGGGGTGCCTCTCGCGAAAACGGCATTTGGCAGGCGACTAGGGGCCCCGCAGCGTTAATTAGCTCAATAGCTATCGTCAACCTCGACTTTTCTATCATTTATATGCCAATGATTACATATAAAGGTTTAAACCTAGGTCGGCCTGAATCAGTGGCCACATGCCGAACATTTTTTAACAGAATAGTGTTCAGCGTTTATAATCAAGGGCACCACATATATTCTCAGTTACGAAGACATAGGCCTACATTCCGGTTCAAGCCATAGGCCTTTCCTTTATTTTGCTCAACAAAGTTCCACTTATGCAAGCTGCTAAAAAGACTGCCCACAACTTTCTGTGTCGAATACTTTCACGCGCCACGTGCAATGTCAGACGCAATGACTGCCGTCAGGAACAGCGGGCATATATCAAAGATGCAAGCGATTCATGCTCTCAAAACCACCACTTTCCCGCCTATTTAGCTTTAAAACATAAGCTTCCGCTTCAGGGAACGTGTGTTCGGCGTCCAGGGGTCATCCAGGATATCTTCGATGCTTAGGTACCGTCGGATCTGGAGCCAGCAGTCCATGGAGATCTGGTCGAACTGGACAGCAGAGTGGCCAGCTTCGGTGCGGTGGCACTCAACCTTTTCTTTTACCACACCGGCAATCGCCAAGTAGTTAATGTCCAGGTACCGACGTCGACACGTCACCAGCTCCGCTGCTTCCTCCTCGGACAGCCCTGCCAACCAAGACACTTCCTTGACAAGGGCGCGGCTCCCTTGAACCTTCTCGAATGCGGCGGCCGCATTCTTCGCCGTTGAAGCCGGTGGTACGATGAACCGCAACGCTTGCATGAGCAGCGACTGGTTGCGTCGGAGGTATTCGTGTGTCTCGAAAACGCTTTTCTCCTCCTCGGGATGCTCGAAGACACTTGCTTTGAGCACCGTGTAGTTGTGGATAAGTCCTCTTCGAAGCTCCATCATCAAGTAGCACCTAGATTCCGGCGTCAGCACTTCAAACGTGACTTTAGTGAGACTACGGGTGGTACGCAGCATGTCGCTAAATGAACCCGCTCCAGGGTACTCGAAGGCCCAGCCACGGATCGCAAGTTCGTCCAGCCTGCGGGTCTTCCTCAATCCTCCCATCAGTACGACGACCTCAAGAGCTTTTGCGGGGAAGTCGAAACAAACCTCCCTCAGATGCTTACAGCTTGAGAGCACAGTAGACAGCGTCAAGGCCAAGTTGCAGTCGATGCATGGTAGCCGAACTGCGAGACTTCTCAAGGATGATGTATTGCACCAAAGCCCGTTGGAGAGTCGCTGTAATTCGGGCTGTTTTATGGCGACTGCCGGTTCGAAGCGCAGTGAATACAACTTGTAGAAGTTGTTTTTTAATGTGCCGAGCAAATCCGCTGTCTTGGCGAAGACAGCCGCAAAATCCAACCGTGCCGTCAGGTCTTTGTGTCGAATTGTCTTCAGGAACTGAACAAGGCCCGGCTGGCATATTTTACCCAGATGGCATTTTTCTAGAGTCGTGTTCACCGTTAAGGCATCGATAAGCCCCATGGTCTCGTCGGCTCTCAGGCGAGCATCATCGAGTGCGAGGGTTTTGAGAGTCGTATTAGCTTCAAGGGCACTGGCCAGACCCCTCAAACTGCTTTGGTTTACAAGAGTGCTCTTGACGCAGATGTCGGCGAGTGACGCGTTATGCATTACTACTTCATCCAGGGAAAAACAAACACCCTGAGACGCACCACTGCATAGCAGCCTCAAGCACTTCAGCCGGCCGTTGCATCTAAGGGCTGCTGCGAGAACGTTAAGATCGGCCTGATTTAACACAAAGTTGCAGATGTTCAGCTTTTCTAGCTGCGTGTCAGGCTTGGCTAGTGCGAGGAAGAGTGTCCCGAAACCATGTGAGGATCCCGTTTCCCCAGAGAGTAGGCTCCTACTCACAGTGAGTTCTTTGACATGGGCACTGCTCGACACAAGGTACACTAGGGCGCTGCAGGTGTCATCCGTCAGGAACTGCTCGTCCACGTGAACGTTCTCAAGGCTACTGCAACGGGCTATGCTCTTCGCGAGGGCTTCCGCTTTCGGCGGGTCCACCCAGTTTTCCAGTAAGACGAGCGTGCTGAGGACTTCGCACCCACCCAGAAAGTCGCACAGAAGGCGAACGCTCAAGTTAGAAAAGTGCACGTTCACGATCTCCAGTGTGTTCAGCGTGGCGATCGTGGCTGTCAGGGCAGCGATTAATTGTTCCGGCGAAGGGTCATTCAGACCGTAGTTGCAGAACTTGATGTGCCGTAGGCCATGGCTGAGGCCGAGAGCATCGCAGAAGAGGGAATGTCTTCGCGGTATCCGCGACTTCCA
Source organism: Haemaphysalis longicornis (assembly GCF_048455015.1). Lineage (NCBI taxonomy): Eukaryota > Metazoa > Arthropoda > Arachnida > Ixodida > Ixodidae > Haemaphysalis > Haemaphysalis longicornis. The sequence continues at coordinate 63,728,074 of NW_027526422.1, forward strand.
GATTTCCAAGAACTCGACGCAGTGGTGTCTTGTAAGAAGCCAGTGCACGAGAACGCAAGCGTGTCTCCGCTGCATGCCAGACGCAATGGGTACGATGCGGCTCAGCAGCCTGCACACCGCGAATCGGCCGGGGCGTGTCTCTCGGATCTCCACGTCGATGGGCCAGAGGAACTCGTTCCATACCGTCAGTTGCGCCGCCAGTCGGCAGCCTTCGGGGTGGGCCGCCCCACAGGAGAGCGTGTAGTCCATCTTCCGCTGGCTGATGACGCTGCGTAGGTGGAGCATGTTGGAGTATAGCTGACTGTCCGAGGGGCACAGCTCGGGGCAGCGAGCCACCAGGCCTGCGGCGTACTCTCGCACGAATTGGTCATTGGCAGCCATGGCGTAGACCTGGAGGTGCAACCACTTCGTTATTTATGTCTTTCGACATCTATGCATTGAGGCACGTCGTACTACAGGGGGGGGGGGGGGGGGGCGGGGGGGGGGAAGGGGGGGTAGCCTTCCATTTCTGCGAACTATTCTGGAAACGGCATTTATATGAAAAATCGTTGTAAATTAGATTTCTGAACTATTGTATGGACCTCAGAGACCATGAAGGCATTTTTTATATTTCCGGACTTTACGAAGGCTGCGCTAAAGCCCTAAAAGCACCAGAACGCTCTTACAGACAATCTACGACAAATGTATATGCATTTTAGTTGCCGTTTCCGCCAGGGATTGAAGCAGCATAGAGATCATTTAATATCACTATCAACAAGGCCCTTATTGAATGACGTCTCATGGGTGACACTTTGTACGCCATAAAAGCGTTAAAATCATGGTTTCGATATGCTTTTCACTGGAATTGTGATGCGCCAACAACCATTAGGGAATCCAAGTTCGGAAAGGACAGTTTATGTAAGTTTACGGTACTTGTCTGTTGTTTGTATTAATTTATATGGCTGCGATATGTACTTTAATATAAAACATCCTACCTTTCTGACCACCTAAATTTTAAGCAGCATGTTTGCGAGAGCAATGCACTGAGAGAAAAAAAAAACATTATATGGAAATTTAAGTATTCTTCGGTGCGTTGAAGGAGTAATCCTGGCATACTATTGTGATGGGGGACTTTCATATACACTTCCACATGTCGGCACAGCAGCGACGTTAATTTACCATCCTCAATTCACCTTATTTAATCTTAATTCATCCTAATCCAACGTAACTTACCTTAATCCACTGTGTTCTATCATGATCCACATTATTCATCTTAATCCACCTAAGTCCCACACTAGTACACAAAATCTCACCTTAATCTACTTAATACATCAAAATCTGCCACAGTCTACCTTAATTTATCTTAATCTACTTTAATCGACACCTTAATCAAGCTTCACCAACCTTCGTCCGTCTTAGTTCATCTTAATTCACCTCAATACAACCTTACTAATATTACAATCCCCAATAAATCATTATTCCATCCTAAATCATTTTATTCCACTTTATTCCTTACTCACTCATCTTAATTTACCTTAATCCCCTTTTACTAATCCCTACTATCAATCTCTAATTAATCACTAACTTTTCTAATCACTAATAATCTTTTAAACATGGCTGGCACGCTTTGGTTCGCTTGTGGCCTCCCCTGGTCCACTTGGGTTTTTGCATTATTCGTATCGACGCCGACTCATTCGAACTTAACCTTCCTATAACACATAAGGCTTTTGCCTCAAACGTATGACAGCTGCTCACAAAGCACCAGCGAATCAGCAGCCCGGACTCTAAAGCGCATCGCAGCCAGGTAGCACAGAGACAAGAGAGCGAGCACATCCAATCCTGCAGGAGCAGGGACTTTGCTGTATGCGCCTTGCAGGCGCATCGTGCCAATTACATGACTATACGACGCGGGTGAAACTTGGTTCGTTGCGATTCTGTCACCGCAATTTGAATGCGACTGGATTCTACGCGTAAAGAACGAACAGCTTCCCGCGTGAAACAAGGGACGAGAGAGATCGCGCCCACTGTTGCTGTGGCAGTTACTCCCTAGGCCTACATGAGCACTACAAGAGACAAGATTCGCTGGGCGACAAGCGCAACAACAGCCGATCACCATGCGTAACCCTGCATCGCTGTTGAGCATGTCCCGCGCTACCAGCAGCTCGTGACAATCTACGCCCATCCTCACAGCATTGTCAACAAAGCAAGGGTTACGCAGCCGAAGGATTACATTATTGCTGAAAATTCCCATTTACCGAAGAATGCACTGAACATATTGTACATGAGGCCGAAATACCCAGATTACCAAACGTAGTTCCAAAACATACTCACTTTAACTCGGGCGGGGTGCTATGACAACGCTTCTGCAGAGTCGCCACGCTGTCACCGGGGGCTGCCCGAGCGAGTTGACTGGCCGGTAGAAATGAGCAAGCTTAGAATGGAACAGGTAAATCGCGAGATGACCCGTCAAGTTGCACGTGCACGGTGGCGCGTCTATTGGCTCGCGCACCTTCGTTTTCCTCGGGTTCACTGCACGCGACACCATTCGGCTCGTTCTGGGGACGCTCATCGGGTGCAGCGCAAGTTGGAACGCCTAATTAAGGCACGTGGCGTCTTGCGGCGTGCCCCTCATGGGGATAAAATTTTGTGCGCGGAGGGGAAAAATCTCGTACATGTTTTGAGCTCGGTACGATATATTCGACCCTACTCGGCTGCTCTGACCTGCAGGCTCAGACCGGGCGAGCCCCGGCGGTGGCCGACGTCATTGCGGGTGTACCGAACTAGGGCCTTTTACCAAGAATCTGCAGGGGCTGGTGCGTGGCCCCTTCTGGTCAGTTCATGTTTAACCTGCTGTACGTATCTTTTTTTTAACGTTTATTGAAATGTAGAAAAAACACTCGGGGGTCTCTTGCTAGTGCATCAGACACCCTTAGGTGTAGCTATAAGTTAAGGTTCCCGACAGGTATGGGTGGGAAATAGCAATGGAAAAATAGTGGGTCGGGATATGAAATGCAGGAGAGTGTCCCACGCTGCCTTCGCTAAATTAGGTGGGTAGGAGAGATCATTTAAGGAATTTGGTCGTAAGTTATCCAGAAGGGTGTCTAGGAGAATCTGTCTTTCAGTTTCAAATCGAGGGCATGTCCAAATATTGTGTTCAGTGGTGTCCCGAATTTCACAGGGGATACACATGCCTTGATTAGGTGACGAATGAAAAAATTTCCCCGCATTTCCCCGAGGGGAAGAATGTGAAAGTGCGAATGCATGAGTTGAATTTGCGGGGTTCGGTAATGTTCGCGAAAGAGAGATCACACACACACACACAACTACAAAGAAAGAAAGATGCATTTATTCACAGACACCTATTTGTGTTGTCGTTGTACTTGATTGCTAGAGCGGATCTCAGCTTTGAAATTTCGTGTCAGTACTCCTTTAAGCGGGTGCATTAGCCCTTATCACGCCCGATTCCTGGCCAATCCCCCACGTGGGTATGTGCCATGCACAGACACCTATTTCTGTTGTCGTTGTACTTGATTGCTAGAGCGGATCTCAGCTTTGAAATTTCGTGTCAGTACTCCTTTAAGCGGGTGAATTAGCCCTTCTCACGCCCGATTCCTGGCCAATCCCCCACGTGGGTATGTGCCATGTCAGCGGCCAGGCAGCGCGCGCTTATCTCCCCCCGTTGCCAAGGAAGACGAGGAGTTTCCTGGCCAATCCCCCACATGGGTATGTGCCATGTCAGCGGCCAGGCAGAGCGCGCCCATCTCCTCCCGTTGCCAAGGAAGACGAGGAGCGCGCGCACCCGCAGCCGTTGCTATGTGGACGGACGGCGGTCACCGGAATTCAGGGTCGCTTATAAAGTGCATTCGCACTTAAAAACTGTTGTCGTTTTGCAGGGGAGAGGTTCGTAAGAGTCATTAGCTGTCTTAGGCGGACTTGTTGAGAGCGAGAATAGGACTTGGAAATGGGAGTGTGGTTGACCAGTGAGGCAAGAAAGTCTTTCCGTTGCTGTTTGATGGCGGTCCGGTGCTCGTCAGGGTCATAATCGCAGTCCAAAGGCGTCCAGCTGGCTTGGGAAACGGTTGTGAACGATGCACGTGCCGCCAAATGGGCTGCCTCATTTCTGGCGATTCCGGCATGGCCGGGCACCCACGTGATGGTGACGTCGATGTTCTGTTGATTAAGGATGCTCTTGATTTCTTGGGTCTTCTTAACTCGTACACTGTATGATAGTTGATGACGACATTCCACGAAAGCTTCCCGACTATATGTGTGAATGTGTATGAGTTTGTACATGGAAAAAGATGATATGTTATGAACAATGTGACGAAGTGAGAGGACTTTCTAGTTCTGCCCCTTTAATGGTGGTATCTGGTGACAATGAATGAACGCTATTGACGTTAAATGCCGGTATATGCCACGCCGCAGTTGTGCTGGATTCTGTTTTAGATGCGTCAGTGTGGATGCTGAGTGTATTAGGGTGGCAAGACCGTTTCCGGTGTTGTTTTGCAGATTTCTGCCTGTTTTGTGGTTGAGGATCGGGTTTATACTTGTTCTCTAGGAGAGTCTTTAGGGTGGCCGCCTAAAGACAGGGCAGGACAGGAGTCCATTGGCACTGGCCGCTTCCTCTGCCCTCTCCACCAGTTTGAGCTGTACGTCGAGGGAAGAGCTGGCCAAGGCGCTCTGTCAAACCTCATACCTCATAATGCGGAAGGGATTGGGCTGGCCAAGTGGACTCAGCAGTGTGCACAGCCGCCGACAATATAAAAAGGGTCCCGGATTCCCCACAAAAGCTGCTCATGGAAGGATGCAGGGGGCACGCTATGTAATGGTATCTCTTCGGGTGCGGGTAAGTGCAGCGCCATTGCTGTATGGGCGGTCCTTGGGTAGTTGTTTGTGCGCTGGAGCGTATGTTCGACTTTGCAGCCTATAGTGTGTGGTAATCTCTTGATACGAGGCTATACTCGGGTACAACTTAAGAACGACATCGGAAGTCGCCCCTGCGCCGCGTCACCGCACCGGCTGTTCCTCAATGCGGCGCTATTGCGCTACTGCGAGCATTTTGAACAGGACACAAGTCCTTTCCGTAGTTTTTCGGACTTAATCTGGTTATAAATTACTGCAGTGACAAAGAAATAAACTAGGCGATAAAAAGTAGACAAGCCCACGCATTAGCCGTAATCTCCTTTCAAAACGCCCACGCGCGTTGGTGTCCGGCGTCGTCGCTTCGTCTGGGAGAGAGCTTGATGTCTCTGATATAGACTACATCAAATGCGTTGAACTGTGCTTCCTGTTGAATTGGAGTGGAAGCGAGGTCTGGTAGACCGGTTACAGGCATGGTAAATGAATGGTTACACGCATGGTAAATAAAATGGTAAATGAATGACTTCACGGGAGCGAGTGAAGAAAACACGTTTATTCCATTTCGTCGCGCTTGATCGCTGCTATGGATGGGCGTAGAGTTGCTATAGGGGTATAGGAAAGGTGAAATTGGGAAGGCATAATTGTGCGCCCCTTTGCTGCGTCAGCAGCCTGGAGGCAACGCACTGGTCACTCGGGGCCGTGGTCGTCTCCTGAGCATCGCCGCAAAGCCGGTCACCGACGACTGGTGCTGCGGCGTCCGGGAGGAAGGGCAGCATCGCACGCCACGAGCTGGTAGCGTAACCAGCAGGCGCATATAGGCGGCGGGCAGGACCAGGACTGGCCAGGACACGTGGGCCATGGTCCTAGTCGCATGTTCGTGCGAGCACGGTAGCGGGGGCAGTCCCACACAAGATGATGTAGGTCAGCACCAAATGTTGAATTGAACACACTAAACTTTTTTACGCCCTTTTGGCCAAAAAAGGTGTAAAATAATTGAAAAAAGGGTGTTGGGAGGCCCTCACACCCTTTTTCTTGAATCTCCACACCCTTTTTCGTAGCTCTCCACCCTTTTTGCGTGAAAAAAAGGGTGTTGACCAACCTCAACACCCTGTTTTTAGGAAGGGTGTTGAAAGGGTGTGGGAAAGGTGTTCAGCTCTTCATTGATTGAGGCCATGCATGCAATATAATTTCAAAAAGACATCCCATTGCACCATCCTCCGAACCTCGTCAGAAATGTTAAAAAAAAAAAAGCTGCCAAATTCAATAAAAAGCATCGGCAGCACCGACGTTGAAACAGGAAAAAATATCAGCCCTTGCTTGTTACGACTTCGACAGAATAACACTCCCCCTCCCACTTTTTGTTTTCTACAGCCTTGCACGGAGCACAGCACAGCCTTGAACTGTGACATCTGTATCATCATTCCGTCGTTCCCTGTTCCTCTCCTGCCCCACCAGCACAATCATAGCCCTCTCTGACAACAGTCATTCTCGTCACTCAGTGGAGTTATAACGTACTAGCAATCACAATTTTATTCCATTCTTATTGTTAGCGACCGTAAATATTGTGTACAAATGCAATAAACAGACCACATAGTTTCTCCTGCAGAAACAACGTTGGAGAACAAGGCAGATATCAAAAGAAAACAAAAGTTGGGGAGGTAGGGGCATGAAATCGGGCGCTAAATAAACAGACGCCAAATAATAATACGATTACTTACACTAGAACACTGCCAAATTTCATTGCGCAGTGTTATCTTACTATCTGCTGCTTTTTTTAACGTTCAAATCGAGCGCCAAAAGCTTCAGTTCGCGTTTTGTGTTTGTAAACTTTAAATATCTAAGCTTCTTTATTATAATACACACAATAAATAATAAACCTAAAGATTATGTTATATTCAGTAAAAGAGGCAATTATTTATTGTTGTCGTTTTAATTTGTTTACGCAACTCCCTGCCAACGGCCGATTCCCTGAGTACGGCGCGCGGCGGCGTGGCCGGATTCCGGAACAGATACCCCGTGACCCGTCTTATGTGTTTATAGTGGTGTGCGGTTAAACAAGCGCAGTTATTATGATTAATTGGGCACCTCGTCGTCTTCGGTTGTGTCTGTCGTGTTCGACTTCGCGATGGAGTATTTGAGAACAACTTTGCCACCTGAAGACGGCTAATTTCGTTGGCGCTTGCCTCTGAACGTCGCTCGCTCTTCTGCGTCGGCTCCTCTCGGTAAGCTGTCTCGTCACATTTGCCGCCTTTCTTGTCACTGGATGTCGTTTGTAGCTGTTATCGCCGCTTTAAGGATTCGTTAACAGGAGCACGCGTGTGTGAATTGTTTAACTGAACTGGCGAGGTTGAACCTAGAGGGCTCGTCTCTAGAAAGGCGATGTGCGAAAGATTGTGGTGCTTGCATTGAGCGCTAAACGCACTGGCGCTCAGTAACGCCGTGGCGCTCAGTAACTCAGTAACGTTTCCCATTCCGCAGCACTATATTGAACAGCTTCGGAGTTCACCACTGCGAACCACGTCTTACGCGTAGTTTATCAGAACACGGGCGGCTACTCCTCTAAACTGTGCTGCGCAGCGTTTTCGGCTTCGTTGATCACCGCAGTCGTTTGTGCAGTGTTGGGAATTGCGAGGGAGAATCGTTTGCGAGCGAATGTGCGCGCCTCGCAAGCTTCGTTTCGTTTGCGGCGAGCCACCTCACCATGTGTACGGTGCCGCGGTACGCGGGCAGTGATTTTGGCTGAATGTTGTGTTGCCCGAGACGTAACATTCGTGCACCTAATCATTTCCATTCTTGCATGTGTGGTAATCATGTGTCATCCCGTTTTAGACCTCTGGACGGTCTGAGCGCATCACGTCCCTCCATTCAACCGGACAAGAGCCACAAGCATTGTCAACAGTGTTTGGCCGCCAGAACGTAAGTTTTCAAACACAGTTTTGGTAGCACAGTGGGCTATCATACTTGAATATTGTTCGATCACTTGTATGTACAAGTTCTCTCCCCCGTAACAATTATTGGTGTTTCATGCATAACCTAACATGTAGGCGCTCAATGGCAACCTTTATTGTTAATTTCGGAAAACTCAAAGTTTCACCCAAAATCATAATGTGGGCGTAGCAGTTAATCACCATGTATACGAACTTCCTGGTGTTAGTCATGTTTACGGTGAAGCCATATTTCTTAGGTGGTGACACAAAAATGTTATTACCTTTGTAGTTTAGTCTTCGATAAAGCCTTACCAGTTCTGTTTTCAGCTATTTTTTGGATGTTTATCATGTGAATTGATAGTCCTTGCAGTCCACTTTTTCAAATAGTTATGTAACTGCCTGTACCATTTAAACATGCCTGATTGGGGTTCTGAAGGCTGCGATTTACGCACGCTAGTGCTGTACCGCCAATAAACAAACATCCTTCCACAAAGAAAAAGATTTGAAAAATGTAAAGTATCCGCAGCATTATTCTTAACTGGAACATGCTAATTGTCAGGCCTGGGGTTTTTCCTGAAAGCACTGTGGATGTTATGAGAGAGGAAAACCACTCAAACACATCTGCCAAGGCCGTTGCTGCTCCAAGATGCGTGCAAGCATTGAGTCTTCTGAGCAATACATTACACCCTTTTTTTTAAACAACCGACGTGCATGCTGAACGTACTCCTGATTGGGCGTTTGCCAGGCGCAAGGAATTTTTTTTCGGGGGGGGGAGCCGTGGTCGACCGAAAGATGGGACGGGGAAATATGTAGGCAAGGCATCTTGCGCGTTGTTTTGCAAACGAAGCTTGAAATAACTGACTTTAACATGCGATTTGTGTATGCTCAACGCTAACTGTAAAGCCCACCTTAAAGGAGCCATGAAGAGAAAATGCAAGTTGGTTTTATTCGAAAGATTTCGTGTTTTATAGTGCCCCCAGCGCTTGTCTGGATACAAACGGTGCTTTATTCACTGAGAAATTAAACAATTTAGGTTAAAATTTTGATTTTCCCGCTCAATCGTGCGTTTTCGTGGTCCCAAATGACATCACAGGAACCGACCGCTCTGCAGCCTAGAGTACCTTCATTCACGCATCCGCCGTACAGGGCAGAGACGCGTATACGCTGGCGCCGCCATTTTCGGTTGCTCGCTCACCGCCGAAGCAAGTCATTGTGTCAAAACCGCGCTAAAATTATCGCCGCAACGCGGTTTACTGAAGAAGTTTGAATCATATTGTCTGTTTCGCGTTGCTAGGTCTCATGGGAAACGAAAAGAATAACGCGTTGAGCCTGTTGGCCCAATTGCGGCGGCACGGGACCGTTCAAAGGTTGTCTCCACCCTGTACAGCGGTGTTGGTTTGTTCCCGCGTTTTTTTTACGTTCTGTAACCTAGATGGCGCCACCATACCGTGGCAAGCGTTTGGTTTGTTTTTGCCCGCATTTAAATCTGGCTTGTTTTTGTTCTGGGAGAAAATATTCGTTCCCTGAAACAGTGCTCGCTCGACAAATGGGGTCACGTAAGACACCGTTGCTTGCGTCAATCGGCCAGTGTCGTCTGAGACAACCCCAAGCCCCGCAGTGCTGTGCACAGCTAAACCAAGCATGCTGTGCGCAGTACGAACAGCAGAACGCATCAGTACTTCTATGTTTACATGTGCTTTCGTAACTTCCACTGTTTGTCCCATCATTCTTATTGCTTTGTAAAGAATGTGCCCTAAATTTAAGCGCAAATCGCTCGTTCGTCTAGTTTGTAAGCTCTACCTAATTGGCGTCTGCTTCTGCCAGCCTCCGCCAATCGCAGAGCTTAGCTCATGTGACATTATAGGTTCTGTTGCGGGAAATGAGCTGGTGGGTCGCATGACCATTCCCGTTTTTCCTAATTATGTAGCTTATTTGAGCGAAGTTTACGTTAAAAGTGATGTCAGTATGATTCTAACGAGACAATCTTTTGAATGAACCAAACTTGTGTTTTCTCTTCATGGCTCCTTTAAGGAGCTTAGATGGTGATGATAATTAGGATCACCTAAATTCCCGTTCGCTGGTCTATGGGCAGACCACGGGCGAATCATTCGTCCGCAGAGCAGGTGGTTAGGCGGACCCGCGCTCGTGAGCGTGATCATGAGTGCGCTCGTGAGTGGCGCGCGGTCCCCGAAGTTCGTCGGGAGGAAGTGGAGGCCAACACTGAATGTTTGCTATCAAGATTCTCGTGTTTTAGATTTTCCTTTAGAAAAGGGACTATTAAGTTTTCTTGTCAGCTATGAAGTACAGTCGAGCACGATTTGAAGGTTATCGCGCCAGCATCGAGCGGCCAAGCGTGCCACCAGCCCACGGTTTCGTTTCGGAACCATGAAAATCGAGATTTCGCACTCTTCGCTCCCTTGTTGGCTGTTCCATGATACAACAATGGCCCGCACGACTGACTTGCCACCCTTTGGGTTTCAAGCTGTACATTCGTTGTTATCAAGCACAGACTTGGACTTGGTTGCCCTTTATTACGCCGACGATAACGAAACTTGCATGGAATATTTGCTAAAGCTGGTGTTCTTTCTGCTTCGTTTGAAAGAGTAGCTTTCCCGCGACAACCATCGAATCGCAGTGCACTGTACATGCGGCGCATTCGTATATTATGGCGGTGAAGCTAGCAAACGTGCGTCTTCGTCCTTAAGTAATCGCCTTTTGTTATTTTTTGTGCTAGTAACGTGAGTAGTACACTTGCGCTAAGCAGAACACCTTATTGCACTGCTGTTGAATGTTGAGCTTGTTGCACGTTTCTTAAATTTCATTATATTTCTATCTGTTAAATCGAAACAGACATGGCTTCAGTAAAATTCCGGTTAAGCAAATACAGAATGCTGATTCTAACCAAGAGGGAGGTAAAGGAAACAGTGGAATAGTGCCAAAAAAACAAAGCTCCGCAATAAGGAGAATTGTGTAGTTTTGTTGATGTGGAGGAAATACAACATGGGCAGAGCAATGCTTTTTATGCAGCAGAAATTATGGATCTGCAATAGTCAATGAAATGCGATGTCAGTAGAAAAATAAACATATCAAGGATTGATAGTTGACTGAACAAAATACAGCGACATGCTCTGTCATGTGATGATACTTTGTACCAGTGTAAAGACAAGGAATGACACGCTCCCGACCACATGTAAGCCTATATGCGGCTTTTCCTGCTGTTCTGCCATTCCCCGGCCGTGCTGTTCCGCCATTGAAACAGTGGGGCTGTTTTGATCGGCTCGCGGCAGGTTCCCGGTGCTTGTCGGTGTATCCGGCGCGAAATGCAGCCGGGCTGTATATATTGACAGGTACAGCATCTGGAGCGGGCGCAGGGATCAGACGTTGACATAGCCCTTGTTTTCAGCTTTATGTGAGCAAGAATGTCCTTAAAACTGCAGGTAACTTCAGGCGGTTTTTCAGGCTGCCTAAACCGCACCCCAGCCTTGGCATAAAACATTATGAAGAAGGGCGGGGGGGGGGGGGGGGGGGGAGCACCTGGACCCCCCCCCCCCCCCCCCCCCCCGGCTACGCCCTTGGCGTGTGCTTATTCTTTCTTGCATCCACCACATTCGAGTCGTCACGTTGAATTGGGAATGCTGGAATCCAGCATATGCTGGCAAGATACGAGAGCTTGAACACAACCCACTTGCCCGCAATGAGTTTTCAAAGATCTCCACCACCTGAAGGTACTGAAGTGAGATGTAAGCATTGCCTGAAAACCATTCCAGATAAGGGTACGAAATCATAGTTATGGGCCTTTCTCGCCCATTTACGTGTTTTGAACAAAAAAAGTGCCATTTAAAGGTAACACGTCGTTCCCTGCCGATTTCTGATGCCTGATTAAGTTTGTGGGCATAAATGTAGCAGCTTTCTCACATGTCTAACGTGTATGCGGGCTTGTTAGGAGTGAAGTAGGTAAAAATTGAAAGGTTTGATTGTAGTTGTGTATAGATTACCTACATTGTTTTCATTCCTAGAAAAGAAAAATTGAGGTAACCTGCCAATTGTTCTGCATTGCTGCATTTTATTATGCTTGTATGATTCGTAGAACCTGCAGGAGTTCAGCTGCTTGTTAAAGGAGAAATAAACAGTGGTACAAAAAGAAGAGCATCTACTAAATAAAAATCTTCACAATCGCAGGATGCCAACGGTCCACCTACCAACTTGCGTCCTCCATTGTTTCTGCTGGCTGGAGCGGCGCATGGAGCATTTTTCAGCTTCTCGAAGTTTGTGATCAAGCGGTGCCCCAAGTGAAGGATGCCGCAGACGGATCTTCTGTTTTAATGCCACAATTTCATGTGCTGAGCACTTACTCGTAAGGCATTTTAAATATTCATCATCCCAGAGGGTATGTTACCTTCGTCTTGGGTGGAATGTGGCTGCAATCAGGTTATTTGTGACAGAAACAAGTGAACCACGTGGGGAGAGTCATTGAGGCCTTGTTGATTGCGCATGCTTCTGAAATAACGTTTTCATTCAGCTGAATACTTTCTAAATATTACAATTTGTGAACAAAATATGATAAAAGTCATGATTAGTTGTACTACAGTGCAGGAAAGAAATGCCAGCACATGTTTTAAGAGCCTCTTATATTTCAGGTCATTGGCTGGTGAGCAATAAAACAGAACTCAAAATTGTTAAAGTGAAATCAAATATTTGTTGTCACCAGTGCATGACCCGTAGTAAAAGCTATCTGGTCTCCCAATTTCAAATGAGACAGGAAATGCCAAAAAAATAAGGAAATAAACAAGACAGCTTGCTACAATAAACCAATTCAAAGAATTGCTCAATGTCCATAAAGTGGTTGCTTGCTACAATAAACCAATTCAAAGAATTGCTCAATGTCTATAAAGTGGTGATTCAGGCGGGTTAGTTCGGTGTTGATGAAATACAAGCAGGCACTCGCCTGGTCAAAAACAAATAAACAAATAAAGACATTTTGGGGCCTCTACTGGTCCCTTGATCACAATGAAAGGGGGGTGAAAGGTCTCGATTATTTATAGGTTCGGTGGCGCAGAGTGCGCATGTGTATCTCGGGGAGATTACCCCGCGACCGGTTAATCGTGTTTTTAGTTGGTTGAATATGCACTGATTCTAAAAGTAGTGTCGACAGGTGCTTCTCTGATGCGATTATGCTTGCGGAATCCCAATTGATGACGTGGTCAGTAGCCAGGTGATGATCCGCCAAGGCATTTCAGCTTACATTGCCCTTTTTGACATCGTTCTGGTGCTATTGAATTCTTCTTTTAAAAATTTCCAGTGAACTATGTAGGATGCATCGCTATCCTTGCATGGAATTTTGTAGGCAACTCCGGGGAATCTTGATTTTTCTAAAGGGTCCTTCACGCGTACCAGCTTCTGCTTAACTCTTTCGGGACCGCCGGAAAAAGTGATGAAAAAGGGAGGTCTCGGTAAAAAATTTTTATTACATGAAGCAAAGATACCATCCTGCTTTAGCATATACCAAAATGCAGCTAATTATATGTTCTTTGACATACAATACCGTGTTTTACTTCAACACTGACGATAGCACCATGAAAAAATCAGAAAGTAAGAACTTCGCAAAAAAACTACTGAAAAAGATAGAAAAAAGCGTAAATCTAAGAATAATTAAAAAGAATAAAATTATTTCAGGATATACAAAATCTAACACAATGCTTTGTTTATTCATCACGAAAGTTTGATGCGGCTAGGTGTAACTGGTTTTTTTGTTTTGTGTGTGATTTCTTTGGCACTAGGGCCATGGCTACGTCGTCGCCCAGGTACACGCCGGGCTCTCGGCTCGGCGAAAACTTGATCCGTTTCTGCGCTGGTGGCAGGAGATCACCACAATAGGTAGTTAACACCCTAGCGAACAGATATAAACTAGCCAGAACATATTTCGAGCGCACATACCTACTCCAGAGCCAATTGAAACCGAAACCAACACCCACCTTTGAGCGCGATTCATGTTCCAGGCTGATCGACACCCGAATCCTCACTTGAGCTGAAATGCGATCTCTAAAGTCGCATTTCGACTCTTCACTGCCACTCTCATCGTCAAAATCCACAGTAGAAGGCGAAGATATGCGAGACGAGCCGACGCGGATCTCTTATCGCGCTCGCGCGTGAGTATGTTTACATTTGGAACCACCGCCCGTCAGAATAAAATATCTGATGCGTTGCCGCCTGGCGATAAAAAAAGAAACTTCACAAAAGAGAAAACTCTAGTTTTCAAACTATCTCCTAGATGTCGCTAGGTGTTCCATCGAGCGAAAATTTTTATTCTGCAGGCTCGCGAACCCATCGATCATATGTGACCGATGGCCTATAGGAGCGGTCCCGAAAGAGTTAAGCCTGTTCGTTGGCACGTGTGCAGTTTTAACGCCATATGTGCCAAACACCCTTGCAAGAGCTTCACTGATGCCTTGCGTGTAGGGGACGGCAGCGCGTTTTTGCCTGTCTTCTTCAGGAACCCTTTCGGAGGAGGCAACTGAAGCCCGCAATTGTTGCGTCCTCACAAGCCTTGAAGGGTAGCCGTTACTGCGAAGGTCCTTCCTTACCACGGCTAGCTCTTGCTTGCGCAGACCAGGCTCAGAGCAGATTCGTGATGCGCGTGAGAAGAGTGCAGCGGCGACGGAGTGTTTTTGGCCTATAGGATGCGCAGAGTCGAACCCCAGGTATCTACCCGTGTGGGTCGGCTTTCGATACACAGTGGTTGTAAATCCTTTGGCCGACCGTCTCACAAGTACGTCGAGGAAGGCGATCTGTCCATTATTTTCCTGTTCCATGGTGAACTGGTTGCTTGGAACACAAGAGTTTAGATGCTCAATTAAAGGCATTACGTCTCGGCGGTGGATCACACAAAAACAGTCGTCTACTTAGCAGACAAAGATCTTGGGGCCGTCTTGTACGAGCATAGCGCAGAATTTTCTAGAGCCTCTAAGGCAATATTCGCACAGACTGCTGAAATGGAATCTCCCATCGCTGTTCCAAACTGCTGCTTGTAACATTATACGTTGAAAACAAAACGTGTCCTGCAGGCCAAATTCCAGGCAAAATTACGCGGTCCGGAGTTGCAAGGATCTACTCGAGAACGATGCATCTCTGCCTTCACGTTCGCCAATTGAGACGCAAGACTTATATTGTCTCCTGGAATTTGGCCTGCAGAACACATATATTTTGTTTTCAACGGACCAGCGGTTTCGAACAGGGATGGGAGCTTCCGTTTCAGCAGTCTGTGCGAATATTGCCTTAGAGGCTCTAGAAAATTCTGCGCTATACTCGTACAAGACGGCCCCAAGATGTTTGTCTGCTACGTAGACGACTGTTTTTGTGTGATCCACCGCCGAGACGTAATGCCTTTATTTGAGCATCTAAACTCTTGTGTTCCAAGCATCCAGTTCACCATGGAACAGGAAAATAATGGACAGATCACCTTCTTCGACGTACTTGTGAGACGGTCGGCCAAAGGATTTACAACCAGTGTGTATCGAAAGCCGACCCACACGAGTAGATACCTGGGGTTCGACTCTGCGCATCCTATAGGCCAAAAACGCTCCGTCGCCGCTGCACTCTTCTCACGCGCATCACGAATCTGCTCTGAGCCTGGTCTGCGCAAGCAAGAGCTAGCCGTGGTAAGGAAGGACCTTCGCAGCAATGGCTACCCTTCAAAGCTTGTGAGGACGCAACAATTGCGGGCTTCAGTTGCCTCCCCCGAAAGGGTTCCTGAAAAATACAGGCAAAACAGCGCTGCCGTCCTCTACACGCAAGGCATCAGTGAAGCTCTTGCAAGGGTGTCTGGCACATATGGCGTTAAAATTGCACACGTGCCAACGAACAGGCTTAATCAGAAGCTGGTACGCGTGAAGGACCCTTTAGAAAAAACAAGATTCCCCGGTGTTGCCTACAAAATTCCATGCAAGGATTGCGACGCATCCTACATAGGTGAAATCGAGAGCATGATGGAATCCCGTCTGGCCGGGAGGGTACATTAGGAACGAAAAAGAGACGCCGACCAGTCCAAAAAAAACGTACTGATGTTTGGGCTTCCAGCACCGAAGCCTTGTTCACAATAAATGCATCACCAGAAGTGGGTCGTTTAAGTGGGCTTCTATAATCGCTGCAAAGAGCGTGAGTAGATCGGGTTTAGATTTCCGTCGTTACGATTGACTGTGTTAGATGTGGTCTGAATGATTAGTGATTCCAGATGTAGCCGTGATGGTCACTTTTTCTGTAGCGACGATTCTTGCATTGTCCCAATCAATCTTGTGGTCATTCACGATGGCGTGTTTGGCTAAAGCATTGTTGCGGACGCTTTTATTCTTTACTTCACGTGCGTGCTGCTGCCGATGATTCTTATAATTTCCTGATTCCCCGATATACACGCCGCTGCAGTCTGCACAAGGTATCTCGTATACCACACCTGGGAAGCGCTCCTTGTGCAAGCGGTCCTTGACTCTCACGAGCTCATGGCGCATCTTTTTGGCTGGAACGTGGGCCACCTGCACGTCATATTCCCGTAGGATACGTGCCAAACATTTACTTGTTCCTGGAAGGTAATGCACAGGAGCTCGCTTCATCGTAGCAGGAGGCACGTCCAGTTGTCCCCGTCGTGTCAGTTGGCGTTCTGTTGTGTTTATAATGTGCCTCGGGTAACCGCAGCTAGCCAGGTCGTCCCGTACCTTTGCCGTGTCCACCGCCGCATCCTCGGGCTTCGAGCACGATCTTTTCGCACGCTGCAGTAGCGTGCTAACAACAGCCGTCTTGCGGGAAGAGGGGTGCACGGAGTTGAAGTTCAGGTAGCGGTCTGTGTGCGTTTCCTTGCGGTACACGCTGAAACGTAGCCTCTGGCCCTGCCGAGACTCGAGGACGTCCAGGAAGGGAAGTTTGCCATCGGCCCCCTCTTCTGACGTGAACTGAATGGCACGTTCCATACTGTTGAGGTGGGCCAGCAAGCTGTTCGCCGCGTCTTTCTGAACGACGCCGAAACAATCGTCGACATAACGCAAGAACACTTTTGGTTGAGGGGCAAAGGAGGCTAGCGCGCGTGCTTCCAGCGCTTCCATGGTCAGGTTCGCCGCCGTGACCGAAATAGCGGCACCCATTGGAGTCTCCTGCCTTTGCTTGTAAAAATGGCCTATAAAGACGAAGTACGTATTGTTCAGGCAAAAATCTAGAAGCCTGCGTAGTTCTGGCTCATCCATCGGTGATCTCTTGGGCGTTTGATCAGCCTCGAGAGCAGCGGTGCATAGGTTGACAGCCAGGTCAATCGGAATGCTCGTGAAAAGGGACTTCACGTCGAAGGACACCATCAAGTTGTCTTTCTCGATCGCGGTGTTGCGAGTCTTCTCGACAAAATCGAAAGAATTACGAATGTGAGTGGTCCCTTTACCGACGAGCGGAGCCAGAACTTGGTGCAGGGCCACCTGTCGAAGTTCCTGCACCAAGTTCTGGCGCCGCTCGTCGGTAAAGGGACCACTCACATTCGTAATTCTTTCGATTTTGTCGAGAAGACTCGCAACCCCGTGATCGAGAAAGACGACTTGATGGTGTCCTTCGACGTGAAGTCCCTTTTCACGAGCATTCCGATTGACCTGGCTGTCAACCTATGCACCGCTGCTCTCAAGGCTGATCAGACGTTGCCTAAGAGATCACCGATGGATGTGCCAGAACTACGTAGGCTTCTAGATTTTTGCCTCAACAATACGTACTTCGTCTTTATAGGCCATTTTTACAAGCAAAGGCAGGAGACTCCAATGGGTGCCGCTATTTCGGTCACGGCGGTGAACCTGACTATGGAAGCGCTGGAAGCACGCGCGCTAGCCTCCTTTGCCCCGCAACCAAAAGTGTTCTTGCGTTATGTCGACGATTGTTTCGGCGTCGTTCAGAAAGACGCGGCGAACAGCTTGCTGGCCCACCTCAACAGTATGGAACGTGCCATTCAGTTCACGTCAGAAGAGGGGGCCAATGGCAAACTTCCCTTCCTGGACGTCCTCGTGTCTCGGCAGGGCCAGAGGCTACGTTTCAGCGTGTACCGCAAGGAAACGCACACAGGCCGCTACCTGAACTTCAACTCCGTGCACCCCGCTTCCCGCAAGACGGCTGTTGTTAGAACGCTACTGCAGCGTGCGAAAAGATTGTGCTCGAAGCCCGAGGATGCGGCGGTGGACATGGCAAAGGTACGGGACGACCTGGCTAGCTGCGGTTACCCTAGGCACTTTAAAAACGCAACGGAACGCCAACTGCCCCGATGAAGTGAGCTCCTGTGCCCTACCTTCCAGGAACAAGTGAATGTTTGGCACGTATCCTACGGGAATATGACGTGCAGGTGGCCCACGTTCCAGCCAAAAAGATGCGTCATGAGCTCGTGAGAGTCAAGGACCGCTTGCCCAAGGAGCGCTTCCCCGGTGTGGTATACGAGATACCTTGTGCAGACTGCAGTGGCGTGTATATCGGGGAATCAGGAAATTATAAGAATCGTCTGCAGCAGTACGCACGTGACGTAAAGAATAAAAGCGTCCGCAACAATGCTTTAGCCGAACACGCCGTCGTGAATGACCACAAGATTGATTGGGACAATGCAAGAATCGTCGCTACAGAAAAAGTGACAGCATCACGGCTACATCTGGAATCACTAATCATTCAGACCACATCTAACACAGTCAATCGTAACGACGGAAATCTAAACCCGATCTACGCACGCTCTTTGCAGCGATTATTTAAGCCCACTTAAACGACCCACTTCTGGTGATGCATTTATTGTGAACAAGGCTTCCGTGCTGGAAGCCCAAACGTCAGTACGTTTTGTTTGGACTGGTTGGCGTCTCTTTTTCGTTCCTAATCCTACATAGGTGAAACTGGAAATTTTTAAAAGAATTCAATAGCACCAGAACGATGTCAAAAAAGGCAATGCAAGTTGAATTGCCTCGGCGGATCTTCACCTGGCTACTGACCACTCCATCGATTAGGATTCCGCAAGCATAATCGCATCAGAGAAGCGCCTGTCAACACGACTACTTTTAGGATCAGAGCATATTCAACCAACTAAAAACACGATTAACCGGTAGCGGGGTAATCTCCCCGAGATATACATGCGCAATCTGCGCCACCGAACCTATAGATAGTCGCGACCTTTCACCCCCTCTTCATTGTGAACAAGGGGCCAGTAGGGGCCCCAAGGCGTCTTTATTTATTTGTTTTTGACCAGGCGAGTGCCTGCTTGTATTTCATCAATGAATCACCCTCCCCTGACGAGTTTTCGTCGAACCTTGGACTCTGTTAGGTGTCAGTAGGTTTACACAGCCAACTTGTGGGGACGCACATAAGCTCTTAACAAATGAGCTGCGTAGTGGCTATGCACTAGCCATGGTTTTTATTAGTTGCCTTGATGTATATGATCTTCTGTCGCAGTGTTTTAGGTAGCTCACTCGCACATTATTCCTTTGTTTTTGGACATTGTGGAGTGTCCAATGTATATTCGTTCTATTTCTGATTTTTATTGCAACTGTAAATATGTCAGGAGTCCCGTACTGTGTGCATGAAGGCAGCCTAAATAAAAAAATTGGCTGCCTTGTCTTTGCTTAGAGGGGCCATGCAGACAACACACAAGTTTGATTCATTCGACAGATTGCCTCGTTAGAATCATCCTGACACCATTTTTAGCTGCACTTCACTCGAATAAGCTATATAATTAGGAAAAAGGGAATGGCCATGCGACCCACTAGCTCATTTCCCACAGCAGTACCTATGATGTCATATGTCCCCAGCTGTGCGATTGGCTGAGGCCGGCAAAAGCAAACGCAAATTGGGCAGGCCTTATAAGCATGCCGAATGAGCTATTTGCGCTTAAATGTAATGCATATTCATTTTACAGCAGTAAAAATGGGGCAGTAAACAATGAAAGTTACGAAAATACGCGTACACATACAAGTACCGATGCGCACTGCTGTTGGTACGGCGTGCACTATGCTTGTTTTAGCTGCACAGCACTCCGCCGCTTTGGAGTTGGCTTGCACGGCCCTGGCCGATTGGCATAGGCGATGTTGTCTTACGTGACCCTGTTTGTCGAGGATACCTCATGTTTCACAAAACCATTACTTTCTACAGTAACGAAAACAAGCCAGGTGCAGACGCGGTCAAAAACAAAGCAATGGCAAACAACGGTTTGGGGATGAGTATGGTAACTCCACCTGGGAGGACTGATGGCTAGCAAGGCTGCAGACCCGAGTGACGCAGTAGTTTGTTTGATTACATGCACTTATGGCTTCATTGCTGACATCCCAAAAACACACGATATGGTGGGAGAATCAGACTTTTAACCTAAA
Organism: Haemaphysalis longicornis; assembly: GCF_048455015.1. NCBI lineage: Eukaryota > Metazoa > Arthropoda > Arachnida > Ixodida > Ixodidae > Haemaphysalis > Haemaphysalis longicornis. The sequence goes on from NW_027526422.1 coordinate 63,748,184, forward strand.
TTAATTTCTCAGTGAATGCAGCATCATTTGCTGAAGCGGTGGGGCACTATAAAACAGGAAATATTTCGAACGAAGCGAACTTCTATGTTGTCCGAATGGCCCCTTTAATGCACTGTATTGTATTTTTGGTTCCTGTAGTGATGTCACCATGAAGGAACCGCAGTAGACAAAGTTAATGTTAGCGCTTTACCATGCATTTTTTTTTGTGTTTGATGGAAACAAATATAATACTCTAACCAAGGACTTTATCCGAAGCGTTCCCAACGTTTCGGAACCTACTTGGCTCCTTCATTAGAACTGTCTATGTTTGACCAAGAGCGATAGTTCTACATATAAACAATTTTTTTGTTTGCTGCAGCGGATCAGAGGCTAGGGCACAAATAGGGGGTAGAACAGCTAGATATCTGTTCATCTTTCGCCGGCTTGCTTTGGTGTGACAACTGTATCTAGTTGTCAATTCCAATTTGTTGTGGTCAGTTTTTCTCAACTAAATTGTAGCTTTTTTAAAGATTATGGAAGGTTTTGTGGGCCTAAAGGGTTGCCGCATTGCATGTTTGGCCTATGTAGCGTTGAAAGCGGATATTTTGCTTCAAAGTGGAATGTTGGCCTAGCATCATGGTCCTGTGGTTGCTGCTCACTTTCATTCATGCCATTATTTTTTATATTATCACTTAAAATTAAAAGTTAACCAATCTGCTGTCATTTTAATTTTGTCACCTGCTTTATACTTTCTTTTTTTTCAACTGTCTGTAAGGAGTGACAATTCGTCTTTTTATGATACCAAGGCATCGAACTGTGCTAGTTGGTACATGTTTGAATGGATGAAAAACCAGTGGAAAACACAGGGTACGGAAGAGAACGACGGGATAAGCTTGTCCTGTTGTTCTCTCTTAACTGTGTCCTGTGTTTACCGCTGGTTTTTCATCCATTCAATTTTCATGAATTTGTTCAACAGTGATTAGTTTAAGTGCTCAAGCAATTTTTGGCTTGAAGGTTCCCTGTAGCATTTATATAAGTGCTCTCTGCTCTTTTTTTACCCAAGACCCCATTACCAGCCTTAATGAGATTGTCTTTTGTAGACATGAAGTTGAAATAAATATTTGTTTGCATTGCTTTGCATATTTTGAAAGAATTGCTTGCTCACTTTCTTTCAACCCTGTTTCTTAATCCTGCTTAAAGCATTTTTCCATGTTTATTTTTTTTCAGAACCAGGAAGGGTGCTCATCCTCGGTTCTTGCTGAAGCACCAGTATCTGTACTTCACACGTGAGCTTTGAACACACAGTAATTATGGTATGAAACATTTTACCAGTATTAGCTTGCTTTGTAGATGTCAAAGCTCTCGACAGTGTAGTACATTGTCTGGTGTAGTGCACAATCTCTCTATAACAGCACCCGCTGGGTGCTGTTGTAGAGAATAATTTTGTGGCTATAATACTTGAGATTATTTTAAAATGTACATCAAATACTAGTAAGAATAGCTCTCTAAATTGGTGGCCATTTTCCTGGTGGAGGCAGAAAGTGAAAATACCCATGTGTGGAGATTTAAGTCCACAATAAATATCCCAAAGTTGCCAAAGCTAATCCAGAGCCCTCCTCGCGGTGCACTTAATATCCCATGTGCAGCTTTGTGTAAAAACAGCCAGAAATGTATGATCAATTTAAATTGATTTTAATGTTTTTAAATGCAAGTATTCTAAGTTTAAGCTGCCTTATTTAGTAAAATATTTTCTAACAATTGCATAGCTACCAAAGGTTTGCAGAAAAGCTTTCATTGGTTATGCACCTTCTCAGCGAAACAAAAATGTCATTAAGAAAAGCAGAAAAAACCTAAATATGGCAAGTAGCAACAGTAAAGCTGCTAATAAAAAAGATGCTAAACGTTTTATTGATAATATTGCTGATTTTACTTCTAGTCAACTCTTAAAAGGGCTATAGACGGGTTTGATGGTTCCCATGACGCACCTCGTAATACTAGACGAAACTAATGGGCACTGGCTGTTGGCTTTTCATTTGCAGCATCGAAAAATGACCCCACATCCACCAGCAGGGACATAATGCAAGGCACCATGCACAAGCTAGACTCATGATAAAATACTGCTATAACAACAATGTCATCACATTTCAACCAGGGAACTCATATGCATTGTTCTGTGATGTTTACAGTTCTTGGTATTACTATGTGGGGTCATTTTTTATGAAGCAAAAAGAATAATGTAAAATAAAATAAGTGGCAGTGGGGACCCAACTTTTATGGGTAGAATAAAGCCACAGTACGTAGGGAAGTATACATATTGTATTTGGTCTGCCTTAATATTGAGCTTTTCTGCTCAGCTCAAGAATAAGGCACTAAACATTGCGAGTAGCTACCGTGATTGGAAGTTTGATGAAATGCTGAGAAGCCAAGGGTTTTAAGGTTCGAAGAACTTTTGTGCAGTTGATTTGTTGCACGCCTTCTTGCTTTCACTGCATAACACGTTTATGCTGTGCAGTGAAGCTCGAAGGATGTGCGCTGCAGTATAGCAAAATGAACATAAAATTGAATTTTTAACACCGTTTCGAATAATCAACATCCTCTAATGATACAACTTCTGTACTGCGATTTGGCTGTAATATTAGACTTTATAAATGGGTGTTTCAGAAATCGGTGGGTCAGAAAGTTCAAGTAAATTATCAGCTGACATTGAGCTTTAATGGAATGTCTCATAGAACGGAGCTTGGAAAGCACGAATGTTTCATACCGTAATTGTGTGTCATACTGTGCCATATGTGGCTGCACACCTGCAGCGCCATTTGTGAACCGAGGATGATGCACCCTTTTTGTACCCCTTTAGGTGGGTGCTTTTGCAGGAAAAGCTCCTACCTATGATATTTTGGGCAGAAAAGGGTGCTCCTGCGGCGAAAGAATCCAAGCACCCTAAAGGGTGTGCTTGGATTCTGGCGGTACTTGTCCGTGCTAAGCGCATGATATGGTTTGGACATTCCAAGCTCTAGCCCGCCGAACGCAAAGTAATGCCTTAACTCCAACGCGAGTGCTTTTAATAACAACTTTGATGACACCACTGTTGAGAATCGGTTGAAACGGAGCAGGCGACGCACGTCGGTGTTATATTTTTCTTCGGCGTGCGGCCGCAGTGGCACGAGCCGTGCGATCAGCCATGTTCGTGGCTATTTCAGTGTTGCCAAACGAAGAAATTGACAGCTAAACTTTTCAATGAATACCGGCTATAGGATGGGTCAAAGGTAAATGTTCTTTATAGTTTGCTGTGTCCACCTCATTGCATTCGGAGGGAAGGAAGTTCATAATTGCTTGTATCTTAATATTTGGTATGTGCTTGGCTGTAAAGTTTTAAGAGAAGTTGCCAAAATGTTTATTAATAGACACCTCAATCATAGTTTATGGTTGTGAATTAGTTTTAGTCTCAGGATTCATGCACAGAATTTTGCAAACATTCTTGTTTCTTTTTTTGTGTTGCAACATTTACTGTCGATTGTAAAAGTTTGTTCGGAAAACGTGGTTTCATTCGGCTTGAGTCTCAAGATTTTTGACACAAAAGAAATTGTGCAATTTATGGTCAATAGAACTTATAAATGTGGTTGTCTGCCTTTTAAAAAAGTTGTGACGACAAATACCAATACAAGTTCTTTACGGGTGCACATCACATGGGATATTGTTTTTGGAAGCTACCACCAGAAAACATGATTGCAATTGTAGTGGGGGTCCAGTTCTGTCTAGTTGTATCACTTGAATGCTAATGTGTAGTGAGCGCACTGATAACGGTTTTCAGTGGTCCCTCTAGTGCACCAATGTTGTGATCGTCACGTGCATGAAATTGGGAAGTTCTATTATTTCTTCTTTTTTGGTTCAGACTACTACGTTTTTTTTGTGTGTCATGTCAAGTTAACCGATATTTCAAGATATCCGAGTTTGATGCCACGAGGGATCACTGTATCTATAACTTAAAATTGTGCCATTAGTCATAAATTGTTGCATTTCATTTACTTACAGAGCCTCCAGACATACACCTGTCGCCATGAATTGCATTAGGACACCATGGTGATAGGTCGCAAGCCTCCAAGGCTATGGTGATGACATGCGCAACACCATGGTACTGCGCATGCCATCACCTTTAAAAAACGGTGTGAGGATGCTCAACACCCTTTATTTAGGGTGTTGAGCGTCCTCACCACCCTTTAAGGGTGTTGAGCATCCTCAACACCTTTTTTTTGTTCTTACACCCTTTTTTCGTCCATACACCCTTTTTTGGCGAAAACACCTTTTAAAGGTGTTAGCCATGGGACAAGGTTTTTACACCCTTTTCGGCCAAAAAGGGTGTAAAAAAGTTTAGTGTGAACTAAAGACAAATTATTCGGGGACGAAGAATGGCTCCAGCAAGCGTGCGGGTCGAATCTCGGACGATACAGATTACCGAGCCCACACTTTAACGCAATGACGTGTGCGTACGCCACATCTTACACACTAAACTTTTTTACAACGTTATTGGCCAAAAAAGGTGTAGCATAAGTGGAAAAAGGCTGTTGTGAGGCCATTACACCCTTTTTCTTGAATCTCAACACCTTTTTCGTAGCTGTACACCCGTTTTGGGTTAGAAAAAGGGTGTTCACCAACTTAAACGCCCTTGATTTTTCGTAGGGTGTTGAAAGGGTGAGGAAAAGGTGTTCAGCTGTTGATTTATTAACGCCATGCATGCATGTATAATTGCACTGTGAAGTGCAAGAGATGCCCTCCTCTCCACCCGCCGCGGTGGCTTTGCAGTGGCTAAGGCGTTGCGCTGCTGAGCACGAGGTCGCGGGTTCGATTCCCGGCCGCTTTTCTGATGGAGGTGGAAAGCAAAAACGCCCGCGTGTACGAGATTTCGGCACACAATAAAGATCCCCAGGCGGTCAAAATTAATCCGGAGCCCTCCACTACGGCGCGCCTCATCGCCTGCGCTGCGTCGGTGCGTTAAACCCCCACAATCAATCAATCAATCAATACCCTCCTCTCCACCTCGTAAGAAATGTTCAAAAGCAAAAAAAAAAATTGTTCGCGTGCAATGATCGCTCGTTTCCATATACGGTGCGCCTCATTTCCCAAGTTTAGCTTTGGCACATGAAACATTAATTTGAACGTTTAATATCAAAAAGTCTATATTTCTGTGGCGAAAAGGGTGTTTACCGACTGCAACACGCTTGGCTTTCTGTGGGGTGTTGAAAAGGTGTGAAATAGGTGTTCAGTGGCAAGAGAGAGAGAGAGAGAGAGAGAGCAAATATTTTTTATCGCGCAGAGGCTAGCGGAGCCGAGGGCTGACCGAGCTTCTTCCGGTGTTTCTAAGTTTGGCTACGTTTCGCTAGGCTTTGATAAGTTTTGTTATGTTTTGCAATTTTCTTGCTAGGCTAGGCAATGTACTCAGGGGTGAGGCCATGTTTAGCGGAATTTTACAAGGTCGTCCCAATGGGATTCCCACACTGACAGCGGATCCAAGGGGGGAAACAAGCCAGGTAGAGCCCCAAGACCTCCAGCTTTGCTGTTTCTTTAGTCTTGCACCACACGTGCAATCTGCGCCAATTTTTGTGTTTTTGAATCCCCAAAATACTATTATTACCTTTGAATGGTATAATAAGAGGTGCGCATACGCATGCGCCCCTTATGCTCACACTCCAACAGGCTCAAAAGACGGCTTCACTGTTATAATACCGTATCTGCGGTGGTGCACCCTTTACATGCGGCGCAGTTCTTTTTCTTGGCACTTTTTTGCTAACGAGACCGAAACTAGCTCAAGCTTAAACAGCTTCGCTGATAATAAATTATGCCAATTCATATTGCTTCAAACATCGTGAGGTACAAAACATCCCCCCCCCCTTCTGCAAAATGTTCAGTCCACCCGCGTAAACAGGTACAAAATGCCTCCGAAGTTGGAGATCTCTTGCACTCTTGCTCTCACTTGGCTGTCTTTTCTTACACCCTCCTTCTTACACCCTTTTTCTTTACACCATTTTTTTTTTATTTTTCAACACCCTAATATGTAGCTGTACACCCTCGTGGGAAAAAGGGTGTCGAAATAATGAACACCCTTCTTGAAGGGTGTTGAGATGGCGAGGAATATTTGTTTGGTATATTGTATGACTTATTGAACAGTAACTACGTCGCGATTTAAAAGTTCTTGCAAATCCGCGTGCTGATTTGTATACGCTCACATTAAAATGCATAATTCCAAAATTAGCGCTAAAATATCTGGTTTCTGCGACAAGCCCACCGACCCTACTGGAGGGCTTTCCTCTGCTGGACATAAAAGCTAAAAGGGCACATGTTATAAGTATGCACGCGCTGTACCCATGCATCCCGTTGGGTTTTTTTTTTTTTTTGCTCTATTTGTGGTCCAAGTGTGACTTGTGCGTGTTGTATGTGTCGGTATGTCTGTCATGCTACGCGCTTCGCCCATCCACACTGGAACACGTAGATGCGCTGCACACACCCTTATTTTAGGGTGTTAAGCAACTTTACACCCTTTTTTTAAGGGTGTGCGCACGAGCACCCTGTTTTCATCCGTACACCCTTTTTTAGCCAGAACACCTTTTGAAGGTGTTCGCCATGGATCAAGATTTTTACAGCCTTTTCGGGCAAAAAGAGTGTAAGAAAGTTTAGCGTCTACTGCAAACCCAAACTGAACATTTTCGACATCACTGTTGTGAACGCCTCTCCCATTAGGAAGCCGAAACGTCATTTGTTTTATAAAAATGTTCGTGATTGAAATGAATCCTAATTATCGCATCTGTTCCCAAGCACGCGTATACGAACGTCAGTCTCGCTTTCAACTTCGTATGCTCCAATTGTGCTCGGCCAATATTGCTAAGCGAATTTGTGTGCTTCCGTAGCTATACGGTCCGCGCATGGCTGCGCACTGCACGGGCAACTTCTCGCACCGGAAAGATCTGTACGCACTTTATCCGAATTATCCCAGCGACCGCGCATACTTCTGCGCAGGGTAATCGCGAGACTCCTTCCTGGCCCGCGCGATCCACAAGATATGCCGGTCGCGCTGCTTCAATGCTGGCACGTAAACACACGCACGTGTCTAAGCGTCGATTGCCAGCGTGGGTTCCTACAACTTGGAGCATGAGAGTTGGACTGCAGGAGCTTGGGGAGCTCAAGTGATCTGTACGCACTTGAGTCTGCAAAGTTTTTCTTTTATTGTCGTACTCGTGCACTCAGTAATGCAATGTAAATAGTAGTTGCATAAAAGCTTCCCTTTTTCCGATCGTATACCAAGCACATCTCAAACTCGCCAATGCGTTTCCATCTTAAAACCTTCACCATAGCCGTGTTGAGCCGCCTGCAAAATCAGCCGGTGCCCGGTCGATTGGGCTCCTGACAGTGACCGGACCCCGGGGAGGCGAACAACGGGAAACTTGACTGTGGGGTTCGACATGGTCGCTCATCGCTCGCTGGGGAAAACACAGGTGTAGTTAATGGGAAGAAAGTGGGAATGGTGGTCGGTGTTCCTGGCCGAAACTGCCCTCTCCCGCCGCGCGACGAGCAGCCTCCAACGCCGTGCACGGTCCTTGCACGCCAACGCGCGGACCTGCCGCTGATCAAGCTCGTCGCCCTACAATTCTCATTACAATAATTCAATCGGCAGCTATTTTTTTCTTTACTCGCTCGTTAGTCGTTTTGTTGTCGTGGGGCTTCGAAAGGCATGTTCCGTACTGTTGACGAAATTGGTAAAAAAAAAGGGTATTGCTGCGCACTAATACTATTATTGGCCGGGTGCAAGAGTGCCTTGTCAATGAGTGAAGGAGGAGGCCTCCATAGCAAAAGCAAAACTGTTAATTACATCGATGCGTACAAATGACTAGATCAAACTTGCCGTCGAGACAAATACATCTGGGCTGCGGCGGCCCACAATAAATGTACAGCAAGCCGATATGGTCATCGGAAGAACAGATGTGAGGTTCCCTATTTCGGCGCATCGTCACTCTTGTTCTCCTCGTCTGATCCGATGGATTCAGCGCTTTCGGCGGGCTCCTCAGCGGCGGCCACTTCAGCGGACACGGCTTCCGGCGGCGGCGGCGGTGGTGCGGCCGAGACAGCAGCAGCCTCCTGGGTGACGTGCCTCTGGCCAAAGGCCGCTTGGTAGAAGACTAGCATGTTCACGAAAAACGCCTGCATGAAGATTCAGTGCACAGGGAAAGTTATGAATCTGATGACGAGGAGGTACAGTGAAGGGTACAAACGAATCCGGCAAGGCACCCTGTACACGTGTAAACCATCGCGATCGCTGCCTCATTCGTTGCTCTACGCGTGCGCTAGTGATTTTCGTGAGCACGGTGAAAAAGAGCAGAAATATTTGTAAGCTTTTTTTTCCAGGTGCTCATCTCCGCACGCACACCTTAGGGTGTTTCGGTGTGAAGGCCGAAACAGTTGTTCCTCTGTTTCGTAACTGCTGACGCCTGGTAGCGCAAAATTTAAGTTTAAAATACATATATTTCCTCGGATAAGTCTTTCGCAGCTGGAATTGAGTTAAGTGAGTTGTCAAAGGATACTTCTTTCAAAGTAAAATTTTCTGCCTTCGCAGACGGCATTCGTAGGGAGGAAGCAGGGGGAGGCGACAGGAGGCGGACTGTCCAGGAAAAATCGAGAAGCAAGCCAGAGGTGACGCAGCAAGTTGACCGACTTCGTGGCGCAAGCGTGGGAGGTCGCAGACCTACACCGCATCAGTATCTGGCCTCCTCGTTGCCCGGCCAACTCGTGCTCTAGTGGGCCCAGGGACGACGTTGCTGTGGGTGGCCACGCAGCGCCACCCATAGAGTTTCTATGGCTGTTTAGGCCGACACAGATCCGTCCGGCGCAGATAGAAAACACCGAGCGCACGTGAGCGTATACCTCGCGGCGACAGCCCGGCGTCGTCCAGGCTTGCGTGTGGGCTTATGCCGCACGAGGAGCTCCCGCCTTCTTCGTCGTGTCGATTGACCGGCGCGCCACGGGTCTTCCGCGCCGAAAACGATGACAATGAACCTGTCAAGTACTGGCGGATCCAGGGGGGGGCCTAGGGGCTCGGCCCCCCCCCCCCCCCCCGAGATGCCGTGGGTATCTCCCCCCCCCCCCCCCCCCTCACCGCTTTCACTTTTCCGCTCCCGAGGTGGCCTTGCGAAAAACCGCGTATCTTTGTTCATTCTCCAGGCACTGGATGGATACCATACCAACCACTGCAAAGATCAGTCTGGACGTGATTCCCGGGTTTCGTAGTTGCTGTATGTTCCTGACCGTTGCCTGCCGGCCGCGGCCAAGCACCGTTATACCCCTGTCGCACGGGCACTTTCAATCCGGATTGAAGTTAATCGCGATCGAGTTTTCGAGCGACCACCCTTTTGAAATGTGAGAGACGGTTGAGCTATTCCAGCGGGCACAGCGAACCGGATTGGCCCACCGCCGAGCTCCTCCCTCCCTCTCTCCCACTCAGCGTGCCCACTGCTCCGCCGCCTGGAGAGTGAGTGTTTGTGTCTGTTCAACGTGGGGGAAGTTACAACGGTCGCGAGTGTGCGTCTGTGTGCGTGCACTGTGGAAACTACAGCGGTGAGTGTCTGTGCGTACTCTCAAATGGACGTCACGGACGGCGGTTGCTGGACTCGCCCTTTACAAGCAGAACGCTTTGGCGCGCAAATTATTCGGCCGGTAGTCTCGGTCGGGTCATGTTGTCACTCTGCTCGAGTATGTTGTAGCAAGCCTGCGGGCTGCTTCGTTCTTGTAGCGTCGTATTCTCTCGTTATGCAGTCAACTCAGTTACGTTTAACTGCCGTCTCGTCTCCTTCGGGCTTCTGGCCTCCGACTCCAAGTTCACCTCGGGCAACCCCACCGCTCGCCGGTTACGCTACCACGTACGACGCGGAGGTGGACGCAGGGTCGCCTCCCCGCCTGTAACACCGTGTAGCAGCGTCCGATCCGGACTGAGCTCGATCGGGATTGATTCGATCGCGACACATCCCAGCACAAAGAGCGCAGCGAAAATGGTAAGCATCCTTATGTTGATATTACACTGATTTTTGCCTGTCTTTATGAACACCCGCTAGAACCGTTGAGATAACGAAATAAGCGGTTAATTTATCAGAATAAGCCCTGTCCGCGTATTCGCTTCTGACAAACTTTGAAAGGGAAACTAAAGCGGTTCTGTGGTGGAGAAAAAACTATTTTAGCCCCTTGGCTTCCACGCGCTGCGGGCCGTTCCTGCCTAGTATTCCGCGGCAAAAGTTTTCCGCCCGCAGGAGGCATGGGGCGGTGTATATAAATCGCAATAAAGTCCGCACAAAACGTCATAGAAAAACAAAACTTGCTTTATTTTGTTCGCAATGCTTCACCGCAACCACTTTAGCGGTAGGATTTGCGTGTGTGAAAAGCCTTGAAACACACAGGCATGTGAAGCGCAACTTCGCACTTTCCGCATTCCCATCGGCTCTCGGACCTTTTGCCGTGTACCTTGCAAACTAAGCAAAGCCTTTATGGATTTTTCTTCACTTTGTTCACGGGTCAGGTGATGAGAGGGAGGCGGCTGATTGGTCCGGTGGGCACGCAGCTCCCACTGTAGTCTCAGCTTAGGAGGAAACGGAATGTAGACTAATGTAAAATATGCATTGCGTTTTTTTTTTCTTGGGCAAATGAAAATCGGGGTTCATGGTATAAATCCAAATCGAGAGAAAGGTTGCTAGAGAGCGGAACGCTTTTGATGTTTATATTTTTTAGAACACACATAACCCTATTTGTAATACTGTCATACGTATCTGTGCGTCTGTTGTTTTTCTTTTTTTAGAAAGAATCTAGTTGGTTATCGGTATATGCCCTTATTCTTGCTTGTACCAAGGTGAAATGTATACAGCACGAATTCCAGTTCCAACGAACCGCACTGACAGCGAATCCCTCCCACTCAAAAACGACATTAACCTAGAAAATTGTGAACAAGCTAGAAGTGTTGGTCGGACACGCTCATCTTACCTTACATATGACAACTTGCAATAGTAGTCGTCACGCTTTATAAACACTACCCGAATATGTTTCTTAGTGAATGCATGCTACATTTACCAGCTGGCCAATATTTCTGATAGGTGAAATAATACGAGCAATCCTACAATTCGTATTTTTAAAATGTGCTCGCGCTTTCTCAACAGGCAGATGGTACTCCTCCTCAAGGGAAAAAAAGATCAGCGCCGAAAACGATCGACAACATTTTTAAGCGGATGGCTAAAACATCTGATGAAGTTGCGGGCCAACCTTCTCTACCGGTGACACCAAGTCATCGCATTGGTGCTTCCGACACCGGGGATTGCGCATCACAGCATGCGACGCCTATGCAAAATGTGCATGAACCTAGCGGGATAAGTTCACAGCCCATTGTTTCTTCGCCATGCTGTGTTGTTTCCTCAGTTAGACATATAGACTTTGATAATGACTCTACATTGCGGTGCCCCTGTTCTGCGGCTGCTTGCGACAATGATATTGCCGAACTGGCTGCAACATCTCCTGTCGTTCAGATGGCGGCGAAAAACCAAGGGGCGCTTAACGATCTCGGCAGCCATATTGGCAAGCCCATTGATGACTATACAAGGAAGTTGTTGCTGCAGAATCACTGGAAGCCCCCAAAAGACTATGCATTTCCTTTTTCGCTTCACAAAAAGAATGGGAAAGAGCTCCGCCGTCATCCTACACACGATCACTTAGAGAAGTTCAAATGGCTTGTCCTTTCAGACGTCGACAGGGGACTTTACTGCAAGTATTGTTCTCTCTTTGTCCCAGGACACGTAGTAGGTAAACACAAGACGGTATCACTTCAGCAGCTTGTGTCAACGCCTTTAACACAGTTCAAGAATCTCCTTGGAAAAAATGGTAGTCTGACAGCGCACGCTGAAAAAGGCTATCACGTAGCTGCCATGAGCTCTGGGAAGAATCACTGGAAGCCCCCAAAAGACTATGCATTTCCTTTTTCGCTTCACAAAAAGAATGGGAAAGAGCTCCGCCGTCATCCTACACACGATCACTTAGAGAAGTTCAAATGGCTTGTCCTTTCAGACGTCGACAGGGGACTTTACTGCAAGTATTGTTCTCTCTTTGTCCCAGGACACGTAGTAGGTAAACACAAGACGGTATCACTTCAGCAGCTTGTGTCAACGCCTTTAACACAGTTCAAGAATCTCCTTGGAAAAAATGGTAGTCTGACAGCGCACGCTGAAAAAGGCTATCACGTAGCTGCCATGAGCTCTGGGAAGGAGTTTTTGCAGCGTATCACCGCCCCAGAAAAGAGTGTTGAGAATCAGGTTAGCGCCCATCGCTTGGCATTAGTGAATGCAAATAGGAAAAAACTGGAGCCAATCATCAAGTCGATCATTTTCTTGGGGCGACAAAACATCCCCCTGCGCGGTCACAGAGATGACGGCACGTTGATGCACGGCACCGAGATTCGTACCTCCTCCACCGTCGTGAACAAAGGCAATTTCAGAGAGCTCTTGCGTTTCCGGATGGAGAGCGGAGACAAGGAGCTCGAAGAACACCTCTCTGGTTCCTCTTCCCGCGAAACTTACGTTAGTAAGACAACTCAAAATGAGCTGATATCCTGTTGCGGAGCGGAAATAAGCGCTATCATTATTAAAAGGGTGCAAGACTCGATCCTGTACAGCATTATGTTTGATGAAACTACAGACGTGGCCCACGAGTCACAACTGGCACTCGTACTGCGCTATGTGCATGATGGCATGCTTCGCGAGGACTTCCTCCAGTTCGTATCTCTGCGACAAGCAACCAACAAACGCCCCGAAGAAAGTGATCAAGAAACGGTGAGCGAGCCTACCGTCACAGGTCAAGATGTAGGGCGCACCCTTCTAGCCATCCTCAGAAGTCACGGTTTGAATCCGAAAAATTGCGTCGGAATCGGTACCGATGGCTGCAGTACAATGGTGTCTGAAGCAAAGGGAGCAGTGACGGAGGTTCGGAAAGAAGCGACGAATGCTGTAAGATGCCCCTGTTACAACCACGCGCTGAACTTATCGATTGCTAAGTCGAACGAAGTACAAGCCGTAAGGAATGCTGTCGGTGTAATCAAGGAAGTCACTGCTTTCTTCACGGCGTCCTCCAAAAGAAATCTAGTTCTCAAGCAAACACTGGGTAAGCAGCTCCCAGGCCTCTGTGAAACCCGATGGGTCGAGCGTCATCAAAGTGTTCAGGAGTTCCACGCAGCTCTCCCAAAGATTGCCGAAGCACTGGAAAAGATCAGCCACTGGAGGGAGCGGCAAAGTGCATCTAAGGCTATGACACTCCTAACTGCGATTTCGGACAGTCACTTCATAGTAGCTCTGGTGGTGTTAGCTAATTTATTGGCACACACCTATCCACTAAGCAAAGCATTTCAGAAGACTTCAATAGATCTTCAGATGGCCCAGGGCGCCGTGCGAGACACTCTATCTGTGCTGAGCGAGAAGCGCAGGACTAGCCAAAGCGGATTTGGTGACCTTTTCCTCGAGGCCACAACTCTTGCCGAAGAGCTCGGAACCGAATTTCGCTTGCAACGTGTGCCAAAAAGACAAGCCCACTGCCAAAGCCTGCCCGCAAGCGATATTGAAGCCTACTTCAGACAAACTGTCTACGTACCCCTCTTGGATAACGTCCTTTCCGACATCGTTGAAAGATTTCCATCTGCGACGCTCGATATATTTCAACTGTTTGCTTTGCTGCCTGCTTCGGTAAATGCCACCAACACCGCACTGGATCGCTTAGTTTGTAGCAGCCTTGCGAACAAGTACAGCTCAGTCATCGGTGCGGAAGCAACTAGTGCAGAAAAGGCGCTTGGAGCTGAATATCAGGTCTGGGCTGCAAAATGGATCCGAGAGGAAAAAAGTGGGACGCGTATTCCGCCGACGGCTCTCGAAGCCTTCAACTCTTGCGACAAGGATATGTTTCCGACACTTCACGTTCTTCTGCAAGTGCTCGCGACGCTACCAATCAGCGTGGCGACAGCCGAAAGAAGCTTCTCTACGCTACGTAGGCTGAAAACTTGGATCCGATCGACCATGGGCGAGGAGCGGCTGCTAGGTCTCGCTTTGCTGGCGACTCATCGGGACATTTCTCTTGACGTTAGCCGAGTCATCGAACGTTTTGCCCACGGTGGGAAGGGCAGGCTGCTATTTTCTATGCGAGTCTGACAGTGACTTCAAAAAGTTGAACAATACCTCTCCAGTTAGATTTTTTTTTTATGTTAAGTGAAAGGTGTCCGGTTATAAACATGCCTCTATTTTCAAATATGTTGATGTATGGTGTCAGCACTTGTCTTTTCATACCTCTCTCTTATAAATATGCGCAAAACTCCACTTGTGTAAATAATGTCTCTCATTTGAAGTTCACAAGTGCATCATATATATGTTTTTTCTTCATTTGAGTGAATTGTATGACATCCTCAAAGTAGCAGTGTTATGCCGCTATAACAATTATGATAGCCCTCCGTGGTTCTTGTTGGAAGTGTACGGACCGACGCGATTTTTTATGTTATGATGCAAAATAAATAAAGAAGCATAAAAAACGACTGCTTTCTTGTTTGATGTAGCTCTGCGAGATGTTTCCCCCATGTTTCAAACTTCTTTCAAGAAAAAGTACTGTCAATTCTTATTACCTACGCAGTGACCAATATCCGCAGCCGTGAATCCTACTGGTACTAGGCAACTGATATTTTAGTTGTATGTTGAAGGTTGTTTAAATTAATTCTCGGTTCTCCGCTATGGCATACCCCCACTGCGTTTAGTTTGCTCCCACAATTTTATTGACACTTTTTTAGACACACTGAGCTGACCGCATCAAGCTATTTCTTCTGAAAAGTTTAGTGAGATTACGCCGCTTTTGTGTATTGTTTGACCCGTGTATCTTCGTTCTCTGAGACCACTCTACTGAGACCACTCCAAAACATTGAGGTGTGGAGTGGTCTAATCCAAAAAGCTAACAACCAGCCTGCCCCCCCCCCCCCTCCCGCGGCCCCACGCACACATACACACACAAACACATGCATGGGCACACATACCTTTTTTTTTTCTGTGGGAGCCCCCCCTTGGAAGCCTCTCTGGATCCGCCCCTGCTGTCAAGCCATCCCTTCCCAACCCACACGTGGAGACGGCCACCGGGCCAGCGACGAAGTAGTAGTATACTCTACCGAGGCGAGTACGCGCTACAAGATGATTTGCACTAAGCGGCTGTGTCGTCGGAAGACGACGACGAAAGGTATGACGACGATTGCTACTGACTAAAACCCTAATCGTCTTTGTCCGGTTGCTTCCTCTCATGGGGTCCGCTGTCCCTGTGGGGAGAAGCTATAGGTCGACCCCCAGCTCTGCTGTTCCTCAAATCTTGCACCACTTGTGCAAGCTGCGCCAATTTGTGTATTCGCCTCTTTCGCCCCTATCACGTCAACATGGAGAAGGAAGCCAAGCTCGCTGCCAGGCTGACTTCTCCTTATCAATAAAGGTGACCCTCCCCCTCCTCTCCTGACGTCAGCGGCATTTGTACACTCCCACATCACGATGCGGCTACGCAGCCAGTCCAACCACATTGCTACAGTGAACTAGAATCGGGACCCAGCCACGCCCGCCCTACTCCTCCACGACCCCGTATGCGCCACGTCTTCACGTCGAGGGCCGGCCTGTTATAGGGAGTTTTAGCGGCCACTCTGTAGATTTCAGCAGGGTTTGGCTTACTTTGTTTTGGAGATACTGTTTTAGATGCAAGGCATCTCTTACACTCGGCCTGTTCCTCCATCCATCCGGCGTCCGTCCGCAACCCTCCTCCTTTCGCCTCGCCCGCCAGCTGCGTTAGCACGTTCTCCTCACCATGCCAGCTGTGCGTTAGTGTGCATGCGTGTCTCTCTCTCATCACTCTCTGTCGCAGAGCGGCTATATAACCGCGGTATCTGCAGCGCGCTCCTCAGTCGCTCCGTCAGGCGCTCTTGCTGCTACTGCTCCGACTGCTGCTCCGATGAGTTGAAATGGACACTAACATGCCTGCTACCGCGTTGGCTGACGCAACCGTAACCAGCTCCAGCCAGTGTCATCGCGATACGGACTTCATTGTGTGTCCTGTAAAGAGTCCACTACCATACGGGGGACGTGCATAGTCTTCGCTAATTGAAAGATTGAACCCTTACTACAATAACCCCTGACTGTGCACTTTACAGATCACAAAGCAATCATACTCAAGGCACAGCGGTAACCACCTAAATCTCCCAAATAAAGACAGTCTTTACGTAATGGGAAATTTACGTGTGATTGAGCATCATTTAAGGTTCGCAACACTTCAACCACATTTGGGTAACCAGCATAACGGAAACGCGAATTGAACTCCCCGTGAGATGCTTTGCATCACCCCAGGGTTCCCCTCGCGGTAGATGTTGGCAATTTTGTGCTTTCTCTTTGCTGAGGGGTTTTTAGTGTGGGATAATTTTTTTCGTGTTTATACTGTCTGCGTATCCGAGTCCGTCCTTCTATGCCCGTCAAGACACGAGGCACCTGAGTGCCCATCGGTACATGCAGCACCCGTTGCGCTGCTGCGTCTATTATTTTATGATAATCGGAAACGAAGACGCTTTCTCAGGCTTTCTGGCATAAAACGTTTCAGCCTCGCTCGAGAGGTTCGCTCGAGAGGTAGCGGCTAGAGGTTAGATGTTTTGCGGCCTATGAACTGTTAGCATGCCTCAAAATTTTCAGAAGGACTGGCCCTCCCCTTTGTCGGCGATGTTGTCGCTGCGCGTTTTTTTTTTATTTTGAAGTCAGACAATCCCTATAGCTGAAATATGCTTCAAGAATGCCATAAACGAAAACAAGTTGGCCGCGTATCTGCTCGCTTCGCGGCAAATGTCGTTGAAAGACGATAGTCTTCTGCCGTCCCTGCCACGTAAATTCCGCTCTTCTCTTCCCCGCCCACCCCTCCCGTCTCGCTCCTCCCGCGATAAACACGGTGGAAGTTTTGCTGGAGTCAATTCAGTTTTACCGCGTTCCAGTGCTCGCACGCCATCTAGTGGAACCTTTCGTTACTGCTGCACTTCTGAGAATGTCGCCACAAGGGCTAGGCTCACGCGCGAGCGCTTTTTAAATTTTTGGGTCAAAACATGGCTTTCAACGCGTATTTCTTTTTCCCATTTGCTATCGCAAAAATCAAGCAGCCATGCATTTTTAATTAAAAGAACATCGCAAACACCAGTTATGTATTGGTGTTTTGCCTGAAATGTGCCAAACGTTATCTTTTTACTGAACAATGTTGGCAAGTATGATGTGTTTCCAGACTTAGTGGTTTGCAGAAGTTCTGCCTGTATAAACTTCTCGTTCAAGAATTCTGTTCAGTTTTGGCTGGGTGGCTGAATCGAGGGAGGGACAAGAAGACAGACAGACAGACAGACAGACAGACAGACAGACAGACAGACAGACAGACAGACAGACAGACAGACAGACAGACAGACAGACAGATTTTCGGGTTTAAGCAGCCTAAGAAAGACTGTGTTAAAAATTGGCCGCGTATCTGCTCCTTTCGTTTGCAAATGTTGACAAAAGACGATAGTCTTTGCCGACATTTGCCAAGTAAATGCCTCCCTTTGCTTTCACGCTCACCTCTGGGGCTGTTCCTCTTCCGTCGCGCTCCTCCCAAGGTAAACACACTAAAGGTTTGCTCAGGTCTATTTAAATTTACCGCGTTCCACTGCTACAAGCCGGGTTCCTCGATGTCAGCGCTGCAGTACGGCGCAGACGCGCATGAACCCAGGCGCACCACTTTATAGAACCGCGTTGCCCTAGTCCACGTGCGTTCCAAGCAGAACGTGGAACCTGCCCTTCGTAACTGTTGGCGCTTAATTTTTTTAAATGCCGCCAGAAGCTATAGTGACGCGGACGACAGCTGGTGACGGTGTGAACTTTTTTTCTGCAGTGGATGTAGTATTTCATTTCGCGAAAATCAAGCATCTATGAATTTTTTGATAAAGGAACACTGTAAATATCCCTTGTGTATTAATTTTCCGTCTTATATTTGCGTAACGTCTTGTTCTTGTTCAACAATGTTGACAAGTATGAGCATATAAACCAGACTTTGACGTTTAGATTTGGCTGTGAGTATATAAGACTATTGCGCAGATACTCTTGCGATTTGGCCGGGTGGCTGAATCGAGTCACAGACAGACAGATAGGCATACAGACAGACCGGCATTACAAAAAAAAAAGACAGACCAAAATTTCTGGCTTTAAGTAGCCCTCGAAAGACTATCGTCTTTAAAAAACGACGCCCAATCCGACGGTCACTAAAATGTGTTTCGAATAATGTCACTCACTTCCACGCCAGAATTCGCGAACATAGCCAGCGTTGGGAGTCCTGTAAAGAGATACTGCAAGGGGAAATAAAAAAAATGGCTTCGTAAAAAAAAAAGGCATTCGTCTTCTTTTGAATTAAGAAAATTGCGCTAAATGGACAACCAGAGGAATGTCTGTCTCCCTTCCTCTGGTTGTCCATTTAGCGCAATTTTCATAATTCATAATGCACCAACTAGCCCAACAGCATATTTTACTAAAGTATCGTTTTCTTTTACAGCGAAGTTGTTTAATTAAGGACCATGCGGTGATTTCGTTTGTGTTCTGTCACCACAGGTATAATAAAATCCAAGCGTATACTCATATTAAAGTAGCACATGCCAATTCACGGGATATTAGCCAAGAACACAGGCGCAATCAACCAAGCAAACTTCTCCTCTACCGTTCTCGTTAACCTGGTAGACAGAAAACCGGACATTAACATGCGTCTGCTTCTTCCTGCGCCACATCGCGAAATCTGTGTAAGAGGCGTGCATCTACTCTTCTGGCGTTTTACAAATCAACCTAGTACATGACTTGGCATCGATTCTTCATCTTTCTTTCCATGCGCCCCCCCCCCCCCCCCCCCCCCCCCCAATCCCCCAGGTAAGCTCTCTTAAAAATGTTCCCCATTTTTCTTTGGGACAAGCAAATCCAAGAGAATTGAGCCCCCCTTTAGACAGGTATACTATCGGCGTCAAATGAAACGCGAACACCAAAATATGAACCTGAACGCACAAATAGCGCGATTTCTTTCTTTCCATGCAAGCCAAAATGACGCGTGGCTTAGTTATAAAAACAAAGTTGGGAAAAGTGGATTGCCAAATATACCAATAGCGGGCCATTATATGTAATCTAGAGGCAGTATATTTCAATTTTGCGCGTTCTGGTTCTATTTTCTTGTTCGTGTTTCCTTTGACGCCAATGGTACAGTGCTCAGCGATTGAAACGCGATACTCGGAGCGCGTGGCTGCCGGTGCCTGTTGCGCCACAGGTGAGCGCTTGTGAAAGCGAGCTGGCGCATTGTGGTATACGATGAGGGTGAGAGCGTTCGTGACGTATGCTTAGTGCATCCGGGAGACAGCCCTTCAGTCTGTGTTTCTTGGCGGCGCCATAAGGGTGCTACATGCCATGGCTTCAAAACGCTGCGCCTGCGTGCCGCGCGTGCCACGATAACACATCGCGATAAATACACATTCAAATTCTTCATAACGCACGCGGTGCCAGCTCACCCAGCTTCGCGCGGCGCGGCACGCAGGCACAGCGTTTTGAAGCCATGGCATGTAGCACCCCTATGGCGCCGTCAAGAACCACACACTCAAGGGCTGTCTCCCGGATGCACTAAGCATGCGTCACGAACGCTCTCACCCTCATCGTATACCACAATGCGCCAGCTCGCTTTCACAAGCGCTCACCTGTGGCGCAACAGGCACCGGCAGCCACGCGCTCCGAGTATCGCGTTTCAATCGCTGAGCACTGTTACACCACCTGAGTGAAGTATCGCGGATCTGAATGTGCGATTGTGATGAATTGAAATACGAACAACGGAGCGCGTGGCTTTCAGTACATGCCGCGCCTCCTGGTGACGGGCCGCGTATGCGCAGTGGGAAAACGTTACGAGAGTTGGCGTCCAACTTTGATATGGAAACACCGTCGCTCGGCGTGCGAGCGTTTTGGTTTGTCTTCCCACCGTGTTCAGCGCCCGCTCACTCAAGAGTTATCCAACTTTGTTGCTGTGATGAGTGAAAACGGCGCACGCAGCTAAATTCCTTTATTTTTTATTTCGTGCTGAGCGCCCAACGGACGATGAAAATACGACGGTCTTTCCATATCAAGGTTGGACACTAACTCTCGTAACTTGTTCGCACTGCGCATACGAGGCCCGTCGCCAGACTGTGTGGCATGTACTGAAAGCCACGTGCTCCGTTGTTCGTATTTCAATTTATCACGATCGATAGTGCGTGCGTGCGTCCGTGAGTGTCCGTGCGTGTCTGGCCGGCCCCTAATTAAAAAGGGAAGGTGCTAATAGTGAGGCCTGTGCGGTTGCGCATGTGCTGTGGGTAAGGAAAGTGTAGTAAATATTCCTGAAGAGAAACGCGAATCCAAGGTGCGGGATATGAAGCACAAGCGTAAATATGGACCCAGTGACGTCGTTCCCGTTCTCACCCCGTAAAACCGTTCATTTGCGCGTGCCTTTAACTATCGCAACTTCCGCGACTTGAAAAGTTTCCAAACTTTAGGGGGAGCAAAATCCAAATTTTTAACAATAAAATTACGCTCCAGTCAGGTTTTCGTTGTTCCTTACATTTGTTATCGTACAATCGAATAGCAAGGGTAGAATGATTCATACTTACAGGTAGCTGTAAATGTTTGAAGATTATCTATAGAACGTTGTACTACTAAGCTAAAGCATAAAAATACTGCTTTATTAATCTCTCTCTCTCTCTCTCTCTCTCTCTCTCTCTCTCTCTCTCTCTCTCTCTCTCTCTCTCTCTCTCTCTCTCTCTCTCTCTCTCTCTCTCTCTCTCTCCCTTCCCCTGGGAAGTCTCGTATGGTGTTCTCTGAGCGTATTCTCGTCAGCCAATTGCAATGCTACCCCGAAAACGAGCACGTAGCCATTAGCAGCTCTCCACTGTCATGCACTACATTCTCGTTCACATCTACAGGGAAACATCGTTCACTGCTTAAAAGCTAGGTTGTGCATCAGTTTCTACCCTGCCCTCTCAACATTTTGCTTTTAGATTTCAGTTCTAGCGGAAGGTGCATGCCGTGCAGAGAAGACGCTCTGTGGAAACTCGGGGTTAAGTGGTGTCACTGTACAAATTGAAATTTTTTTTCTCTGCTAAAACAAAAACTGTTCTGATTAAACTTTCTGAAATAAACTGCTATGATTTGTACTAGTGAATGGCTTGTATTTGATATTTTTACTACGAGCACAGCAATGCACAATTTCAAGGCGAATATGGGCCAGAAAGGAGATTTTTCCAAGTTTGACAAACGTTTTCTCGCACATTTCACCTTTTTCCAGTGGAAATATAGTTTTTACCAATTTTCCACAATGCTGAGATACAGGTACAAATGCTTCGTTGGCTGAGAGAATGTGCTCGTATTTGCTAAAAATGTTTGAAAGTGCTCGACATCGTGTGTTTTCTGAATGGCGTAATCACGGCAAAATAAAAGGAAAAGTATTTTTAAAATGCGGCATAGAGCAGCCCAGGGTGTCAACATGACGCTCACAAAAAATGGTGGCCATTGTAAGAGAAGTTACTTTTTCGTGAATTTTTTTCACAGATGTAAGTTTGCTTTAAAACCTGGAGGTAAACGGGCCGCTAGAAAAAGAACAAATTTTTTTTTTTTTTTTGCACAAAACCACTTTCAGGGAGCATTGTGGATCATGCGAGGATGACCCACAATTTTTACTGAGCAAATCCGTTATGGTCGATTTTACGGCTGGGACATTTGGCATGGAATGACCCTTATACGGAATGCATTAAAGGGACCGTGCAACACTTTCGATAAGCGCTCTCACTCTTTCTTTCGCCTCTTGAACCACTGCGAAAGCTATCGCCAGCACGAAACGGCACTCCGTGATTTGCTCGTCGCATCAGATACGCCTTCCATTACTGCTTTGTTTTTGTGGCTTTTTTTAAGGTGCTATAGAAAAGCGTTCATTGCTGCAACTGAAGGAAACCCGGCCAACAGCCGCTGCATGGCCTTAGTGACGTAATTCGAGCCCTCGAAGAACGTCAAGACCAGGACAGAGAGAAAAATCTTTTGAGCGAGTTTACAAGATATCTGATGGGCATAGAGCAGTAATTTTTTGGCTGAAGTACTTTGCGACCCCCTAATCTAAGTGCTGGTTGTGTTGTGTGACTACATTCTGCAAGCATTTCAGATTTCAAAAAAAGTTAAAAAAAAAGTGTTGCAGGGTCCTTTTAAATGACGTAATTAGATTTTCCCCAAGATGCTGCCTTCTGTAATTGAAATCAACTCCAGCGGTGATTTAGCCCATTATGCTAAAAGTTACATTGCAAGAACTAATTTATGCAGAAGTACAGCTGCATTAAAATCGTAGTCACCCGATGGATAAATACATAGTTACCTAGTGTCATAATTAAGCAGCACGACCGCTTAACTGCTGAAAGGGGGACTGTGAACTACTTTAACAGTAAAATTGTCCATAACAAAAAAAAATCTTTACAAACGGTATTATCGCAGTTAAACAGAAAACAAGACATCGATAGGAGCGAAAGCCTGGGCTTAGAGCAGCCGTCTTGTATACAACTCTCCGAATTTTGCAGCGATTGCTGGAAGTTGCCCGCCAGAAGGCGTAGAAATATACACAAAAGTTACGCAGTGAAGGAGGTAGTCTCAAATGCGTAGGTGTATTAAAAATACTGGAGGAAGAGGGCATATGCAAGCAATTACCTCTTCGGCGCAAAATTCTACGTGGTCGTGGAGCACGTCCACGAAAGATGAACTTCGCCACTGAAAAACAAAACATTTCGCGAGAGCTCTGGCTGCAATGAGGCACGAGTAGGGATTAAATTAGCTAGGCTGAAGCCCGGAGCGAGCGCGTCCAGTGTCTAAATCAAAAGTAAAGAACACCACTGGCGCCACTGAGGAAATGCTTGAAGAGAAAATGCAGAAAACCCCCGGTAACCACGAATGCGAATTGAAAAAGAATGGACGAGAGAGACTCTCCGGGGCAAGCGGAAATAAAACCGCGATCGACAAGGGACGAAGGCAAGAAAGACGGCAGGACAAGCACTCGGTCTGCCGTCTTGTCCTTGTTCGTTGTTCGTTGTCATATACCAAGTAGTCTAGCAGCACACTTCCTCTGGGAAATGGCTTTGAGGCGAAAAGCAAAAACGCCCGTGTGTTCGAGATTTCGGCGCACGGTAAAGATTCCCAGGTGGTCAAAATTAATCCGGAGCCCTCCACTAGGGCACGTCTCATCGCCTGCGTGTATACCGTCGCCGCGTCAAGTCCCACAACCAATCAAATTAAATCAATATGAAATAGTTGACACATTGTTCCAGTGGCGTGAAGATCACTCACCTTGGAGGACCTTTAATTTGCTTAATTTCAAATTGTTGACTTAAATAGCAGCCTGCATGTCACAAATAGCTATCACTTCACGGGCCTCTCCAGCCCCATGGAATGTGCCGTGCGAGTGGCCCAGAGAATCTGTGTCCTCCATGATAGAGGACGCAGTTTCCAAACTGAAACGCACGCTCTTTCTAACGTCGTATTATAGGCTCACGGCCGTACATACCCCGATACAATTTCCATACCTATGAGGCCGGCAGCGCCATTTCTAAGTTGCCAACTGCCTCAAAGTACACCTTCCAGTGAGTGTGCACGTATCTTAACAGAGAGGTCAGAGAATTTTGTTTTCTGGCCCTTGATTTCGCGGTCTTGCTTGTAAATGCCTCAAAATTCACGAACTTATTTCAGTGTTGGGACTCAGTCACTGGTATATAGAGGGAGCGGGAGGTGGTGGCGCCAGCCGACCAGAGTACCGTCAAAGATTTCCTGCCACAGCCGACTTGGCTTTTAACACGAAAGTGTTTTATTCCGGGATTCACAAAGGTTTCACATACGTCATATCCGTCACGGAAGTGACGCCAGTACAACGAAGCAAGCGGCCTGTAATGGGTGCACCCCTGCGCACAGGGTCTTCTTGCGGAGAAGCAACCTTTAGAACTAAAGAGTACGTTATACTTGGTTCGTTTTCGGGTTTTACATTTTAACACGAAAGTGAATTTATGCCGGGATACACCAAGATTTCACTCACGTCACATCCGTCACGGAAATGACGCCAGTACACCTTTGCCGAAGTGACCCGCCAGCAGCGCATCGCTAGCCAAGCCAGTGGCGGTCCCAAGGGAGGGGGGGGGGGGGGGGTCCCCCACAAATAGGTCCTCAGCTTCTTATTTTTTGTTTCCTTATGCATCCCACTTGTGTGAGGTTGAATCCCGCTTCTACGAGGCCGCAAACGTGTTGCGACCGTCAGAAATACGGGCTCGAGCCAGCCGTTGCACCGCCTAAGGGGAGCCAAAAACCTCTGGGGATTTGCAAGCGGGTTACACCGCATACGCGCACACTCCGGCATGGTGATCACCTCCTCCGCAGAACTGGCGCAAAGAGGGGAGCGGTTCTTTATTCGCCCCCCCCCCCCCCCCCCCCAAAAAAAAAAAAAAAAAAAAAACTGTCTCTGGGACCACTACTGCGCCAACCACACCCACAAGACAGCCACCGACCCGCGAATCATGCTCAGCTGCAGAGTTCGCGGCACATTTCACTTTCGTGTTTTACCGATTCCTATGGCAGAGTAATATACCACAGTTTTTGAGCGCTTCCGTTAACGACTTGGTCGCTCTTTCTGTAGTCTGCTTCAGCGGTTCTTCTTATGCTTCGCTGCGAGAAACGCCGAATTCGGTATAGTGCACGCTCTGGTATACGCTCGCAACGCCTGCGATGACAAAGTATTCACTGTTTTCACGTGATAAGATCACAGTGAAATACACTTTGATAGCTCGTACGTTGACACTCATGTTAGCCAATGGTGTAAAATAAGTGTTCGGTTCTAGGGCTCCTTTCAACGAAACCTGAAGCAACGTAAACAAGTGTACACAAGTCCTTTCCCAGCGCTACCCAGCGTCCATCCAGCGCTTTATTCAGCGCAAGATTCCTCTGCCATTCAGCGGTCTCACGCTGAGGCCACCCTCGTCAGGTTCCTCCAACTTTGCGTAACGAGCTTACCAAAGCTTGCGGCGCGCGGTTTGACCGGATACGACACGGTATGGAGGCCGGTGAACAAAAGCGAGCAGAAACACACGTGTGGAGACCGACGAGTTCCGCACGCGTTTTCCCTTAAATTTCTGGAAAGCGTACCGGCATCGGTCAGGAACATGCATGGAGGCCAAAAAAAAAAAATAAGGCTCAGCTTGCACTATACTCGGTGACTTAAGAACGGCACCGGAAGTTGCCGCTGTGCCTTATCACCGTTGCCGGATGTTTCTCCGCGCGGCGCAAGTAGGGCGTTACTGGGAATGTTTTGAACATGGCGTGAGCCGTTCCCGCGATTTTTTGGACTTAATATGCTTATAAACGACTCCAGTGACGACAAACAAACTGCGTGAGACAAGGCAGACGATATCACGCATTCATAGCAAACCCCTTTCAAAACGCGCGCGCACTGACATCACGGGTCCGGCGCTTTGGCGGAGTGATACATTACATGAGGTGGTTGTAACATGAGTTGTAACCGAGTATATAGTGGTGGAAGGCTGGAGAAACAGCGGAGCTGAGGGTCGAAGCGAGCTTCTTCCGGTTTTGCTAGGCTTTGCTAAGTTTTGTTCGGTTTTGCGATGTTCTTGCTAGGCTAGGCTAAGTGTGTAGGGGTGAGGCCACGTTTAGCCGGATTTTACAAGGCCGTTCCGGCCGATCCCCCACACTGACAACGGATCCCAGGGGGGAAGAAGCTAGGTCGACCACAAGCTCCGCTGCTTCTCCAGCCTTGCATTGCTATGCAAGCTGCGCAATTTTTTTTTCTTTTTTGCGATTTAGTAGCCCAAGAAAGGCCCCTACTGCTGACACTCTAACGCCGGCTTCACTGTCATAATACCCCACCTCGGCAGTGCACCCTTGGCAGGCGCGCAGTTTTTTTTTTTTTCTTAGTCCGGTGGCGTTCGCAAAAAATGAAAATAAAACCAAGCTCAAGCTCAAGCTTAAACAGCTCCACGGTTAAAAACGGGTGTGGAAACGCGTCGTTCTTCGCAAATGTTTTTCTTTTTTTTTTTCCTGTAATATCAGGCCGCCGCTTTCTCAACCACTTCCGTACACGGTGATGGGCCGAAAAAATTATGGCGACGTGCGTGTTCCTGCAGGCGCGACGTTCCGTTCTCAGATACAGGTACAAGCTCGGCACTCTCGGTGCGATGCAGAACATTCTTAAATCGGGTTGACACGCCGTGCCCCACCTCTCAACCGATCTAAAAGCTACCAAACCGCCACTATTTACGGGAAGAATGCGTAGAATTGGGATGGGAGAACATTTTACAAGAAAAGAAAAAAAAATGGCGCAGCTTGCACTAGTGGTGTAAGTAGGACAGTACCCAGAATTTTTTTTTTTCGGGGGGGGGGGGGGGGGGGGGGGATTAGGGCTTATCCCAAGGGACGAGTTCAGAGGAAAGGAACGCTAAGTGTTGCTTACGCTCTGACTGGAAAAAATTTCGGAGGGGGATCAAACCAACCCCTTCCCCCCTTTCTGGCTACGTCCCTGGGTGCAAGGCTGGAGAAACAGCCCTCTTGCGGCTGTTTTCCTCTCCCTTCGGCGCAGACCCGGCTTTTGCACTTCACGTGGATTTCCCGAGCTTGCCGCTGAAAGTTCTCCATGACTGGCAGGCCCGGATCGTTTTGTCCTCAGCCTTTCACATTTCTCCCAAAGTGGACCGTGTTAGCGCACCCTAGAACCGGCGGCAACCGGCTTCACGAACTGGGCGTCTGTAGCGCGAACTCAGCGTCCGTGCTCCCCACTTCAGGCGCGAACGCACGTGAACTGTCGAGAAGAAGAGCACGCGACAGATCACGCCACGAACCCTGCTGGGCAGAGTGTTCTCGAAGGTCGAGCTGGCCGACGCCGGGCGCTCCTCCCGAGGCGCTCTGCGCTACGTCTTTTTTCTTGGTATTCCTTTTTGATAATGCTTTACAGTGGAACTAAAATCTTACACGGCTCTGCTGTTAAAATGACGCGTTTTGAAAAAAAGAATCTTGGTGTTTCTGGGCCTCGAACCCACGCCGTTTGCTCTAAAACCCCGCGTGGCCAACCAGCGAAGTTATTTTACTAGTTACTTAAAATAATAGGAGGAGCGTTCCAAGCGCTGGGTTCGTGCAGGAAGTGCCGGTCTTGTACCTATCAAGGAACGGAATGTCACGTTCCAGACAAGCAATTTCGTTGTAACGATCGAGGTTTTACCGTATGAAGAAAGTTCTATGTTCGCCCTTTCCCTCAGCTCCAACACTGTAAGGCATGCGTGCTCTCACCCGTATCCAATCCCGGATATAGTCCGCCACCGCGTACAGGAACAGCCCGACTGAGCGTGCGTACATAGCTGTCGAGCCGATATGCATAAGAAGTGCCATGTCCTGCACGAAGAAAATACAGAGATATACACCCAGTGGGCAAATGAACGCTTCGCAATACGTGGACACTTAACAGTTCTTTGACGCACCCCTAAGTTTCTGCGGACGCGCAAGTCTTTCCTGGCTTGCCTTTCTCATGGATACAGGTACCAACGAGCCGGCAGCGGGAGATATGACTGAGAATTATGGGAACGGTGAAGCTAAATGTAAGGCGTAGATGCTTGCTAAATTGTTTCCTGAAATATATTTTCGCACACCCTAATCTCCACCCCAATAAAACTAATCAGGAACGTTACTATCGTTACTCAGAAACTTAGTGTGCAATAGTCAAATTGCAGCGATCCAATATAAGACCGGACGCAATTCAGAGTTGGCATAGGAGAGTTGCCTTCGTGCATTTAGAATTATTTCTCATGTACCCGGAACCACTCATGCAGCAAAAGTCGCTCCTTTATCTATAAGGCCTGGCCACGCACGGTAGGCTTGTGGAAAAAAAAAAAACACATACCGTATCTTCGGAATTTAACACGCACTCACAACCAGCACCACCACCACCACGACGGCGCCTATTTAATCCCGAAGGCCGCCGAAGTATTAGACCAGGGGTCGGCAACCTGTGGCCCCCAGCACGTCGTCAGAACCCCCCTCCCTCCCCCTGTCACTTCCTATCTGAAGCCCGACACGCCATTTTTGACCTAGAATGGGGATAGACGGAAGACAAGAATGGAGAATTGATAGCTTCCGCTTAGCCACATTATTGTCAAATATTAGTTATCGTCGATTCGCATAATTGTTTCCCTGTGCCTGCAAAGCCCCCCCCACCTTCTCCCTCTCCATTGGCCGTCCGGCCCTCCGCCGTGTCGGCTTCATGCTTCTCGGCTCTGCGCCTCAAAACGGTGCCGACCCCTGTACTACAAAAAAATTGGTCTGTCGCCCAGTTACCAGGGCAGCGCAGCGGCTTACCCGAGCGGCGGCGATAATCCAGGTGATGATGGTGCCAAGGTTTGCTGCCACCAAGAGACAGCCGTAGCCTCTGCCCATCCACACGTACGGGCGCCCTGCATGTCGCCACCAAAGAAGCAAGTTTCCCGTGAGCACCGGCCGCGAGGAAGCCTTCCGGAAAGCTTGCCGTGCATGTGGTATAGGCATGCAATGGACATCTACCGTACGGTACTGTAGTCCTCGGGGAAGAGATTTCTCAAATCTTTGCGCGCCAGTACGTAGAATTTTACCCGAAGCATTGAATCTGAGTGGTTCACAAAATTCCTCAACATTACCCATGGCTGGAATTCAACTCCCGTCGTCGTATTGCCGCAATTTTAAGGCTAGCCAATTAGCACTTGATTTGTGACTCATTTTGATACCAACTGACCAGGTACTGGCGTACGCAGGGGGGGGGGGGAGAAGGAGGGGCGAGGGGGCCGCGGAACCCCCGAAATGTTTGTGAAGGGGGAGATTTTCAAGTCTAGATCAACCACAAGCCATTTCTTGTTTTCGGCTTTGTTTTTGTTGTTCTTTGTTATTTTGTCAGTGTGTCAGTGCTTGTAACGCTGAACTTCGTTTTTTCATTTTGAAGCTTCCTAACATTTTGTTACAAAACCTTCGTTTTATGTGTATAATCTATCTCCGTGATGTTCATTGAGTATTTGCTTGTATATTTTCTATTTTTCACGTGCCTTCAACGTTTTGCTGGCCGAGTGTCACGGCTCCTAACACTAGGCTTCCTTTTTTTGCTGTTTTGCTTTATGGGATCTCTGTAACGATTTTTATTTTATTGTTTCTGTCATACATATGGTTTTGTGTGTTTTGTCTTGATTTTAGTATGTTTTAATGAATGTTTGTATACGGTGTACCGGTACCAAGACCCTAGGGTTGTTCCTGGACACCGAAAATAGAGGTTGATGAATTGATTATTATTATTATTTTCACAAACTTCGGCTGCACTTTGTGAAAACGGCCAGTTGAACGTTATTTTGACCTCAGTAAGGCGTTTGATGTAGTGAACCATCAATTATTAATTAACAAGCTTACTACGTCCGGTGTTGACGCAAGCCGTGTTGCCTTGTTGTTTAACTATCTCCTGGACCGGTCCTTTTACGTAGATGTAAACTTCAAAAGGTCTAGTGTTTACACTGCAACGAGTGGTGTACCTCAGGGTTCTGTGCTGGGTCCACTATTGTTTTCTATCTTTATCAATGATGTGTCAACAGTGTTAACAAAATCTTCATTTCTTCTCTATGCTTACGATTTAGGCACATTAGGCACAACTATTTAGGCACATTAGCAGTTTTCAGGACTTCTGTGCCTTGCAGAGGGATGTGTCGGAATTATCGGTCTGGTGCAGCAAAAACTGTCTAATTTTAAACCCAGCTAAAACAAAGGTTGTCACGTACAGCCGGAAAACCCACCGTCTACTGTTTTCCTACAGTATAGAGGGAGCTCCTTTGCGAAGGGTTGAGGAGATTAGAGACCTCGGGGTTCTTTTCGACAGTACCCTCTCTTTTTCTTCTCATACTAGGCTCATCACCCGGCAAGCGCTCCGAAGTCTTGGAAATGTGTGTCGGATTACAAAGGAATTCTCTTCTCCAGATCCATTTCTAATGCTATACAATGCAATATGTATCCCCCAGTTAGAATATGCTTCTGTTGCCTGGAACGACATCTCCAAATCTAGTAGTGAATTAATAGAACGTGTGCAGAAGTTTTTATCCATATTTAAGCACCATCATCACAATCGCAGTTTTCATCCTGATTCTGACTTACCCATAGTTCCTTCCATCCCTTCGTTGACCTGCAGACGTATGCGTGCAGACCTTACATTTCTTCACAAAATTGTTCATGGTGACTTTTCTTGCGCGGACCTGCTTAATTGTTTAGAGTTTAGTGTTCCACAAAGGCCCACCAGGTCGCATCACCCTTTCTTTACCGCTGCGCGCAACTCCAACCATTCTCCTGTGAGCAGAATACAGAATTGCTACAACCGCTTCTCTGAACGCCTTGACATCTTTCAAAGTTCCTTTACAATTTACCGTACTGCGTTGTTGAATACAGTATGTTAAACATCTATGATATCTCTGTCGTTCGTTTTTTTTTTTTTTTCATTGCTGAAATTTGGTTTCTCAGCGGTTCTGTTTAACCAATATAGTTGCCTATTTCTGAAACTGTTTACTTATCATGCTTGTGTCATCATTTGTCTCTATACTCTTGTCATTGTTTTTGTCGTCTTACTGTCAAACATTATTATCTGCTTGTTGTGTATTCATTACAATAAGCTGAGCCAAAGGCATCTTCTGTTTCTTTTTTACCTGTACCCAGGCTCCGCCTGTGCTTTATTTCTGTAATTTACGCTACTTCAATTTGTGTGTGCGTTGTCGCTTGTTTGTTTCTTGCAATATGTTTCTTGTATTTTGTTTTCATGTAACTATCCGTGCGCCAGCACTCAGGCCTCTGGCTGTTCCTGGGCACGTTAATAAACATGATTGATAGATTGATTGATTATTATTACAAGATGGGACATTGCAAAGGCATCGCTCGTTTTACGCTAATACTTTATTGCAGTGTAACTTTTCAGAAATCTAAACTCTCGTTGTACACTCTGTCTCTGTCATATGCACTGTGTATTTTGTTGTATATTTCCTTTTCTCAAGTGCCTTGAACGTTTCGCTGGCCGAGGGCCATAGCTTGTTGTTGTATATTTCCTTTTCTCAAGTGCCTTGAACGTTTCGCTGGCCGAGGGCCATAGCTTGCAACACTGCTTTTTTTTGCTTTTTTTTTAATTTCTGTAAGTATTTTTACTTTACTTTTTCTGTCATATCGAGGATTTTGTGTGTTGTTCCGTGCTGTTCTACGTTTCTTTTTATTAATGTTTCGTATATGGTGTGCCAGCAACAAGATCTTAGGGTTGTTCCTGGGCACCGAAAATAAAGGTTGATTGATTGATTGATTATTATTATTATTATTATTAGGTCCTTTTTGTTATTACTTTCATTTTTTATGTTTGCTCTCCTCGGGATAGAAACAGCTCGTTCGTTAAGCAGGCACATATTACGGCAAATGCGAGGGCAGGCACCTCAGAAGTAATCGGTGTCTCACTAGCAATATTATCACGAACACAGCCCTGAAAGCTCCGATAACGCCTGGTCCGGGCGAGACTCCTCATGTACGGCCATTCACGCGGGGCAGTAGAGAAAGTGAAATGTTGCGTCCAGCCACTTACTCCGTGCTTCGCATTCGGTCGCTACCGCGACCGTGGTATAAATCTGGACCGCGAGAACACAGCACGTGACCAGCTGCGAAGGAAAAAGCAGAAATCCGATTCATATATATTCTTGCGGAATTTTAAAGCAAGATGCTTATGCTCGCATGCATTGTGATCTTCCCAAGCAAAAGAAATTGCCAAGCCCAAGCACGGTAAATCATCAGTGGCCAATGTGTCCGAGCTTGGCAATGCCTCGGCCGCCATTATTGGCTGGTGCTTGGGAAAGGTGACAAGCCAACAATTGGCCAAGCTCTGGAAGGCCAATATTGGACAACGCTTGGCAAAGTATGCTGCCATGATAATGCCTATGGGTGAACCCCACGCTATTTTCAGTCACATTTTTGGCTTTCTGGCCAGTCCTTATGGACAATGCCTATTTCATGAGTTGCCTCGCGGCCCCATTTATGCTTTATACATGCCATTATAGGAAATAATTTAATGAGTGCACATTAAATTACTTATTTAATGCGCACTCGTTCAACCATTTCCTTTGTGACGGTATGTATAAAACAGAAATCGGACCGCGAGGCACAATAAACTGTATGAATTTTGCGAAGCAATTACGTGACTTGCCAAAAACTATTGAGCAACACAACACATCAGGTCTCATTGCTTAATTTTTTTATTAGGCACACCAAATTTACGAGAAACCTGGCTTAACAGTTGCAAGAATACAAAATAAGACTGTTCAAAACACAAACACGCAAGCAAACACAAACACAATAGTCGAGAAAAAATGAAAAAGCGCTGTTCATGAAGCGCGAACCAATCTATGTTTCGTTTAACTGCTTGAGATGCCTACAAAACAGAAGCATACAGCTAAATGAAAACGAGACCCTCCTCCCCAGTGATTCGCCGACCTGCCAAGATCACAACAGCACTATTGTAGAATAGTCCAGCTTAATTCTTGTTCTCTCTGCTGCATCCGCCACTTGTCCACGGGGAACACCTTTACGTTGTAGCGCCTGCAATGAGTAAAAAAAAAAAACATTCACTACAATGGTAAATGCACGCTGCTTACTAAATACAGCACCTATTACCATCCTTAACGCATGCACGTGTTAAAATATTCAGCCTAAACTTTTAGCTAATTCACTCGCTATGAAACATGAAACGTACTGCACTATTTATTTTTCAATACTGCCTTTTACGGTAGCAGTTACTTGGCTCGTTCTTGAGAAAACAGTCCGGAATTTCACCGAAAATGGGCTTCACACTTATTGCAGTCGCGCAAGGTAATACGGAAAAAGTCCAATAGACAAAGCAACGCGCCAGCGGTTCCGTGAAATTTTGTTGTGGCTACATTAGTCACATTAGTACAATTAATCGCGGGTGAGATGTCGTGCCGTCAACGTTTTATTAGCGCAAGTTTTGTTTTCTAACAATGCGGGATCAGAATAAAAGGCCACGCACTACACAATGGGTTCGGAACGCAAGAACGTTCACGTTTTTTTTTTTTTTTTTCAAGACATCTATGACAACTTGG
The DNA here is from genome assembly GCF_048455015.1 of Haemaphysalis longicornis. Taxonomy (NCBI): domain Eukaryota; kingdom Metazoa; phylum Arthropoda; class Arachnida; order Ixodida; family Ixodidae; genus Haemaphysalis; species Haemaphysalis longicornis. Next base: position 63,781,419 of record NW_027526422.1, read on the forward strand.
AGGTAGATGAGAAGCCTTGTGACCTTTTAATGCATTATATTTTTAAGGTGTAACCAAATTAAGCGATAATTGAAGCGATGCTACAAACCTAACTGATTGGGTATTAAACTGGTTACGGTGTTGCTGTCGCCGTCACCCACTTCTGCCTCGTCATACGTGCCAGATGCGAGCGGAACCGACGGAGAAGCCCACTGGCAGTGTAATTACTTTGTCGCTCGACAATATCTTTGCATCGCTCAAGAAAATAATGAAACGAAAACTTCATTTATAGAGCCAGAATAATACATCCGTGTAACTCTTATACTGCACACGAGTCTTGCTTCAACGCATGCTGAACGTCGTGAACATGCAGTGGGAGCACGGCGCCGCTTGTTCGGAAAACACAAAGCCGGAAAGAGGATAGCTAGAACTGGCGTCACACAAAATGGAAGAACATGTATATGGCCACTTAATTCTTCACAAGAATTACCACTAAGCAGCCCTCATGCGTGCCAATTGTTATAAGGTAGTGTCTATTACCCCGGCAACCGGCAGAATTACCGTCAGAAATTTCTCACGGCAGTCGCTTCTTATTGGCTAAGTACACTACGCGGAGATTCAGTCAGTCTTTTACTCTGGTTTTTGCTATATCAAGGGATCGACGCACAGGACTTCTAGAATTAGTTCAATTATGTTCATTACAGGTTGTGTTCTGTGTCGCAGGGCTGGGTTAGATTAGGTATGTTGCAGTTTGGCAGGATTTGGGTAGGTTATGACGCGTTCAGTTAGGTTACGTAAGGTTCGGTCTGGTTATGTTAAGTTAGGTTACGTTGGGACGTAATATTCAGCAAATTACCGGCCAGCCAGCTTTTATGGAAACTGCCGTGAGAATTTCCCGGAGGTAATTCTCACGGCTGCCGTGAGATTAGACGCAGTCTTGTTATACATAGCTTGCACTGACGTCACTGTAGCGGCCATCTTGTAGCACCGCTTGCACGGTGGAAGGCCGTGAACTTATCTCCCCCTCCGATCTCGAGTAGCACTGGGAAAGCGGAGAGCGGTACTCCAGAAAGAGCTGTGGGGACGTCACATGCAAGCTATGTTAGCGCGAGCTCTCCCGTACCGCGCAAGGAAAAATGAAATGGTGACTCACGTTTTCAGCGGCCGGCCGCAGTAGGCAAGCGATGTTATTCCACGAGTCAGGTATACTTCAAACACAGCCAGAGACACCAAAACACACCTCACAGACACGTACAGGAGTACTACGGCGATTTCAATGACACAAAAAGAGACGCAGACGTCGGAGCGACGCGTCCGTTCAACGCGTCCGTTCACCAGCCCAGCCGCGGAATAAAAAAAAACGCGCCAAGGCACAACGCTCAAATATACCGACGGACACCGTTGCGTTAGGACACACAAATGACCCATTCCTAGAGAACGTGTAACACTATCTCGCACGCTATTTTGAATACGCTGTAAGCTTACGCTTTGTTTCGTGGCACGGCGCTGTGGGTCTTTAGGTAACTACTTTTTGTTGCGTTGTGGCCTGTTCACCGCTCTAACCGTCGTGTTCGCACGCGCCAGGCGCACGGCAAACGCGCGGACAAAATGCGCTTTTATCCGTCTGCTAAAGCTCGGCCTCCGATGGGCTTTCCGTGTGACGTTAATTCCAGTCGCCGTTACCGAGTTACCGATGAGTGGCTGATAGCTCGGAAGCCAATGGGGACCCACGAGCGCCCAGTACCTCTTCCCAGTAGAGGGCCAAACCTGCATGCACTTTTTCCCCCTAGCTTTTAGCTAACCGGGGGCCGAGTCCTAGTGGGCGCCGGAAGGCATCTGGAAGAGAGCCGAAAGATATCCGGCGGGGTTGAATTCCCGCGGGGTTTACGTGACGTCACCGAATTATAGCCAAAACTTATTCGCACGACGCAGACTGGGTGGCGTTCTCGCTCTGCGCCAATCGCGCAAGACCCCACGGGAAATCAACCCCGCCGGATGTTTTCTAGCGCCCTTCCGGCACCCATTAGGATTCGGCCCCGAATGTCGCTTCCCCGGTGGACTCAAATTTGCCCTCGGCTCACACGAAGCAGCAAAGACGCAGCGCCGGTTTCTCATGAGAAAAAAACCGGTGGCATGAATGCCACCGGTTTCATTCTAGCGGCAGAGCGCGGGGGACGAAGGCGTCAATGTGGAAGACACTTACGGCGAACACCAGCGCTCTTCGTAAAGTCGTTCTGCGGCTGCTGCTGCCCAGACATCCCATTCCGGGATGGCTCCTCTTCTCGATTTTCTTCTTCTTCTGCACGTTGGCGCGCGGCAGATTTCATGACGACAGTGGGCTTCTGGTGGTAATGGTGAGTGTGATGGTTTTTTTTTTTTTTTTTTGCGAGAGATTGCCCTACGGCATAACATAAAGTTTTAAAGGTACAACATTGCACCAGTTTCGCGCAAAAATTCAAGAAGAGAGCGGTACTGTGGCCCCCATATCCAACGCTTAAGATCTATAGGGGTCTCCCAGGATGGAGCCCTGTGCCTCGAAGGTGTTGAATTCGGGCGTTTCTGATACCTGAGCAAGACCACAAAAGGTGTTCAACGTCAGCTTCTGGCGCAGGAGTCACACAGAAGGGGCAGGTGTCCGCAAACGGGGCGTGATATCAGGCAGGCCAAGCGTGGGTAACGCCACTTGGGATAACGCCACCCCAACTCGAAGCCTCGGCAGCAAGACCTCCTACCAGCGAGCCAGCCCACTGGGGAGGTCAATTCCAAGTATACAGCACGCGTGGCGCGGCGGATATTCTTTTTTTCACCAACAGTTCTTTTACTGTAGATACTGGAAGAACTGGTAGTGGCCGTGGGAGTTCTCTTCGGTGGCAGGCGTTATCTGCCGCAACGTGGGCAGGGGTATGATGTTGCTTGGTGTACTGCGCATACCCCATCAGGGAATCAGCGCGTCAATATTCAGAGGAGGGGGGGGGGGGGGGGAATTTACCTAACCGTATACGGTAAACTGCGTGAAGATAATATAAATGCGCTGGGAAAGTATTTTAAGCCTTAGAGATGCCTCATCAAACGCGGAAGGTAACCGTCATCGTCGCCCATCGACACGCGTGGTTCCAAAATGGCCGCCGCTGAAATGCGTCCCCCGTGACAGGTGAACGCGACGGCACGTAAGTAGAACAGGCGCACGCGGAGTGCACTTTGACTGTGGGGAATCTGGTGCTTGAATTGCCTGTCGGAGTAGTAATTCCCGCCCAAAGACGAAGAAATGAAAACGACGTACGACAGAGACGCAAACACTATGCAGCAGTAAAGAAGGCTGTGTAGCTAGGCTTTCGCCCTCAAGGCATGTCAGAAGTTCCAGAGGAATATTTTAAAGTCAAATTTGTAAAAAGAGCAAAAGAAATCGCCTTTTTTTAACCTGTTTAAGCAGTTATCTCTACCACCGTTATTTCTTATTTTCTTTCATATGTTGTATTACTTTTTTTTTATTTTTAAGAAAAACTTTCAACGTTTTTTTTTTTTTTCCCTTGCGTACCTACTTTCGTCTAACTTTATATTTTCTCTCTCCATAAAACGGCCGCTCCCAGCAATTTTTCCTGACTTTTATACGTGAAAGTGCTGTTTGACACCATATCGTTTGACATGACTTTTTTTTTTTTTTCTACTCGCAGTGTGTACGTGCCTTGTAATGATGGCGCAGTTTTTTACCCTAACCTTCTGGCACTCTCAAAAGTTTCGCTTGAGGTCACGCAGTGTCATTACCAAACACCTCATACACCCTTCACCCCCCCTATGTTCGACGAATTTCGTCCTAACGTACACCTTCCTTTTCGCCGGCTGTCACACCCCCGTTTCTCTCTCGTTATACCGCTTTTCCCAAACAGATTCTTCTCTCACAGTCTGCTTCTCTCTCGCCAACCTTCCCTTTCTCCCCTTGACTTTCTCTCACTGTGGACATACCTCAGCGTGCCAGGAATGACGCGGTTGACCTGACGAAGGCAGTTGGTCTAAGTTCGCACTGCCTATTTTACGGACCAGACCACAGAATAGTGTTCACATTTATTCTGTGGACCAGCTAGGCCACAGGCTGATGTTCCGCTTTGAGCATCTGCTGAAACACCAGTCTTGTCGATGCATTGGCACTGAACTGATGCCGCTACCTTGTTCAGTGCGTTTACATTTGCGGTATAACCTCATTCATTCAAAAATTAACGCAAGCCGCGGCAGTGAACCTGTTCGATTAATTTTGAATGAATGAGTTAGCCGCAAAGTTGCACAAGCGAAGCTTTGTATGCCTCAATGATGGCGTACCATGTCGCGCCAAAACGCACTGCAGGAAAGCCAACTCTACACATGGGTATCACAAAACGATGACGAGCGAATTACGCCTCAAGGATAAAACGCTTCCTGTGGTTGGAATCGAACCTGGGTTCCTCGCGTTATGAAGTCGACGTCTATCCGATGACGCCATTCCGACGCAGTCGAAGTAGTTTAGACTTTGGACTTTGACTTTGATTCAGGTTGCATGGGAGAAAACTCGTTTTAACCATCTACAAGCTGTCCCACAAGCTGTTTTTAAACTACCATCAGCAGCAGGCCCATGGGTGGAATTATATAGTCTCTTACAATTATATATAGAAATTGGTTGACTGCCCAGGTGAATGAATGAATGACCTTTATTAGGAAGACTGCCCAGGTGAAAATATTTTTTCTAGTTAGATTATTAAACCAGAATTTTTTTTCTAGGTAGAATTTTTTCTAGCTAGAAATCGGTAGAATTTGTAGCCAGAAATTCCGTTTCTAGCTCATTTCTAGCGAGTGTACGCGTTCGATGTGCTGCCGGGGAACAACTGCCGTGTTTAATTCTTTACGAATGGATTTACTTTTTTTATTTACTGTAATAAAGTCCCGGCATGAGCCTACTTGTGGCTTTGCCTCTACGGAAGCAAATTATACCGGGCATTCACGCCTCCAGTAGCATCCGTGAGTGAAGGAATTTTTAATTTAGGCGGCCTATTCTGTTTCCTATATTTTGCACCCCAAATGATTTTGAGCCTCACTTGCAGAATGTGCATGACATTGCCAGGCCGATAAGTAATACAAGAAAGGCGAGCTTTTTTTTTTTTTTTTTTTTGGGGGGGGGGGGGGGGGAGAGTTCAAGAAAGTTTGGAAAATAAAAATGAAAACGCATTTCCCTAGGCGGGAGTCACGACAGTGGTTTAGCCAGGCGAAGTTATATCACATAAAAGTGTTTAAAACGAAGCAACACACCTGCGAGTTTAAGTTCTGCGTCTCAGTTTCAAGTACTTCGAAGCCTGGCGCTTTCGAGTGTTGCTGCTGTTAAGAAAAAAGCGTGTCGTTGTTTTAAAAGCAGTGAGCTCTGCTGCCACATTTTTGCAGTGGTCAGGGCAGCCAAGCTGGAGCTCCCTTTTTGCCTTTACCACCTCCACAATATCAAGGCTCAGACACGTAGTGAAGGCATTTTCTAAATCAGCCACGAACTGGTATGGAAGCGCAGAGGGGTTGGTATAGGAGCTAGACAGCACTCGCAATAACTATTTTTCTGACGATTGCATATCCCTTGCTGCTGTATGGGAGCATCACGGAAACGCAAAACACGCAGAAAATGCAAGGCCTCGACTATAAACAGACAGACCGCGCGCCGCCAACGCATCGCACATCCGCTTATCGTCTGCGCCGCTAGCAGACGGTACAGCGCAACTTTGTAGACGTTGCCCGATGGCTCGAACGGGTCTGATAAGCGACAAAGCGTCCCTAGAAAGGTACAGAGACAGCAAAAGCGAGTTTATTTCTTCCATAAGGTTAATTACTGTGCCACACTAAAAAAACGGCAGCGGCAATACCTGGCGAGGCCCCAAGCAATGGCCCGTTCAACGGCGGCACCGTTCGAAGAAGGCGCAGTGGCGCCCCTGGCGGCGGTAGACGCGTTTTGCTTCAGCCGAGCGCTGCAGAGCGGCACCCGTTCGCGCCACTGGATCAAGCTATTCTAGTTCGCTGTTGCCCGTACCAAGTGTGGCTTGCCCGTTGAGCTGCTTTTTATGGCCTTCACGAAGTGCTTCACGGAGGCGTGGGTTTCTCTGCGAAGGGGGCAGCAACGGTTTGGGTATGATATGCAGGGATTAAGACACGTGATGTCGACCGATTTTCATCTTTCCCGCCGCGGACCTCTTATTCACGAATTAGTAGTGGTCGCCCTATGATTCGTTCGCAGCTGCGCTATGTTTCGAAACGGCTGGCTCAAACACCGCCAGCCTGACTTCAGCTTAAAAAACAAAAAAAAAAGTTTATTAAACATCTTGGTCCTGGCCTTCAAACCTCTATGCTTCAAACAACCCCTCCAAAAATGATTTCATTGGCGTGTATTGACAGCATGGATTGCTAGAATGACCACCGGCCATATTGGCTCGATTTTCGTCTTAGCAGAGTGGCGCAGTGGAAGCGTGCTGGGCCCATAACCCAGAGGTCCGTGGATCGAAACCACGCTCTGCTACTTTTTTTTTTTTGCCGGCTATTTGAAGAATACCTTACATATCCCATCTGTAAAGTTCGCCCTCCTGCAAAATTCTGGCGTCTTTTTATAGTGCAACTTATTGAGTTTAGCCCATCAATGTACTCATAACCAGTCTTTTTGACCGCCCTTAGCCCGAGTGCGGTTCGTGTTGATTCGAGCTGCGTTGACCAGCCCAGATGGAAGTGTTTGTTCACTGCTTTTTGGTCTTGCCGATTTTTTTCAGTGGGAGAGAACCAGGGGCGGATCCAGAAAGGGTGGCCCTGGATCGGGGAAAGAGTTTTTCCAGCGCCTTAGCGCGCCTGAGAGATGCGTATAAAACCAGCTCAGCGTTCATCAATTGTCTCAATCGATAAAAGCTGGTGCCAATCACCCATACTATCATATCTCTTGGCCGACAAAAGATTTCTTTGCGGGGACACAGAGATGATGGGGCGCTCTTGAAATATGGTGAAATTAACTTTTCTTCTTTCGTGAACTAAGGAAATTTCAGGGCACTTTTACACTTCTGGGTTGAAAGCGGAGACAAGGAGCTTGCTGAACACCTTACTCGTTCGTCACGCAGGGAAACGTACATCAGCAAGACCACTCAGAACAAACCTATATATCCAGTTGCGGTGCTGAAATCAGCTCGATCATCACATAAAAGGCTAAAACTGCGGTTTTATACAGCATATCGTATGTTTGATGAGGCTACAGATACCTCCCATGTGCACTAAGCGTAACTAGCGCTGGTATTGCGCTACGTGCATAACTTGAATTTATCTCTTTGAGGAAGCGATGTGCCGAGCACTCCGAGGCAATGAAGCACTCATGGGAAACCTTCCGCACGAAGTCCGTAAAAACATTACGGTAAACACCCTGCCCTGTAATATGCACCCCGGGTACCACGCCGACAAGAGGGAAGCCAAAGCAAAAGCCATATACAAGATTTATGGCAATCAACCAACAACGGCGTCTACGGACGCGGCGTCTTATCCGGGTAGGTCCGTGACGGTTTCCACCATAGTCGTCGAAAACAAGCACCGTTACAGCCTCTCGCTTGCTGATGACAATACTACACAACCAAAGGAAGTGGCAATCACCCTCGCCATCGTACAAACTAATGCAGCGGTCATTGTCACTGACTCGCAGCAGGCTTGTCGGAATTTCGCCAGGGGACACCTGCACACAACAACTCTATGCATCATCCAGCAGCAGCCCCTGAAGAGGCTAATCAGAATTGTATGGGCTCCGGCACATCACGGTGTCCCTGGAAACGAGGCGGCGGACGCCATCACTCGAGAATCGACCCACCGAGCGGGCGCCGAGAGCAGCATTGCCGAACACAAGCGCATGCAGCCCTTGACCTCTTACGCAGAGATCACGCAGCACTACAGGCTGTCGCATCAGACACTCGCTCTCCCCCACAAATCTCTACCCCGAGAGCACGAACGTCATTTACGTGCTCTCCAGACGAATACATTCCCCCATCCTATCCGGCTTCACCTTTTCAACCGACAGAACACCCCGCTTTGCCAATTTTGCGGAGAACCCGGAACGCTACGCCAGTTGGTCGGAGGGTGTGACCAATCCCGACTGATTCCTCCCAACCTGCAACTTTCTACTGTCGAGCTTTGGGAGAGCACCTTGGCGAGCACCAGCCTGGACGACCAGCTTCGGCTGGCTCAAAGGGCTGTCTATGCTGCCCACGCTCAAGGCATCCTGAACTGAGGACGCCTCCTTTAAGCTTCAGTACAATCCCCCCTGTTGATTTAAATAAACGTTTATTCTCTCTCCAATTTAAGTGTCCACGAGCCAACCATTACAGGTAAAAAACTGGGTCGTGCCGTTTTCACCATCCTAGAAAGGCATGGACTGATTTTAAAGAACTGTGTCGGAGTCGGGACAGGTGGTTGTAGCGCTATGGAGTCTGAAACAAAGGAACTGGTAACATAGATTCAAAGAAGTGTGCCGCATGCTCTAAGATGCCCATACTACAATCACGCGCTAATTTATCAATTTTGATATCACCTGAAGTGCAAGATGTCTGGAATGCTGTCGGTGTGATAAAGGAAGCAATTGCATTCTTCACAGCTTTGTCTAAAAGGATAGAAGTTCTCAAATGGATGTTTGGAGGGCAACTCACAGGATTCTGTGAAAAACGATGGGTCAGACAGATGTTCGCCTGAAGCGCACACCAAAAAGACAGGCTTGATCCCAAAATATATCTACGAGTGACGTTAACACTTACTACACACCGTCTATGTGCCTCTTAGGACAATGTGATCGTGGACATCATCCAAAGATTTTTTCTATCTCAGATGCTGGATATATTCCAGCTCTTTTCTTTGTTGTCTTCTAATTTAGTACGTGCTAGTTTCATGTCCTACCGCCTGATTTGCAGCAGCCTTGCATTGAAGTATGGCTCAATTACTCGCATGCCACCGATTAATCCTGAACAGGTGGAACTTTGGAAACTGGGAGATTAGATTTGGCACTTTGACTTTGACTCAGGGTGCATGAGAGAAAGCTTCGCGTTGTAACCCTTTTTCTCTATAAAAAGGGGCTGTGATAGTTTTTATTTATTTTTAATGTACTGGTGCTGTCGCCCAGCTTTGTATATTCTTCCGGAAAACTGCATGCTCTCGAAAGCCTCCGCATTAAACTAGAACAGTTAGCTCGGACGCTTACTGCATAGCGTTAAATGTCCGGGTCGCAGAAGAGCCAGTGAAAAATCGGTGTGAGCAAAAAATCTCGTAGTGCCACCTTGCAGCTCCCACCAGAACCCCAGGTATGGTAGTTAACACTGCTCCAACAGGTACCGTGCAAGCAGGATTTTCATGTGACGTGAACAGGACCAATAACGTCGTCCCGTTCCACGCTTGAAGGCCAAGTGTCCTAGAAATTTTTATTTCGTGCTTACTGGGTATGCCATGATGCAGCTCCATTCAAATTCTCAACCAGGATAAGCCCGCATTACCTCACCCACCAACCTTACTAGTGGAAAGCTTAGAAAGCGAACAAGCAACGAGACTTTGAAATTATTTTTCTCACACTGGATATAGTCAAAACTCATAATGAAGCCCTCAACATGAGCAAGAGGGAGAAATCCCACCCAGTTCTTCAGAACAGCTTCGTCGGCTTAACGAGGTGGCAGCAGATCTGGGCTTCCTGACACTCCGAGTGCCTACGCAGACCCAACGGAGGTTTTAACGATAAACCATACTTTGTTTCCAGCACACAAGAGGTGTCAGAGGGTGCCGACGACCCAGAAACTGTTGAAGCTCCTGTGCCCGCTCCAGGCCAGGTGATGGATGCTATTGACTTGCTCAGGCGGTTTGCTGCAGGCTCCTCAAGAAGAAACCGAGGGCGGGTTGAACGCGCTTTCGTGCTACGAGAAGTTTATCTGCTCTGCTAACGAAGCACTTGCAGTCGGAAATCTGAGGCTTTTTTGCCAAGGTATAATTTTGGTGCTCCAGAACCACCAGTTTTATTGCACACTTATTTTTGCCACAGATTCTTGGCGCATTGCTTAATTATTGGCAGATGAGCACCGCGGCCACCGCAATTATGTCACGGTAGCTGCTGGGATGCACCTCTATTTAAACATCGTTTATGGAATCAACTGCACGTAAAATGACAATTCTGATTTTACAAAGTTCTAGTTTTAACAAAGTAATTCAGTTTCCGGTGACTTCATTAAATCAATTTGTAACTGTGTTATTTTACTGGTTTGGAATCGCTGCCCAACAGCACTGCAACGCACCATCGTGAAAGCTTGCGATGACGAACTACAGTACTGGTCTGTGTCCACAGATGGGCACCACTTTGCCATTACCCTTGCTACGGCTAGCTTTCTAAATCCACAAACACCAACCACTGCTCCTCCTCATTTGTATGATACCTCCAAAACTAGTTTCACCTAGGCTCTTCATGGTTCTCGCCTTTTCCTAATTATTGCACGAGCGATAAATGGCCCACGACGGCAAAATTTTTGCCTTTAATCCGTCAAAAGAGAGCGACATGAGAGAATGACAGGGTGTATGCGGAGAGAGGCGATGTCAAGCTAAGCTGGCAGGTATGCCATGCCAATGTCATCGCATTACTGCTGGTTTTGCTTCGGAAAGCAGCGGCTTCTCGCTGCCTGATGCGCCCATCATCAGACATCGCAGTGTAATGATAGTAAAATGATAGAAGTAAATGATAGTCACATGGGGATGATCTCACGTGCTTCTTTAGGGGACCATTTGCTTTATTTTCTGGACCATGTGTTGCTTTTCTTCCCTAAACTTACCTTTTTATCTTGTTCGACTCGGCACACAAAACAATACCACATCGGCTTCGACATCGTTTGAGCACTTCCACAAATCCAATGCACCTTGTCATGAATTACTAAGCACACTGGACAGCTCAAGAGCCCACTTCAACAGTCAAACTTCGAGAAAATATAAAAACAAAAAGGGGGCACTTACAATGAATAGAGGCAACACAACAACCACATTACAAGAGAAAGTGAGAAACTCTCAAGCAATGACAAAATATCAGACTGCCACATTCACAGCAAGCACACTTGCCAGCCCTTGCCAAGCGTCAGTGACTAATTATTTCATGATGCCCATAACCCTTTCATTAGCTATGTTTGCTGTGCACAGGCTCCAAAGTTTTGATACATGCAGAAGAAACTACGTAAGCCACCCAATTACTATTCCCAACAAATGATTTATTAAGGATTTCTTTGCAGACAAGTACAGACTTCCCTTCAGTACATATAATATGAGCACTGCATAATGCAAAAAAAAAAAAAAGCAAAATTTAACTAACTGGAGCTTGGTGAATTCTGGTTTATTTCAGCAAAGTTTCAGTGTTCAGCCACAATCAAATACTACATATTTCAGCCAACACGGATGACAGAGACTGACTAAACAAAGTTGCGAACCCCATCGCTCATCGAATATGAAACCAGCACTTCTTTAAGAAGACTGAACCCACATTTAAAGCAAGCGTTATAGCGACTTCACACAGAGCAACGCTATGCCTACAGTTTTTAGCCGTTCTCTAATAGAGAAGCCATTTGACGCGCAACATTGTATTGGTGCTCATGCACATATTAAAACCTTTCCAAGTGTCCTTAACAAGACCGCATTAAAAAACTGGGGGCCCTTCGAAGCAGTGGCTTCGGCTCATAACCAAAACTGCACTTCAGTTATCAACATAGTACTTGTTCCGAACGCAAAACGAAATGAGCTACGATCCGCACAGCCAAGAGGCTAGGTGGTAGTGATGAGCTCCATGGGGAAGTGTCCCGTGTCCCCAAGTGACCGTAGGGACACCCGCCCAGATGGCCGGATGCACACCACCGTGATGCTGCAGTGGGCCAATGAGATACGGCACCAGGCTTCTGGAGGAAACTGCATTGCCCTGAAAAATAAGGAAAAGAAAAGAGAAACACCGAAAATATTTAAAGGCCAACTGCACTCAAATTTTCGACAACCAAATCGTACACAAAAAATGGGTGCGAAATGCAAAATATTATGTTTCAAACATGAACGTGCGCGCCGCAAACGGCTCACAACATTGGCATTTTCGGTACCGAAACTGAATAGAAAAGGCGGTCGTTACCGGCGGCCAGACGTGACATTTGCGATGGAACGGAAGCGGCCGTGCTAGAAAAGGCGGCCACTCAAAACAGCCTTCGAATGCGTGTGGTTGCGTCGCATTTCGCACTGTTATTTCCGCAGAAGAACTCCCAGTAACGTTTGCTCAGGATAATGGAGTTAGGCGCAATTCCGACATAGCGTTGCTATCAATTGAAATGAAGTAAACCGTACGACAGTTCTTTTTCCATCAGAATAACTGCCGTTGTAGCAATCCTTGGCAGTGCGAGTAAAAAAGCGGGCCCAGATTTACAAAGCTAGTAGCTCGTACGATATCGAGAAGCAGCTTTGGTTAGCCAGTACCTCGGCTGTTACATCGCTCTCTTTCAAGGGAATAAATCACATGCGGGCGGAGATCAATCACTATTTTTACTATACATTACATGCGAACAGTTTCACTCAGTATTGTTCACCTTGCTGCACATCGAGAATTGAATTATAAAAGGGATCTAAAACTATAAGCCAGCTTCCACAGCTAAATGATGCACTAAAACACGAAAAAAGTTACCTATCTACCGCTGTGTTCTACTTTCACCAGAGACATGTGCTGTTGAAAACATTTTACTTTCAAGTAAACTAAATATAGAGCACTGCAAAAGTAAATACTTCATTTGGGAATTGGAAAAAAAAAAAGCTTATTGTTCATGAGAGGAGCAGTTTTGTTAGCTTTCGCACTTCGCGAAGACGATGGCTGATATTTGTGTGGATGTATTTGTTACCACGAGCAAGGCTGATTTTGGTTTACTTAGAGAGTGAGGCAAAACTCACACAAATGTTTATATCCACATGTACAACAACTCTAGTATGGTTGGAAAACTTTGGCCCAGTTCAAATATTGAAAATATTGGATGTGGAAGTGCAAGTGGTCAAGAAATCATAAAAGATCCTTTTTTTCTGTGATAGATGCAATAGGAATGACAAATATAAGCCAAGTGTGCGTGCTGCGCCGTTCTTTTTAGCAGAAATATTAATTTCAAGTAAAAACCGTTTTGCTAACTCCAGAATGTTCACAATTACGTAAATTGTTTGCAGACTTCTAATCTCTTTTATTGCACTGAAAAAAAAAAAAAAAAGTGAAAATTGCTACCTATATAGTTAATTTTAAACATGCGATGGCTACGGCGGTACAGCGCAGTGGTGTAGCAGAGAAACCCCGGGAGAATGCGTCCCTGCACCCGGCGGAGTGTCGTGCAAGTTGCCGGAGAAGTGCGAGCTTCACGGGACAGGTTCCCCAACCTCCGTCACGGGTCGCTCAGAACTTGTTTGGCGACTGTCCGCCAGGTGCAAACGTCGTCTGCACAGAGCTACTCTGAACGACGGTACCTAGTGTGCTCTGTGCTTACGAAGCTTAGTATTTCGCCATGGTGATTTTAAGAGCCTGGACTACTTATTTGGATCAAATTTGGACAAAGAAAAATTTGAGTGGAGCGGCAGCACCTGCAAGGGAGCCTCCCCATGCTGGCACAGACTCCCAAAATATTATTTCTCGATGCACTGTACAGTCAATCCTTGTACTGATAACACCCTTACACTGTTACCTAACCTTCAGGTAATGCTCAGGCAAATCGCGAGATTAAAAAAAAAAAAAAACTGGTGTCATTTGCGACTGATTCGCAAACTACAGCTGTGACATCGCGTGGGTCTGTAACTGAGCGACTGAAACGGGCCACAGTGATAGGAGTGATACAGTAACTGCCTAAGCAGTCCGTTCATACACGCATCAAATTTACAAGAACCGCACTGGTGCTCACCTGCATATCCAGTAACGTATGACGTTGCCATGGCACACAATGAGTTCGTGAGAGTCCTCCTTTTGACTGGGAGGGGCACGATAAAAATACTTGCGGAAGCCAGCCTCTATCCGGGCACCGTCTGTAAAAAACTGGAGACATGCAAGAGGCGCACTTAGTCTGGTCCCCACATTCAATTAACTCCTGAAAGGCCCGCCAGGAAAAGAAATCGGAAGGCAGCGGAAGGTTGCTTGCTGGGGTACCGGCAGTCTCACGAAGCAAGAGAGCAAAAAGCTAGGACAAAAGACACTCGAAGTTTCCTTAAACCACTTCTCTACTGCTGCCCATTCGAGAGGTGGCAGACGTTAAAGAAGCCATGAAGAGAAAATACAACTTCGTGTAATTTGAAAGAACTAGGATTCAGTATCTCCCTCAGCACCATTACAGCCCCAAAAGATGTTTTTTTAACGAAAAAAAAAAGCAAGAAGTATTTAAAAACTTTCAAATTCTGCGCCACAGTGACGTGTTATGAGCAAGAATGACGTCATACGGGCCAACAATAAAACAATTTTCAGTGCATTAACTGCACGTTAGCATTCAAGTGATGCGGTCAAATGAAACTAGAGGCCCCATTACAGACGTCCAGTCATGTGTCGTCGCGACAGGTCAGTTAGGCGGCCACCAATCGCACAAACAAGGTTCCGTGACGTCATAGAAAAGTTGCAGGAAATTGGCTAGGGGGTCGCGACTGCTTCACACGTTTTCTTTAATATCTCCGTTATTTGTTCGAAGATTGCGATGATATTGGTATCATTGTTATCGGGACTAAGCAGTCTTTCTAATAAACCCAACTTGTATTTTGTCTTCATGGCTCCTTTAAAGGAGCCATGAAGACAAACCACACGTTTGGTCCATTAGAAAGACTACGACGTTGTGAGAAAAATGACACCAATTTTATCGCAAACCACTTGAATACTAATACCCCTGTCACACAGCAGATATAATGACATTTGGAGCAAATGTCATTCGCTCTAAATGTTATTAATTCGGTGCTACACGAGAATGGCGAATGACATTTGAGGCGAATGACAGTTTGTGGCTAACTAAGGTTTGGGAGCTCATTCAGCAGCCAAATGAGTAGCCTTGACAGCAGTGGCGCGTCACTAGACAAGAAAGTTGAGTAATAAACCAAAGAATACTGTTTCTAAAAACTCTCAGTAAACATTTTTCCCTTCATGCTTTCAAATGAAGAAAAAGTACTAACAAAAAAAGAAAATCTCATCCCCAATGCACGGGCCACCCTAATATGGATTTTTTGCGGACTTGTCTCGGCTTGTGATTCTAATGACGTCACCTAAGCCGGTGATTTTCTTACTTTTATTTTTAAAAAAATATTTCTTCGTTATGTTTTAAAAAATATTATGTGTGAAAACATTCTAGATGCACTTGAAATATAATTTTTCGGTTTTGCGAGCTCACTAATCATCGCCGCTGTCACTATCAAATGGCATTTGTTTTGCCGTGTAGACCCGCACGATCAAACCGAATGTCATTAACAGCTAATGTCATTCACTTCGAATGACATTACATTTGACATGCGACAGGGGTATAACATGCAGTTAACACACCAAAAACTCTGTTTTTAGTGCTGGACCATATTACTTCTTGACTACCCGTACCTCGTCATTAACGTAAAATTTAAAATTTATTCAACATTTCTTGCATTTCTATGGTAAAAAAAGGTGTCTTTGGTGGCTCGAATGGTGCTGAGTGAGTTACCAAAATAAACGAACTTGTATTTTGTCTTCACGGCCCCTTTAAAGGTCCCGGCTGTGGTGGTGACGCTAACAGCTCTCCCGCAAACTGGCGACTCCAGCCCGTTAGGAACTCTTGCAACCACCTTGGCCTCGGGCTTCCAGTCTCCGTACGGGGGCTCCGGGGGAATGGGTGCTCCTTCCCGGATCAGCTCGCAGGGCTGCAGCGGGAGGGGCTCGAGATGCTTGTGGACCAGCATGGCCGTCTCGATGGCTCGCGTCATGGTCGAGTGGACCAGTCGCTTGAAAGGAATGCCCAGCTGCTTGAGCCGCTGGCCTGTGAGGTCAGCCTGCTTGCGGCCTGCATCGCAGCACACCAGAAAGGGAACCAAATCAGACGACATATTTTTTAAGAACGTTAACGGACATTTCGATTAAACCATCAAAAGCTCAGCGATATTTTACGACGCTCACTACCGTACTTTCTTTACCAGTCTCATTCCTACAATGATGAAACAGAGTCGCTATGGCGCTCGCACAGCATCTTGAACAATGCCTTTGGGAACAACACTGCTGTATAGGTTTCAATGTCCTCGTTTTAGCTTCCATGACCTCAGCTACAACAGCAGTATAATAAAACAAGGAAAAATTATTTTGCTCAGTTTTTACGGACACAGGGCATATTAATTTGTGGAGTTAATATAAATACACATGTGCTGACAATGCAAATGATAACGTTAGTAATAGCACAACCTTGCCCACCACCTGACTCCATAGCAATGCACTTAAATGAGGCCGCCCGAGGCCACTGGCTCAAGGAGTGCCCAACATATATGTAAGAAGGCTGATGCAAATCTGAGAACGGACATGATGCCACAACCAGTGATATGCGATATTACGACCGGCATTGATGTCGCTTCCAATTACGACGTCAAGTCTGTCTCCAGATCAATAACCAACATGGCACTTTCCATCATGCAACCCCAAGTAGTAGTTGGCAAAGATGCCACCTAAGCAGCAGCACTGCCTAAACAAAAGGAGACTGGAACGAGCAAAAGTACTCACTAGAATTGCTCTCGTTACCTATGCTAAGTACATATTGTACACCTTTGGTAAACACTCATGTCTTGCTAAAAAGAGCGTCTATCAATTTTTGTAAATTATGACAAATTACGGGCACAGGGTAAGGCGAAATTAAAAAAAAAAACATTACTTTTTTTTTCCTTCGCAATTAGGGAAGTTCATTTCTTTATGCACATTTTCCATCATCACACTTTTCTTAGAAAGTCGTATTTCTGGCTCAGAAACAGTTTTTCCATAGGCAAGTAGTAAGTGACCACATTCCCTTTTAGAATGTGCTCCGTGTTTATCGTCTTTTTTTCCATCAAGAAACTTCCAGCTTCACATCGAAACGCTTTTATGGAATGAGCTGCAGTATTAAGAAATAGCTTGGAAACCATTGCATAGCTGATTTTTCAGTCAAGGCAATCCAAAGATGCTGTGCACGTTTTTTCCACACTCGTGCGTCGAAACCACGCACCAAAAAAAGTCTCAGTTGGGCTTCACACTCTCACGATTGCAACATTGGATGCTGTTCTTTCATTCAATGATGATAGCAACGCACGAGCCAGCATTTTGAAATCATTCGGATCAAACCTTGGGCACAACACCACCATCAAGTGGTGGAAAAAAGGTTGATCACAAGCGAAGATACTTTGTGAACAGAGTTGCACGACAGCCCACAAAAGAGGCAAGGAAAGACAGACAGGCTGAAAAGCAAAAAAAATTACTTTGACGGTGATTACGCATGGTGCTTACTAAATAAATGACTCGAGTGGTGTCTGTGGCTAAAAATTATTGTTCTTCACCTCATTTCTTACTTTAAACTCAGTTATCTCAAAATGTTTTTTATTACATAGGTACTATCATTTCCTATACGCCTCGAGCGCGGCCTGTAGGGGCGCCACTGAAATCCCCCTAGCGGCCCGCTTCGAAAGCAGGCGCGGGAGTCCCCGGCCCGCTCCTCACTGTCGCCGTAGCTTTTGGGGCTCGTTCAAGACAGCGATTTACCGTTTGTCCGCGTTCGAAATACCGAATAACGTGGAGCAGGCACTCTGTTTGGAAGCGTGGTATGTTCACGAGAGTATAAACGTTTATGAGGCGATCTTAGTGAGATCTATATGAGCGCCGGGGCCCGGGCGTGTGTCACAGGCCGGCGTCCCGAAGCCAGAATTTGCATGCAGCTGATTGCAATTCCGCTGCCTTGAAATTTCGTGACTGTGTCTTCGTAAGCAGTGTTTCCTCCGATGGTCATGTAGCGGCCATACACACTATGATGTGAATCGACTTTGTGCACTTAGAAAATCTAGCGGAGCACTCATACCTGACAGCACGCAAGTTACGCCTGCCAATATCACATATCAGATATTGATCAGTACCATGAACAAGCCAATGCGGCATAAATTTCACAAACATTGTACCAAAGAAGTACGATGGATAATGCAAAATTACACTCCGGAGTCAGCACACGACGACAAATTTAATGCTGGGTCGTCTTGTCCCGAGGTGAGCGCTCGCAAAGATTGATCTGTTACATTTATCCTCCACGAGAAGCGCGAAGATGGGCTTATAGAGTAATCCGCGTCCGTGACCAAACTCTTCTTCGAAACATCGTCATATGAGTCATGACACAGGGAGACTGCAGAATCTAGCATAAACCGAAATCAGAGACCCTTATCAGATACGACACTCTTCCAACGAGCCCGTGTGTACGAGATTTCGGCGCGCGTTAAGGCTCGAGGTGGTCAAAATTAATCCGGAGCCTCCACTACGGCGTGCCTTATCGTCTCCGTTGCGTCGGCGGGTTAAACCCTGCAATCAATCAATCAACTCTTCCAACGACACCTCGTATCGCTTGTGAACTGCCTACCCTGTATTCTTCAAAAAATGAGTCCGCCGAGTGATCAGCCGTTTTTCAAGGCGAAAAACAAACGAAAAGGGAACACGCAGCTTGTGTGTGTGATTACTAAAACGTTCAGTCGTTGATTTCGCTCCGCATTTGTAAACAACGATAGTTGAGCGTCCTCCTCCTAATCCCCCCCCCCCCCCATGTCTAGCGAAATATCAGTGCATTTCGCATCTAGTTGGTCTGGTGGATACTACCTTGCTCAAACAAACGTCTTTAGCATTTCAGAAGCTGCACTCGTTTTTTTTTATTCCCGTACGACTATTCTATTTATTCCTTTCTGCAGACCATTCATTTTCCCGTGGTTTCATTAACATATACCTTGGTTCTTACTATAAGGCATGAGTGGGCACATATCTGACTTAAGATTTTCTTTTCTGTACTTAACATTTTCGCGTGGCTTATATTCCCATAAAAGGCACAAGTTTTTGTCAGCTATTGGGTTATCACGTCCCCGAAACATATTTTTCTACGACGTACATATTCGAAGCAAAGCCGCATTTGTTGTCTGCGCTGCAAAACGAACCAACCTCTTACAGTGAATTCACTTATGCACAGTGAATAGAATTCACTTGTGCTGACGTGTTCGAAGGTGACAGCGGTGATATGCTGCTGCCATCGCCGACGCCCGCAAGAGCGGCCAAGAAGCGCGCAGAACCGCCTCCCCGGGTAGCTCTTGTTGGCGTTAGAGCGCTCTACCAAGACGCAGCTGTTTTTTTAAGTGCCCTAAACGTGCAGTTAGTTTACAGACGTCACCATAACAAGTTGTTTAGAGCGCGGAAAGGCAAAGAGAAGCGAAAGAAAACCAAAACACTGCATGACCACATATCAGCCACGCAGCGCTAATCCCGCAAACGCCGCGGAGAAGCGGCGGCAGGCGGCGCAGCGATCGCGAATCTCGAGGCGTATACCTCCCACGATAACCACCTTATTTCTTTTTCTTGTCATCTACATAAGTAGTCGCATCTACTGTGCCAGAATTGAAAATGTGCACGAAGCAGTTTTCTTGTTACACAATTTTCCAAATTGCAAACAAAGCCAAAATTTTGGTACTGGCAAAAAAAAAAAAAAAAAATTCATAAAAAAGTTTATCTTAGTTTGATTTTCCTCATTCTGGTACAGTTAAAACAGCCCAAAATTTGAAAGAAAATATATGTGTTGTGTAGATACCTTAAGTAGATGCCGAGAAAAATGTACCTCAAAATGGCCAAAAATGCATGGGAAGTATAGGGCTTACCCTGTGCCCTTAACTGGGCTACTACAGCAATACAGGCTCTTGTCAGCCAAGTTCGCCTGGAGAATGCGGTGCCAACCATGGAAGCATCGCACAACGATGGGACAGTGCGTAATTTTGGTAAATATATCAGCAATGGCAGATGCAGGTGTTGCAGACATGCTCCACAGTGAGATGCAGCCTAAATGCGACAGCCCTGGCATTGGTACCAATTTCAGCTAACCAATTTCAAAAATCAATATATAAAAATTAAGTGCAAGCACCATTATAAAAATCGTACACAGGGTACTGTGCATAATCTGCTTGTCTATAACACTCCAGCGACCATCTCCAGACTAACGCGCAACACCTGCAAGTGCTGGTTGCACCCTGTTTGAGACCATCATCATTTGTAGCCTAATCAACGCGATTGCTGTCTCTTTCCTTGATTTACCATTCGCCTTGGCCTTGCACTTGGTTTCACCATCAGAAGCACTGTCTGCGGTGATGGGCCGAAAAACAAAAGCAATTAACTACTCCCCTCAGTGCGCGCTGTGCATTTTCTTTGGTTCATTGCTAGTTGTTGCCTCACTGTCCTGCCAATCTGATCCATTCGTAGTGTACCATGTTCAAATTTCTACACAGGGGCTCGCTGCTTACTTATGACGAAGAAATACCATAAAACGCTATGCGCCATACTCATGTTCATTAATTGACACGAAATTGCGCGTGAACCATGTGAGCAATGGTTTACGACGATTGTTCTTTTTTCTGACAGAAAACAAAACTTTTGAAATGAAATGATGTCTTCAAACTTTGTATATACCTTCGAACACACTGAGAAAAGGTTGAGAAAATGCAAGAAGATGTGGCATACACAAGCCGAACAAAAAAATGTTACGGGGCCACCTAAACTTTCCGTTACGGTGTGAGAATGCGTGAGCCTCACTTTTTGTTGAGTCGGGAAACCACATGTATGGGTGGGTAGGTTGACACCGCTCTCATTTAGAACTGGTGAAATGGCCATGATCCAGTGACGGCTGCTGTCAGCAGTCAATTGGGAAGTCATGGGGGCACATATACGTATACACGTTCGCTCCCAACAGCAACTCTGACTCGAGGTTTCCGGCTACATGAAGCGAATGAAAATTTCTATGACAAATTCTGCCGATGAGGCACTGCGGTTGCCACTTTTTTTCGCCAAATGAGCCAAGCAATGCTTCAGCGATGTTCTCGCATACACAACAAGGGGTCCTTCTTTTAAAAGGAGCGAGGTGGAGTTTAGGAAGTAGCAAGCCAAACCGTGTGCAGAAATTCGATTATGGTGCACACGCGATACACACATGCACCGGGTGAGTGGTACGATGATGAAACAATTTGGCTGCACACCAAAGGCAATGCACGTGAATGCGCAGCCCACACCACGGCGAGTTACCTCTCTTTTGTTTCCTGACAACGAACTAAGTGAGAGAGAGAGAGACATCAATCGCATCAACTGGGCCCCACACACTCACATGGTCTCAAACGAGGCGCTTTCAGCAGATCTCGCCCAAGCAGCCAGTACACATATTACAGACAAGCAGTTTGCACATTGTGCTCGTACCATGCGATTGACGACTTTTCATTGCATCGAAACTAGAGTTCATGCACGTAGCTCCCTTCGGAGGTCTTGTAATCACTAACCACAACCAAAACTGTACGTATGCCCTCTGGCAGCAAAATACGATTCCCATGACTTCATTTAAAAGCACAAAGTATCCATGGGCTGCAATTATGGGGCGTAAAATTACACGCCAGTGTCCCGCCCAATTCAACATTTTTACAAGTATCCCAAGACTGCGAGACAAGAGACACAAAAAAAACAAAAAAACAGGAAGCAAAACACAAGCCACATTTAACACGGCTTCTCTCACCCATGGTTGATATTGAGGTACATGTTTAGTGCACTCCTGAATATAAGCACGTTCAAGCACTCCTTGGTCCGCAATGTAGTTGCTCCGTAAAGTTTTGTGTTTGTGCTGCTTTGATAAACCATTCAGTTCAATTACATTCCATCGTGAATAGATACTAAGTAGCCATTTAAATTTGAGAAAATGCAACACATATTAACAGCACTGAAACTCACCGAGTTCTGTTAAATAACACTCTTTATCCGACTCCCCTTGTAGATTGTATTGGCCGTGTCGGATTAAGTAAAGGTACCGCGAAGCTACGGGCTTGTTTTTCTGCAATTCTTCATTGTAGCGATTCTGTTCCTCCACCGAGGAATTTTTCGGAGGCTTTGCGCAGAATTCAGGGTCTCGTCTGCAATGTAATAAAGTAAAGAAAAGACATATGACACACAAAGCACTCGCAAATGAGCCAACAGGCGAATAATAATTTGTTATGTGAATGGACTTAACAAGTATGCCCATTACTCTGTAAAGCTGTTAGTACTATGCCAACCGCATTCTGTCGTCTGCATTTGTCACTGCCGGAGGAGGAGCGGGAACTGACAGCGACGATTGACAGCTCCTCGCGGAGCGTGCAATTGGCAATTGTTGTACGGTCTCAGCCCGGACGGCTTGCTGTAGTACTCCTCCAACCCTCTCTTTCTTTCCTTTTTTTCACTTCAACGAATAACAAGCCCGCCTAAGAAGGAAAAAACAACTGCATGCTAGACGTCGCGGTGAACCGATGCATTACGAAACCTCAAAATGTGAACATTTAAAAGAGCTCGCGTTTTATCCGCCGGCGGGGTGCGTACCTGTCCCAGTTGCTGTCCCACTGAACGGTAGGCTGGAAGTTCGTAGTCCACGACGCGTGCACTTTACGTTTTTTTGCTTCTTCGCTGTACACCACAAAGGCCGCTACGCTTCCACCGACAATGCCTACACTCGCAACAACGCGCCGAAACATTACAGCCGTTTGGGGTATAAACAGTATTCACGCGTAACTATGTCCCACGAGGCCGGCTGATGAAAGCGCAAGCAGCTGGGGCTGGGCGAAGAGCGAAGACAACGCAAACACGCTCGGCCACTGAAAGCCACCGGCGCAAATCTGCCTAGCACGTGACTTTACTGTAGAAGTAGAGAAACGCTGCTAGTGATGCCCTCAGTTCCCGCGGGTCCCGCTAGGTTAAATCTGCGTAATGTAGCCACAACAATGTAGCGCTAGTTACTACACCAAAAGTGAGAAGGGTTACTCTATTTGTAATTAAGGTCAGGCTAACGGTAATTTATAGTTTGAACACTTCAATGTTTTGTTTTGGCGGCGTGGTTTGCGCATTACGGCTATACATGTTTAGAAGCGAAACTGTATTCGCTGAGTCTTCGATCTGAACAAGAGTCGTACACATTTTTATTTCTTTGAAGGGCTCATACATTGCTTCGTTGCCTGCTTTAGGGAATACAGGCCTTCAGGATAAAGTTCAACTTTCTCGTTGGGCGTGGTTGTGACGGGGCGCGATGAATCTTGAGCAGGCGGAAGACAAGTTCCGTGAACTCCTCGGCCAGATTGACCCCGCGCATTCGGCGGAGTTCATACTATGGATTCAGAGAAGGTACTTGATGGCAAGTAAGTGCACGTTGTGCAGAGATGTTTTGAAAAGAGGGTTGGAAAGGGACTCGATTTACGTGTCTAAAATATGAGGCCCCCAAAACCTGTTAAAGTAGCGCGAAGCGCCGTGACTATATTTGCCACACTTCTGTTTCTCTCCCGTGCCCACACCTAAGCGGCCCCTACCTCAACTTTTCCACCCCTCTCTTGCACGTAAAGCATTTTTTTTATTGCAGCATACGCATGGCACGTAGCACATGCGCCACCCTCCCTCCCTCTACAGCACTGTGCACCCTGTGGTATCACCCCTCCCCCCTTCCATGCGTGCACTGGTGGAGGGACTTTAGTTTATGAAAGCAGAACTTGCTGCTGGGCGAGCTCATGCATCTTTGGTGAAAACACAGGCTTCGCATGCGCAAAGATATGATGTGTTTTAACTAACAATATTTGTTAAAGAGCAGGGGCGGATCGGCCGGATCCATGTGCGTACTTTGCGAAAAGGGTGGGGGGGCTCAATTAACCAAAATGTCATGATTTGTTCTCAGTTGCACACCCAGTGCTTTTTTCATCCACATATTGCAGACAGCCATGTGACCAGTTTAAAAATGTCTTGCTTCACAGTGCCAATTGGCTGCGGGGAAAAAGCGATCAGCACATTTCCACTGAGGCGGAGGTTGCGTCAGCCAACATCATGCCAAACAAAAAAGCTAGATGTGAGAGGCGCTTTGCTCGCTGCGGACAACGATGGACCCCGGTGTGGTCTAAAAAATTAAAAATTACACAGGCCGAAAAATCAGTGTGGAGGGGTGCGATCGCCCACTGACCCCCTTCCCCTCCTCCTTGAATCTACCACTGTAAAAGAGAAAGAAAGAAGGGGACTACAAGTAGAGGAAGGCCATTAACTCAATGGAGGAATGAAATCGGAAAATTCGGAAACGAAGTTTGGACTAGAGCACCAAAAGAAAGGAACAGTTGAAGGAACACGGGAGAGACGTTCGTCTTGGAGTGGACACGAACGAGCTGATGATGATGGTAATAAAAAAAATCAGATGAAAGCGAACAAATAATTTACACTTGCCCTATAATGTCTCATTCGAAACAACTGTCTAAAAAATTGGCTGGTGATTACGATACTCCCTAATGCGATATTTGGGCGCAGCAGCAGTGCACTGGGGCAGCACTCACTCGCGGGTTCTCTCAACGGCAGCAATGATGAGCCTATGCGTCGGTGGCTCGAAGTGAGTCTCAGGAAAGGACCGCGAACTGCGTCTTAAGCGAACACACATCCTAGTCACGTGCATGCCCCCCTCACGTTTTCGCCAAGTGTCGCACCATCGAGCACCTCGTGCGAGCACAGCATGCTGCCCCTTCCTCTCCCCCACCGCACACTTTCGGAGAGCGCTGGCTCGTGCCACCATAGCGAACCGCCCTCCCCTCCCAATTTCGCGAGACTCTCCTCCTTTGCTTTCTTCATTCGCTTTTTCTTTCACTCATCGGTCTTGCCATCGTTCACTCGGTTACGCCGACAACACAGCTCAGCCAAGAGACGGCCGCTAAAGGGCTGTGCCCTAACGCACACGTGCGGACACCTGCATAAGCAATAACTTCATAGAGCAACCTTTTCGAGCAATTTGAAGAGCGCTCTATTGCTCATCATCACTCACTGAAGCAACTCTAGTTCGATAGCTGGAAGCTGCTGAGTGATACAGCACTAATGTTGCTTCGGTGCATGCTCATTATATACCTGATGTATACGAGGTGCCGAGAAGTTGCGTAAAATGCACATATTGGAACACTCCTTTGCAAATTTGGAGTTGCATTGATTTGTAAACACTCTTTCAAACCAACCAAATTAGAGCATGCATGCTCACAGTGACAGTCATTGTGCCTGCTCTCAGTGGCGAGTGATGTTTTCTAGTGGGTTGAAATTGAGCTGCATGACAATCAACGGTGCGAGATGTTCTCTGCGAAACAAAATGTCATTGTTTGTTGCACCGTTCCCCCCTATGACTCATTAAATTTCTTCTTGTGATTACGGTGATTGTTTTTATTTGAAGCCTTGGAGTAAGCATAAATCTTTTAAATGCTCTGTTATCACAAGGGGTACATCAATTTGCTGAATGCAACAGAGTGAGGTCATGTTGTGACTGTAACATGTTTCTTTAGTTGTTTACTAATTCAATGAATTTGACCGCCACGGTGGCTCAGTGGCTAAGGCGTTGTGCTGCTGAGCACGAGGTCGCGGGTTCGATTCCCGGCCGCGGCGGCCGCTTTTCTGATGGAGGCGAAAAGCAAAAACGCCCGTGTATACGAGATTTCGGCGCACGCTAAAGATCCCCAGGTGGTCAAAATTAATCCGGAGCCCTCCACTATGGCGCGCCTCATCACCTGCGTTGCGTCGGCGTGTTAAACCCCACAATCAATTCAATGGATTGACAAATGCAAACTCTAAAATGAATGAATCCTTGGGGCCCGAAATGATGATAATGCATATATAGTTTAAGCACAACTGCAAAAAAAAAAAAAACAAGTTTACATCTAGACTTTTCTGAAAAGCTTGTGGACATACATCGTGAAGATGTATATACCGCAAACCATTTTGGTAAAGCCTCCTGGCCAAACTGTGTGCTTTTTCATGGTCGCACCTGTGAGATGTTTTTTTTTAAACGCTGAGTGCTATTTTATGCTATTGTCTGATTCAAAATCTACTCCTTCTACGCAGTGTGGCAGTGAGAGTACGTATTGCTTTTTTTTTTCCTCCCACTAGAGTTTTTTTAAATGTTACCGAATCGAGTCTCGGTTCTCTTCAAACTTGCTTAGAAAAAATAAAACCTGACGAAATTTGATCAGTGTTTTTTTTACTACTTTTTACTGCTTTACTAGCTTTTACTGCTTAACATTTTATAGAGACTGCACATCCCTCTGGACAATTTCTCAGTCTATACAATATTGTAATGTAAGTTGGTATCCCACTTCTCCTAGCACATTCTAGCAAAAATGAAAAGATTTAGATGTAGCCTACAGTCGCGCTACATAGCCACATTATAAGGAACAGGGCTAAACTCAATTGCTAACCCTGGATTCTTGCTCACAGCATGTGCAGGGCACCAAGTGGCTGAAGGCCATCACAAGTTGATGCAGATCGCCAGCTACCTCAGGGACATTGTTCCAGGGAACGCTGTTCTTCCTTCTGAAACTATAATAGTGCCGAAAGAGGGTGAGGTAAGGATCGTCTTCTCACATCTCCTTTTTGTCTTTCTTTCCTTTTGCAGATGGGGCAGTATCTTTAAAGGTTGTAACTGCAGAATAATAACCTTTTGCAGATGGGACAGCATTTTGGGAAGGTTGTAACTGCAGAATAATGAAATAGTTGTTCTACACGCACAATCTGGATCCACCTGGAACTGCCATTCATTTATGGGGCAGCCCTCCATTTGAGAAAACTTGTCAGAATATTGCATGTGGTTACGATAGATGTTACGGTTACAGATGTCAAAATTTTAAGCATTTAAATTGTAAGGGTGCAGTTGCATTACATACATAGATGCGTTGACTAGCCCGTCCTATATCTAATCCTCCAATTAACTCTTCTCCTTTCGCCGTGTTGTACTGTGCTGTTTGTTGTACTTGTAGTCTGTCCTCTGGGCCTGGCATGCCACTGTTTCTGGATTAGTAAGAGAAACGGCACTCGGCCTTTTATGATTTAGCTCGGGGTTGCTCATTGTAAAGGAGCCCCACTGAAATGAATAACAAACAACATTTGCAGACATTCTTTTTCCTTTCCCGACAACCTTGTGTAAAAACGTTCGTCAAAGACAGAAGAACACTTGGTTTGCTATGTGGCAAATGCAGACAAAAATTGGTTTTAAAGAGTGTCAAAGGGAGTGTCCTTCTTTTCACGCGTTATGTATGAAACATGCTTAAATCATTGTTTGTCACTGCCACCTCCTGCCATTTTCCCCACACTTGATGTCACCATGCTGAGAGTAAATAACTGTGAGGCCTCCCTGGGCAATGCATCTCCCCCTTTTTCTCTCTGCTGTAGAGGAGGGCATCCCAAACCTTGATTGAGCAAGCTTGTGGTGCATCTCTGTAAATGTTGTGCAATTAAAACTGAGTGTGCCCTGTAGTTAAGTTCCCTCTAAGTGTAAGTGAGCCCAGGGTGTTTTCAACCTTCTGCCTAATCAAGCTCATAAAAACCTGCAAACATTGTGGCCACAGTCTGCAAACCCACCTGTGTAGTTGGGAATAGTAGTGTTTGTAGGTAGGGTGCCCTGCCTGCTACTGCTGCACAGGAAGTGGAATTGTGCGAGGGTTTCTTTTTTTTTTTTTTTTTATCCATAGTGCAGGCAGTGAGGAAGAGAGAGAATTAGGTCACTCCTCCCTGCTGTCCCCGCTCACTCCATGCCGTGCATCCACAAGACAAGCAAATTCTGTGGGGGTCCCTTGTAAAACATGTATTATTAATCTCTGAAAAAGAAGTGTGGCTTCAAATGACATTGCTGTTACACGCTTGTTGACTCAAAGACATAGAAATGGATTGCAATACTTACTTAATTTTGTGAAACAAGGCAGATTATCACAAACTGCTTGGAAACTGAGTAAATGTTGGGCAATTTACGGCTTTTGAAATTGTTTAAAGTTCCGGCAAACACCCTGAACAGCCAGTGTGGTAACATACCATGCCCTGTCTCCTAGAATGCAGACTGCGACCCCGCAACGACTGTCCACGTGGACGCATTCCTCTACGACGACCACACCATTGACGAGTTGGTCGAAGAAGGCAAGCTGAGCCGCAACTACTGCAAGGCGTGCGGGTCTCAAGACGTCGCACCACTCAGTGAGTACCGAGACGCTGGTCAAGGCGTGGGAAAGCGTGAATCTGGCCAGGTTTCTGACTCTTGCATGCAGACAAAACATAACTTTGTTCAGTTTGGAAGATCTAGCCTTTGGTAGCTTCAGCCATGAAGCACGCTTTTTGACCAACGAAATGCAAGAAATATTGACGAACTTTTCAATTTCACACCACAGTGGCGTAATGCCATATTTACTTGATTCTGAGCACCCCCTTTTTTCCAAGATACCAATGCACGAGGTGTGGGTTGCTCAGATTTGAAAAATCTAATATGACCCCCCCCCCCCCCCTCCCCTGCGACCCCCCCCCCCCCACACACACACACACATATATACTGTAAACACTTTTCGCTGCAGTAGCTAGATGAGACAGGCACGGGGAACACGAGCGCCATCGTGTGTGCCTTCTCTGCTGTCGTCCTGTTTCAAGCACTACCTACTTAACGAGGGTTCAAAATGTGCCTGTTTGGATTTGTTCCTTAAATGGTACATGCCCCATGGTGGCTCAGGCGTGGTGTTACTCAACACAAGATAGCTGGTTCGAATTTTGGCCATAGCAGTTGTTTAATGACAGAGGCCAATGTTACGAATGAGGCAAAAGTCAGAAAAACTGATGTCTAGAGACTTTGGTGCCCATTACAGGTCCCCGAGTGGTCTCAATTTTGTAGACCTCCATTCAAATCTATAGTATTCAAAATTCAAATCCGTAGACCTCCGCTGTGGCGTAGCTCACAGCCCATGGTTGTCGCTTCGGCATGCGTAAACCTCTGCTCAAGCAAAATGTACAGTACAAACAAAACAGCATATGCAATGAATCAGCGATACTGTGAGTTTTATTCAGAAAGGATCAATACACTGTAGGGCTACCTGTAAAAGAAGTTCTTGAAACAGTATGGGCATTGCATGGCATTGATTATGGATAGTGTGGAAGTGTTGAAGGGGTCCAAATAATGCCCACACAAATGGAGACACACATAAAAGATCAACACGTTCACTTCACTGCTACTTTTTAAAGGGACTATGGAAACAGCATACAACTTCACTTGATTCAGAAATTTGGCAGGTCATACCTTGTTGAAATTTGGTTCGATGGGAAACTTTGATTAGTCTGAATTCAATGTTTAAAGGTGTGGGTTTCAGATTACTTGGTTATTGAAGCCATTCCATGACAGGAAAATAGCCCTGTGACCTGCTTAGTGTAGAAAATAAAAATAGACAGTCAGTATGCTGACTCCATGCCACCGTGAAGAAACTCGAAGTTTAAAAATGCCTGACCAAATCTAACGAAATATAGCAGGGTGTTTTAGTGTGCAGTAACCCTGGGCCTCGTAACTGAATAGCCATATGCGTTATTCTTGCTTCAATTGATGAGAGTGATTCGAATTGGATGACTTGAGCTCCTTCGAACCCTTGGTGCCTTGTGAGAAGACAATGGGCGTAATTTGTTCTTAGTTCCTATGAGCTGAAAGCTGTCTCATTGGGAAAGCCTCTCAAGAGACAGGGCAGCATGACCATAGCTCGTAAGACTGGCCATGGCATCTGCTTTTTATTTATGTTGATTTTATATACATTATTTCTCCGTAAGCATTTTTAGTCACCCTGTCATCACAAACTACAGTAAAACCTCGTTACAAGAGACACTGTTACAAGAAACACTGTTACAAGAGACACTTGGTTATAAGAGACATTTGAATGAAAGCAGTTTGGTTGGTTGTTCTATGTTCGCCATGTTCCAAACATTGCATACAAGAGACCTTGGTTAGAAGAGACCTGTTTTTTGGCTCCCTTGAGTGTCTCTTGTAACGAGGTTATACTGTATCATCATTTTTCATCTGAAATGCTATGAGCTCCAGCTGCGACCGTGCAAGGCTGTTTCGGTAATCACTTGAGTTGGTCGGCGTCAGCTAATTATACAAGTTGTACATATTCTGTCATAAGCTAAGCGTGGGAAATTGGCCACGCCTTTTGTTTGTTTTCCCCAATATATGACTTACTTGATTTAAGTTTGCATTAAAACTGTCATGAGTGGATTGTCCGACAAGGCAGTCTCCGTGTTGGAGAAAAGGTGTGTGTTTGTTCAGTCTACTCGCGATAATTCGAACTTGAAGGGACCCCAGGATTTCGTTTGAAATGTCCGAAGTTTTGATTATGAGAAGTTCTCATACCTATATATGACTCTGGGCAAAGTGACAGCACACATTATGATTCGGCATTGATTTTAATCACATTTGTTAAGTTCTACGCATTTTTGAGCCCTAACTGCACAAAATAAAAAGAAAGCACAGCTTAAGGTCCACAAACCGGATGCTGGCCGCGTCAGTTTCGTAACCGCCTTGTCATTTTTATTTATTTATTTATTTATTTATTTATTTATTTATTTGCCGACGTGCGAATGTGTGATTGGGCATTTTCCTTTTGTTTTTGCGACAGTGGCCCGCGTGATTTTCACCGCTTCTACAAGTGTAGGCAGTCTATCATGTTTAGACGTTTTTGGAGGCCTGTTTGTTGTTTTGGTTTCTAATTCGCATCGTGAAAGTGGTAAATAAGTCTAGAAAGTTGAGAAACCGAACTGTCTACCTTACTTCTGCTTCATTTCAAATGTTTGTTCACTAGAAACACCCTTTTCCTTGAAGGCTTGAGGTGCCTATTTTTCATTTTTCGGCTGTTATGATTGTATAAGCACGCAAAATTTTAAATAATTGCGGGAAAGCAGTAGATATTTTCCGATATGGACACGCAAAAAGTACGAAATAACCGAATGACGGTGGTTGAATTAAGCAGCTTTTAAATACATTGAAAGGATAGTGGGCCAACCAAAATTTTGAATTTTGTTTGAAATAACCGAAAGTACGAATTATCAAAGTTTGAATTATCGTGAGTCTACTGTAATTACATACGGTGCTCGAGGAACAAGCTACAGTTTCTAAGGATCAGACCAAACCTCTGCGAGACCTTGACACCCTGTGTGCACACCCTCACGCTATTGATGCGGGTGTTTTATTTTTTTACCATTTCCAGCTTTCATTTCACACTCTGCCTCTGCACGGAGAGCTGAATTCATCTTCAGAGAGATGGTCCCTTACTTGAAGGAGAAGTCTGTACTCGACGTGGGCTCACGACTGGGGGTCATGCTGTATGCCGTGAGTTTCTTGTATCCTTGTGAGAGTAATTTCAGAGCTTGACTATTATACTAATAGGGTTACATAAAAAATCATACCATGCATGCCTTATTCTACTGTGCTTGTTGACTTGCTTTCTCAAATTCTAAAGAAGCCTGGACATATTTATTGTCTTAAAGGGACCCTGCAACACTTTTTTCAACTTCTTTCTAAATCTGAAAGGCTTTCAGAATGTTGTCAACAAGCGCATCTAGTGGTACTCAGAATAGGGGGTCAAGGAAGTACTGCCTCGGGCAAATATTGCTGCTGTCTGCTCATCAGCTAGCTTAGAAACTTGCTCAAAAGCTTTTTCTCTCTTTCCTGGTCTTGGTGTTGTTTGCATGCTCCAATGTTGTCATTTGAGCAATGTTCTGTTCAGTTGTAGCAATGAACACATGTAATAACGACTTTAAAAAAATCTCAACAAAAGCAAAGCAAAACCAGAAGACATACCTGCTGCAATGAGAAAATCACACACAGCTGCTCCCTGCTGGTGGTAACTATAGCTTTTACCGTGGTTCCAGGCATGAAGAACGCAGTGAAAGCTTTTATAGACAGTGTTGCAGGGTCCTTTTAATAGGCCATAATAGTTTGACCCTAATTATAGTTGCACTCATTGACCTCGGTAAGGAATAAATGCAGTGTACACAATATCAAAAGGTGTTGGTTCATGGTTTAGGAATTAAATGTAACACAATGACATTGACACTTTACAAATAAAATAAGAACCCCCATTCCACCTGCTCATCATTTTTCCCCTCATTGCAATGCTTCTTGTTCGTGATATTATATGTGCAATCCACAGACCATGCCGAGTTAGAAGTTTTTGTGTTTTTATCACAAGTTGAAAGCTTCATCAGCACATCTGAAATAGCAAAGCAGAAATTGAGTACTAGTGGAGTAGCAGGTGGTCACATGAAGTGGAAAAACCGTGGGCATTGAGTTGCTAGACAGTGCTCGTGTCGTTCCCACTCTTCTTGTCCCATGTTCTCATTTGTACTGAACATCGTGAGCATTGCAAAACTCCCCCAATTCAGTACCTTGTTGAGTTATGAAGGATGTGCGTGTGTTCGCAATCTCAAACCTAAATTTAATCGCTTGCCCTTTTGTGAGGTTGCTCTTGGCATGATTTGTTTATTTTGTTTGTAGGGAGCAAAGCAAGCAGTGTGGCTGCTGTCTTATACGATGATTATCTGTGCTTTGGCACACTTTTAACCCACGTTTATTTTCATTGCAGGCACATGCATTCACCCCAGCGAATCCAATCATTGGCGTGGAAATGAACGCAGACCTTTGCAAGATCCAGGAAACTGCCATCAAGCATTTTAACATGGAGGATCGAATTAAGGTAAATTGTCAGGATGCCCACATTAGCTACATTATTTTAGCAATCCTGTATTACTACAGTTGAACCTAATTGATTTGAAACCACTTAATGTGAGCTTCCAGTTTATTCGAATTTATGCTGAGGTCCTATCCCCACACTGTACCGCACTTGCACAATTCAAACGCGCCCTCGATTGTAGCGGGCAGGAATGTTTAGGTACAAATTTCGAAAAAAAAAAGTGTTTTGATTGGATTGAATTATATTTTTGGAGTTTTTCATGTACGTGGAAGTCATGCTGGCCGCTTTAAAGCCGGTTTCAACTTTGGGCCCGATTGCAACGCGCGCACAAATATGAAGCTTACATTTAGCAAAAAAAGAAAAATGCGCATAAGAATCATGCACATACAGTATATTTAGTGGGCTTCCTGTAATTTGAACTTTACTCGAATTACCCCTTATTATTAATCCTTCAATTCTAACTCTAATGTGCATTTCCTCGGTTGGCCGACTTAAGCCGTAGCTTTCCACTGGGCCATTCCTTGTAGCTCAAGTGTAGCTTCAGTGCATGAAGCCCCAATTCGAATGGAGCTTTAGTTCATAACACCGGAAGCCAAACCAGGCTGTGTACCCAGAAATTTCATGAAAAAGGCTTGGTGAAACTAAGATGCTGACCATATGGGAAACTTGTGATTTCAGTCATACTGTTCAATTTCTTTGCTTTTGCCATGTCTGCTATGGACAGCAAGTTTGTTTCACTAAAGCTTGGCGCTAAATGCAAGGAAAAAGTGTAAGTGCAATAAAAAACTCAGTTATGATTGCTTTTTCACTGCCACTACGGCACTGCACTAGCACTGCAGTAGTGCTGCACAGTTATGTGGTGCATTCTGTCATGTGAGCGCACTTAATTATTTCCGAGGTTCAAACAGATCAGTTTAAGCTAAGCATGCCTACAGCACTATATTAAATGCATCTTGCTGTGCTGCAAAGATGTGTGTGGGGTCCTGGAAATGCATTGCGGCAACAGAACCTGATTGGCAATGTGTCTACTGCATTGTAGTGGGTCTGTGTGCTTCTAGTAGCCCAACTGGGGGCCTCTAAAATGTTTTTGCTGTATCTGAGTGCACCAAAGGGCAGAATCTTAACGTTTCCAGTGTCCGTCACTTCGTTGCAGGTTGTCAACGCCAATGTGCTCGAGGTCCCCGATCTCGTCTCGTCTTCCGATGTGGTGGTCCTGAACAACGTGTTTGAGTTCTTCATGCCCGAGGCAGACCAGGTGGCCCTGTGGCAGTTCCTCAGGCGCACCATCAAGAAGGGGGCCATCCTGGTCACCGTTCCCAGCCTTGAGGATTCACTCAAGTCACTGAAGGTAGGGAGCTAGAAGAGCATGCAAAAGGCCTAGCTGCTTTACAAGCCGCGTTAGCTCGATGGTCTACACCCATTGGTGAAAGTGTGGCTGAAACAGTGATCTACTAACGTGAGACTTTCTAGGTTACTCTGAGGCTACTCGTCCAGCATTTTGTCATAAAGCTCAAAGGTGTGTGCGCGCATCCCCCACTGCTGATTCGTTGCCAATTGAGAGAGCAGGTTATCAGGTGGGGAGGAGGTAGACTTGCCGCTGATTGGCCATGCAATGTGTAAGCATGCGCTTGTGCTCGTTCAATCTAATAAGGGATATGACACAAGCACATGAGGAGCACTGGGAAGATAAGGCGTTCACGATGTGTGTGTGGCAAATTGCGAGGTGATTGCGTTGCGCTTGTGAGTGTGTGGCGCACTAGTCACCGCCAGTGGTTAGTGCTGGTTATTGAGGGTAACCAGTAAATTTCCGGGGACAGTAGGGATTTTCACAGCACCCTCTCATGAATGCTGTAGATTAGGCTCTACAAATTTGCGGGAAAACGAAGTGAAAAATACATTCTTGAACAACAATTTTGAAAAAATAAGACATTGAAAGGTCAATTCTGGCAGTGGTTCTACGCAGAGCTTAGCTCCCTCTACTCTTCTTCTGGCGTTTCCTGCAAGTGAAATATCAGAAATGCCATTTAGTTTTCCGTGGTCTCTCTTCTGCTTTTTGCAGACGGGCATTGTCATCTCAGAGTGGGTGAAGCAACGCTACGTCACTGACCCCCTGGCCTACAGCTTTGTTATGGACCACGAGGAGCTGTCCGAAGTCTGCTGCTACGAAGTCCTCTAAAGAACTTCCACCGCTTGATTACCGCCGGCTTTGCAAATGCTCATCAGTTTGCCAACACTTGGCAGCTTGTGCAGTTTGCTCCTGTTTGTTTTGCAGCTTAGCACTGCTGTCATCTGAACTTGACATTGGTGATGTGCGCTAGGAGTACTTAAAACATTCCTTCACATTCGTGAACTATTGCCGACTTGAGTGCACTATCTGTTCATGATCCGCTGTCACATAAACAGATCCATGTTACCCATGAAGGGAAAACATGCACAATGTTTAGATACCAAGGTTCTTGTACCTTAATGGTGTGGCAAGTTTTTTTAATAAGCTTAGTTTCTCAATTAATATGTGCTATCAAGTCAAATATTGCAATATGATGCAAGTGAAGCAACAAAAAAAGCTAAATTCAACCAACATGTTGGATTGGTGCACTATAGAAAGTGATTGAGGAAGGGCTCTGAGTAAATGCTAACAACACTCTCTGATGATTAGTGGAAACCATGTGTGGTGCTGTTACAACAGCTAAAGAGCTTTTTTTATTATTATTGCACCATTTTGCCCTAGGGCATCAAAGGAATTGAAAGAAAAAAAAAAGCGATAGTGGCGTAAGGCAAGCGGCTTCATGCACTATACAGGGGTGAGACAGCTGAATCAAATTTGGGAGCACTTTTTGGAGCAGCGAAATCTTAATTTTGGAGCAGAAGAACCTTGAATTGGAGCAGAAGAACTACATTTATTATATCACCTTAGGAGCCTAAAAATCAAATTTTTTGGCAACTTACGACCGAAAAGTGCACTTTTAATCAGTTTTGAACGCACATTACACTGAAACAGCCTCTCAATAAAGTTTTTTTTTCTACCAGAGTATCACAAGGTAGAACTGCAGTACTTTTTTACAAACCATTTTAAATTCTTAGTGGAGCGCCGTTGAAAATATCGAATTAAAAACTAAGCAATCTTAAGGCCTTTTTATTATCATGTGAATGCCGAAATTGTTATTTTTGTAATCCCAGACTGGGCCTTACGCACAAGTGTAGAGCCACGGCAAAAGTTGCGCAAAGCGAGGTGAGTCGTCGCACCCCACCAGCCCTCCCATTTCAATCGCGAAGGTGCACATTCACTACGATCGTAATTTGAGTAACGTTGGTATGCTTAGCCGCCTCCCTCTTGGCATTAAATTTCACTTGAGATAAATGAACCGTTATTGTTGCCGTGAAATAATAGCCCGTCCCACTATCAGACACTGCTTGAAAATTTTGCGGCGATGTAGCCTGCACCGCTACTTCTACAGCATCGATCGTCCCATTCACGCCACTCGCAAGCTCGCTGTGAAAGGCAGCAATAACTCAGCGTTTTATAACACCGCAATGAGTCCGAAATTTCACTTCAAACACGCGCTGGCCTCACACTCAAAGCCGAAACACGGCGAAATCGTGGGCGCCATGTTGTTTTTGATGAACTCCTGTCTTTCGAGACCCGCAACGTACCTGCAACAGATCAAACGACTAAATGTAAACCCAACTAACCCCATAACTAAAAGCAAAGTAGAAAGGTGAAGAGCACTCTGCCTGAACCACAAGCAACTGCTTCGCCTGGCGGCCACGTTTTCACATCTTCACCACACCAAGACGGCGGCGCCCAGTAATGTTGTTCCTGAGATACGTTCTCCGAAAATTGCTTTTTTTTCATTTGTACGACTAGTTTGACACCTCAGTACACATAAGTATTTTTTCTACAGGACTTTGCAATGGTTTTCGATGGGAAAACTGTAAAAACACACAGAATAGAACATGTGCAACCCGACATTGTGTCTTTCAAAAAAACTCTCGGGGACAATTTTATGCCCGTTTTTTATTGAATGATCAATCAATTGAACATTTACAAACACCATCACCTTGTGGGTGCTGGAAAATAATGCTGTCAGTAAGCATTTTCCCCCCCTCACACTGATGGGAGCGTTAAACTCCTTGGCTCTCAGACTGTTTTGGAGCAGTTTGGCGCAATTTTTGCAATTTCCAAGCTTTTGGAGCAGCCTGGCGCAGGAAAACAAAATTGTATCAAAACTGCGCAATGTGCGCAGCTGTCTCACCCCTGACTTATAGAATGCCGTATACTAGGCTAGTTTCAGCAAGAAAGTCTAAGAGCTGCCTGTAAAGAGGACCATGCGCATGTCCACCGATGAATATTGGGCGGGTGGCCTGGTCAGTGTCATGGGGCTACCATGTGCTGGGTTCAGGCTGGTTGGAGTCCTGGACATGTTCCCAGGAGGTGGTGTAATGTCGCTCCCGCAGCGGAAACAGGGCAGTACAGGTTGTAGCTTGTTTTTAGTCTTTGAAACTTGCTGTCGAGATTTCGGTGCACGTTAAGGTCCCCGGGTGGTAAAAATTAATCCAGAGCCCTCCACTGACTCTAAAAGGGCTTGCAGTATAGCATGGTGGCTTGTAGAGGTACTTATAGGCACTAGGGCCATCATACTATGATATCAGGCTCTGCATATTCCTCCCCAAAATATGTCTTGCCACAACGCATTTGTGTGTAGTGGTGAAGCCAACTTTAATGCGGGCTCGACGTATGGCAGTGCTGTTTACGTGTTTATCTAAAAATTTCCGCTTGGAAGTTTCCGAAATTTATTTAGTCTGTTTTGTTTTTAGGCCAAGATCAATGATGTGCAGCTGAGAAATCTTGTCAGGCCACATAGTGTCCATGTGTTATCCACCCTTTGAGAAAGGAATAGTCACAAGTGCGCATCGACCATAATCCAGAAAACAACCATGTTCTATTGGTTCTCAATGTGGTTCTCAACCATACCTGTTTAAGCCCCTCAATGCATGTGCTCACAAAAACACGTGCCATTGAGGGCCAAACTTTCCAAAGGATATGGTATATTTTAGTCACTGGGATCAAAAATTATGGTCTGGGCTTCTCTGCTCGCTCAACTGCAAAGAGCCATGAAATAATTTGCAAATCTGTGGCATCACCCAAACAGTGGCCTCTCAAGACTATAAAGGAAAAATATCGAGAATATGTGGCATGTCACAGCTCATTTTTTCGTGTTTGGTTTTCGACTGTCCCCAAATTTGCCCTGTGGCTGTGCTTGAATTCCATTTAATCACTCGGTTGTATTTATCACTCAGCTGTGTTTTACGGCGGTGTTGTGTCTGTCCATATCTTTCTTTTCTTGGTCAGATAGGGCCACGCTGAGACTTTGAAATGAGATGCAGCTAAGCAGTAGTGTAGCATCAAGTGTTGTTGTTTGCCAGGGTTATTCGCTGCAGTCGAGAAGTCTTTCAGCACGTATGTGCACATTTTCATGGTGCATTACGAGATTGACACCTCCAAGCGAGCTCTTTGTATGGTGTATCACTGCTGGTGTTTGCAGCTTATGGTTTGTGCATGGTACCTCAAAAGCAGTCGTAATGCAGAGCTCAGATTTAATTTTTGTTATCACAGGTGCTTGTTCTTTATGTGTAAAGCATTGGAACCCACCTGCTGACTTTGCTAGTGCCTTTGTCTACACGCTGTGCAACACAATAAAGATGTCACTGTGATCACTTGGAATCATCAGTCTTCTTGGCAGTGCAGGATGCCCTGGTGTGCTCAAACAAGTTTTCCTCTGGTCAGTTAGTTACTGTATTTGGACGATTCGAATGCTCACCTTTTTTCATTAAACGTAGCCTTAAAATTTGTGTGCGCGTTACAATCGGGGCTAGAAACCTAAATGGGCTTTCAATGCACCTCGCTTAAGTTTTAATGTTCGCAGGAGCTGGACAAAGATGTTAATGAAGCGCAACGGATTTTCGCATACTACAGTTGCATACGTCAAATAAAATTTCTTCTGCCAGGTACGTGATGTCATGTCTTTTACATCAGAGCCTACAGTCGACGTCAAACTGTTTTTTCGAAATTTAACAAGTAAAATTATCTGCGCACTACAACCAGGGGTGCATTAGAATCGTGCAAATACAGTGAGCATAATCAGTACTATGTGCTGCAACTGCATGCTTTGTTCTGATGTCCCTGCTTAGTAGTAGTAGTAGCAGTAATAACTTTATTTTGCCCAAAAGTTGTGGTGATTGCACCACTGAGCTGTTCGCTCAGTCATCTAGACAGCAGGGCTCCCGGTGTTTTGGGAGCATTGCCATGCTTGCAGATAACCATGCCAACCAGCAAAAGAATTGCACATATATGCCGAGAATAGTCCTGTGCAGCTTGCTGTGTTCACTGCTTCACTCGTGCTCATATTAATAGCTGTTAATAGCATTTGTACCCCTAGCAAAAATACTGGCCTATTTGAGGTAAATGGGTTAGCTTAATTGTCACAGCTAGTACGGGTGCCACCCAGAAGTTACCGGTGGCTAAAAGAGCCAAGAGCACCAAATGTTTGTCCCACACGCACCTTTTATGACTGAACTGCACGTGTCCTTTTTACAAATAAATGTGGTGCAGTCATTATACATGAACAGTTTGGTTACACAAATCTGCCATCTAATCATAACTAAGATTAGTAGTGCTAGCAAGCCAGGAACACACCGGACACCCAACCGTGACAAAAGATTACCGCGTTCTATTCAAGGTATTGAGAGCAACAAACATCTGGAATTTGAGATGTAGGCATTAAAATGCTGAATACCTTATCTGAAGACAGAAAAATAAATGCAGGAAACGCTACTTTCTCGAAGAAAAATGTGTGTAGAAAACATAGTACACAAACATGCTTAACATGCAAATATGTTAAGTATTATCAAAGAGACTAATTATGCTTTAAACGGAAGGATTTTATTTGCAGAAAATTTTCCCAGAGATTTGTTTTTACTTTACTTGGTGGGGGTCCATCAAGTTTGTATTGTTGCAGCACCGTCCTCATATTTAAAGTGTTCTCCATGGTGTCTACTACTATTTTCATAAATTATAGTTACAATAATGTGCAATAATATGCCTATAGCGCAAAATGTTGCTACAAAGCAACATACAAGATAGGATTACAACACATTGCCATTAGACATTTTGCCATGTCTGAATGCATCCTGTTTCTGTGTTGTGTGTCTTAGTGGAAGCCAGAAAACGCAGTATTCCTTATAGCTAGCGTAATACTAAGCTGAAATCTGTAAACCTACTTTTTCAACCACTGGTCTTGGTAGGCATGTTGGTGTTAAGAAATTGAAGCAAGGTAAGGAATTCAGCTGGCCTACTTGGAGAAAATTAAACATCTTGTTTTCACGCAATGTTTGGCCCTTGCGCTGCACTCGAATTGCAGCGTAGCTCATATTGCTTCGTAGCTCATACTCTGCGCCTGCCCCCCGATTGCACGATGCAGGCGAGTGCGGTTTGAATCGCCTTTGCTGCACTTGTTACATGATGTGGATTTAATGGCACCAATGTGTGCCCGAGAGACCAGTAATTGAAATTAATTTATATACTTCAGGTAATCTTGTTAAGTGATATGTTTTTAGTAGCCAATGAAGCAAGTAAAAGACAGTTTTCACTTTTTGTTGATGTTGTTTCGTGCTGGTACTGCTCTCAAGTTGAACACACGTTCACTAAGATTGGACAAAATTTTGTTAAACGCAGTGCACAAGCAAGATAGTTTGTTAGGTTCTGCTTGTCTAAAAATTCAGCATTAGTTGAGGGAACTGTACTGAGA
The DNA here is from genome assembly GCF_048455015.1 of Haemaphysalis longicornis. Lineage (NCBI taxonomy): Eukaryota > Metazoa > Arthropoda > Arachnida > Ixodida > Ixodidae > Haemaphysalis > Haemaphysalis longicornis. Next base: position 63,821,924 of record NW_027526422.1, read on the forward strand.
GCTTCATCTCACTAACTCTCAAGATTAAACTTTCGCCAGATAATAGGCTTATCAATGATAACCACACAGCTTCCAGGGCTTCAATTGTTCTGCTTGTGGGAGTGTAAGCAGCAGCCCTAGGTTCAGGAATGTTTTATGCTGCTGCGTTCGTTACATTTTGTGCTGGCAGATCTTCACATAGAATGGGGCCTCTTCGAGCAGCATGCTCAAGTGAGCTGAAATACCAACGCTTAAGCACGAGCGCATCCCCACGTGGCCAACAGAGTTTTATGCCGAGGCCTGCAACACAATATAAAAACATACGACAGTCAGAATGTCACTTAGAGTTTACTTCTCCCAAAGATCTATACAGAAACACTTCCTTTCCGGAAATGTGATCCCATTTCCAGGCATGGGCGTTGGTTCAGGTGTATGTACAGTTTTCCAGGCACCATGATCTGCTTCCTTTCGTCTAGGTTGCTGGCCGTTCGTCGCCCCTGATGGCTCGGTACTTGGCCATTTCTGTCGGGAATACTTTGCTCAGTTCCACAAGGAGCAGCGCCTTGAACCTCTGCACAGGAAAAAAAAAAAAAAGCATTTTCAGTCGGCAACATCACCATGCAAAAACATGATCCGCTGCAAGCCAGCACGAATTAGAAACATAAGTGGTATGGCTCAAACTTCAAAGGCAGTGGCTATTCTCATGGCAGCCATGAGAATCACTATTCAAAATTTCTCACACCACTATAGCCTCTGATTGGCTAAGCACGCCACTTGGAGCTTCCTTAGGGCAATTATTCCGCAAAACTTCCATCGTATGGCTGATGTGGTGCCGTGGCATATACTGACTGGCATTGAAGGGGGGAAAACTTGAGTTCGAATCCAGCGTAGGGTAACTGCTTTCTTGCAGCCTTGATTCATTGGAATATCACTAGCGATTTTTTAACTATTAGTTACAGCGAAAAATGACAGATTTTGGGTGCGTCCACAGTTTTTTTTTTCTCTTGAGCAACTGGAGACATCCAGCATTGTTATTTATGGAATTGTAGTTTATACTTTGCCCTTTCATATGCATAGCAGCAGTTTTGTAAGAGTTTAGTTTTGTAAGAGTTCAGAGTTTAGTTGTCAAATCAGCAAAAAGAAATGCACAAAAAAGTATAAACACAATAAAAATAGATGACTGTACCAAGCCAGAAAATTATTTTAGGAAAATCTGAAATATACAAGTAGTTCCTATGTTCCTTAGCTATCATTCAATATACGCATAAATCCTATACACCATGTTCTGGATTTCTGAAGGCCGTCAATCTAGCGGCCTCGACGGCTGTGCCACTCAGCGAAACAGTCACACGCCGGCAGAAAGCAAAGGTAAAAGCATTGCAAGTGGAGCACAGGACGTTTATTCTGCTTTGTGGCTTTGTTTTTCGTAGACCTTGCAATTACTTCTCTTCTCCATCCCTCTGGGCTGGTGTTGTACAGGATGCAGAGGCGAAAAGTGGGGGGTGTGCCCTTGTGACACTTTGTTGCACTCAAAATATCTGCTTCATCTGAACTAAAATCTGACGATACCACGTTGTTGCTGGAGTCATCACTGCCGCTGGGGCCAGAAAAATCAGCAGCAGGAGCACCTGCCAAAGTCCCAGCGATGGTAGACAACCTTTGCGGCGCATGGCGTGAAGTGGACACCACTTCCGCCCAACCCGGAGCATCTTTTGGTTCAAATTTCGCTCTCAACGCAGCCCCCACTCTCGTAATGTAAACAAACGAAACTGAAAAAGGAGTTGCCAATAAATATGCGAGATAGAGATAGTTGTCCACTAGGCGCTGTTTTTAGTTTTTCATGGGAGGTTTGCAGTCATCGGAACTCTGTGTCCGAAGGCCTGTGGCACCGTAATGAAAAAGTTAAAGGGACGCTTTCTGTGCACTGCACAACTTACAAAATGGTTTTTCACTAAGGCACATCAATCATACCTCACACATAAACAATGGGAGGTCTATACACACAAAGAATAAGATGGTATAGTACTGAAAGACACTCGCACATTGTATAGTTAGTTGATGATGATTAAACATGTTGCTTGAAACACGCATGGATTCAGGTCGCTCAGCATTTCTTTAAGGGTTCGTTGCGTGGTTGTTGGCTTTAAAATTTGTTGGTGTGGCATTGAACGTTGACTTTGAACCTTGACAATTTGGATTTCGGACTTTTACAGGTTGCATGGAAGAAAGCATCATGTTTGAACTATCGTTCTGAAGGGGCTTTGATTTTTACACTTGGGTTATTCCTATTTTATCACACGATCGACGCAGGTCTAGTTGGTGTTATGGTTTATCGGGCAGTTGGGGGTGTCTGGTTGCATTGGTTGGGTTATGTTAGGGTACAGCTGGCTGTCACTTTTGCCACTTGAACGCAGTAGGGAACATCACAATATTACCCGTGCAACCTAAGGTAAATCCAGGTCTGTGTAAACTACTTCAAGTACTATGATTAAGCCAGGCTTTCGTGGAAACTGCGGTGAGAAATTTCCGATGGTAATATTCACGGCTGCCGAGAGAACAAACACAGCCAACTTAAAAAGTCACCAACGCCGTTCGTCCATTTAGATTTGAGGGCGGCTAACAGGGTGTGCGACTTACGCACCCGAAAATACGGCACACGCATTGCACGGCCTTCGTCAAAAACTAGTCGGATTTTTTAAGGCTGTGTCTAGCGTTCCGTCCAGACGGAACGGCAACTAGTCACTAAAGTTCCGTCCAGAGGAAACACAACTCGCGTTGAGAGCAGTCTTTCTTGATTTTTACCTAACCGGCCAAACCGCTACCGCTCACTGACTAGCCAGAATCACTGATAATTATTAATCATTATTAATAAGTACAGATGATACAGATCCGGACGGATCTCAAAGTCGCCACCCGACGCCCGCTTCACAATATTTCAGCGAGAGCAGTCGGTCTTGATTTTAACCTAACCGGCCAAACCGCTTCCGCTCACTGACTAGCCAGAGTCACTGTTAATTATTAATCACTGGTAATAATTACAGGAGATCGGGCGTAACTGGCGATGGCTACGTCGGCCTTGGCTCCAGTGAGCGGTAGCGGTTGGGCCACTTGAGTAAAAAACCAAGACCGACTGCTCTCATCGCGTGAATTGCAAAGCGGGCGTGAAGTATATCTATTACAAAACGCTAACCACGACAGCAAAAAAAAAAAAAAAAAAAAAAAAAAAAAAAAAAAAAAACACCCAAGAATCGAACCAGGGACTACAGCGTCCGTAGACAGCGGCGTAACCGCTACACCAAATCACAGGACGAGAAATGACGGCTAATCGGCTGGTTTTGATTTGGCGTTCGGTCTGGACGGAACTTGAGCAGTTTTTATCGTTCCGTCTAGACGGAACGCTAGACACTTCCATTTTGTAAAGGTACGCAGTTATGCTTAGGTTGCTCTTTTTAATTGGAATAGCAAAGTTTCTTCGTAGGGTACTTGAAAATACGGCACACGCATTTCCAAGGCATTGGTCAAAAACTAGTCGGTTTTTGGAAAGGTGCTCAGGTTGCGCTTAGGTTGCTCTTTTTAATTGGAATAGCAAAGCTGCTTCGTCGGGTACTTACTCGATAGGACTCAATTTTGCCTTTGACCTGCTCATTCTTCGTCAAAGCCTTTTCCATACAATCCTTTGTGAACAGTTGCGGATTCCTTCCTTGATCAATGTAGCTGCAATAACAAAGAAATAAAACACAGTTGCGGATTCCTTCCTTGGTCAATGTAGCTGCAATAACAAAGAACTACAACATGCAAGGAAGGCCACAGCAAATATCAACTGCAATAGATGTCAGTAAACTCACTCGAACACTTCTAACGGAACCTGAATGTCTTGCACTTGCGGTTTACACTTGTCCACTTCTTGCATCAAAGTAACGATGTGATTTCTGAAACAAAGTGTTAAAAGTTGTTCACACGAAGTGCTCTGTGTCGAATGCGTCAATACCCTGCCTAGCCGACGAAATGCGTATGAGCGCGGCACTTACATTTTTTGATTCAGCGTGGTTTGACCTTGCGGCTGGAAGTCACTCACAATAATTCCTAGTTGCCGAACATTTTCTATAAACATCTCTAAATTCGTTTCCAGAGCTTCGAGGGGAGACGACATGGTGTGGCTTCTGTCGTTTACAAAAACTTTCTGCACGTTTCTTGACTCCGCTTCAGTCGGCTTGGCTCGGCCGCTCGGCTTCGCTCGATTAACAAGTAAAAATCAGCCTTAAGTGCAACCATGGCGCAAAAAAAAAAATATAAAACTACTAGTCCAAACCGTAAAATTAAAAAAATATAGTTAAAACTAATGCTTAACTAATGCTCGAGCAGTGACGTTGACGACGTCAGGTCCCTGCCAAACGCGCCAATTTAAATGCACTTACGCCATGCTTATGATGCTTACCACTGATCTGCAGATCAGTGACATCCCTGTTCTGTGTCAGTGATGCTTACGCCCCTTACGCCGAGTGATGGCCGGGTGTATTAAACTCGCACAACAGCAAGGTACTGCCTGATACTGCATTCGATTTAACTTCGGTTTGGCCAAAAGATGGGCACATTTTTCTCTCTCTCTCCGGAGAAATTTGACTTAAAGGCCCACCTTAGGAAATGCACGGGGGCCTGGTTGCTGTTGGTTATCGTTTATGTGTTCTCATTTGACTGCGCCCTTATGAAACAAAAATGATGAAAACGGAGGGGCCATGCCTAACAAGCCGCGATAAATCTCGAGCAGGCGGTGGCAAAGTTCCAAGAACTCCGCGGTCAAATCGAGTCGACCCCGCACACTAGGCGAAGTTCATACTGTGGATTCAGAGGAGCTACTTGGTGGCAAGTAAGTGCATGTTGCTCAATGTCGAAATCCGGATAGAGGGAAGATGGGGGGGGGGGGGGGGGGGGGGTTGGCACAAATCGGGGTGCAGATTTACATCTGTTGTACCCTAAAGTTCCGTAAGACGCCACAACTACCCCCGCCTCTCCCACTCTCTTTAATGGGCACGTAAACGGTTTTTCCCTCCTCCAACTTATTCTAGATTTCAAGGCCACAGCCGTCAACCGTATATCACCCTTAATTAGCTTTGCTCCTCCCTGTGTTTCCTTCCTCTTTCTTTTTTCTAATGGAGGCGAGAAACGAAAACATCCGTGTGTCTGGATTTCGACTTTTGACGCACGTCAGCGATCCCCCCCAGGTTGCCCATATTGATTCCTAGCCCAATACTACGGCGTGCCTCATAGCCCAGGTGCCGTTTTGGCATCCACGTAAAAAGACATCCAATACAACGTTTCTTGGGAATACAATGAACACTGTCCTTGTGCGCATTTGTGCCGGTTGTAAAAGGATAGACGGAGTGCACATAGCAGCAAGCCAGAAATTTACACGTCCCTTGTCATATATACCTCAGTTGAAGTAACTGCCCAAAAACCTACGCATGCAAACGTGGGATTTGCTTTCAAGCAATGCCATGAGTGACAGATGGGAACCTACTGTCGCTCATCTCCGTCATTGGCTGGGGCAACCACATGCAAGTGACAGAATTGACCTAGCTGGAATTAAGTTGCTGCATCTTGCAGTATTGCAGCTCTTGCTGCCAAGCAGGTTCAATGCGCCCAATGTTGTCTATATAAGGTGCTCTCCTTCTTTGTAACTATGCTTTGTAAATACATCTTTGCCTTCACACCCTTTTCACTATGGCAATATTTACGAGGTACTATTGCATTCAAACATGTGCGCCAGGGGCGTAGCCAGGGGGGGTGCACATCGGGCCCGTGCCCCCCCGAAATGTTTCGTGCCAGGCTGGGGTGCGGTTTAAGTAGCCTGAAGAACCGCCTGAAGTCGCCTGCAGGTGCAGAACCTGCAGTTTTAAGGACATTCTTGCTCATATATAGCTCAAAACAAGGGCTACGTCAACGTCTGATCCCTGTGCCCACTCCAGATGCTGTACATGTCAACATATACAGCGCGGCTGCATTTCGCGCCGGATACACCAAGCAGCGCTGGGAACCTGCCGCAAGCCGATCGAGGCAGTCCCGCTGTTTCCCTGGTGGAACAGCACAGCCGGGAAATGGCGGAACAGCAGGAAAAGCCTTATATAGGCATACATGTGGTCTGGACTTTAGCGTGACATTCCTTAAGTCTTTACACTGGTACAAAGTATAATCACATGACAGAGCATGTCACTGTATTTTGTTCAGTCAACTATCAATCGTATTTCCTCCACATCAACAAAACTGTACAATTTTTGGCACTACTATTCCATTGTTTCCTTGACCTCCCTCTTGGTTAGAATCAGCATTCTGTATTTGCTTAACCGGAGTATTACTGAAGCCATGTCTGTTGGATTTAATGGATAGAAATAGAATGAAATTTAAGAAACCTGCAACAAGCTCAACATTCAACACCAGTGCAATAATTGTTCCGCTAAGCATAAGTTTACAATTCACGTTACTAGCACAAAAAATAACAAAAAGGCGATTATTTAAGGACGAAGACACGTTTGCTAGCTTCACTGCCATAATATACGAATGTGCCGCACATACAGTCCACTGCGATTCAAAGGTTATCGTGGGAAAGCTACTCTTTCGAACAAAGTAGACAGAACACCAGCTTTAGCAAATCTTCCATGCCAGTTTCGTTATCGTCAGCGTAGATAAAAGGCAACCAAGTCTGTGTTTGATAACGAATGTAAAGCTTGAAACCCAAAGGGTGGCAAGTCAGTCGTGCGGGCCATTGTTGTAGCATGTAACAGGCAACAAGGGAGAGAAGAGTGTGAAATCTTGATTTTCGTGGTTCCGAAACGAAACCGTAGGACGATGGCACGTGTGGCCGCTCGATGCTGGCGCAATAACCTTCAAATGGTGCTCGACTGTATTTCATAAGAAAACTTATTAGTCCCTTTCCTGAAGGAAAATCTAAAACACGCGAATCTTGATCGTAAACACCCAGTGTTGGCCTCCACTTCCGCCTGACGAACTTCGGGGACCATGTGCCACTCACGAGCACACTCATGATCACACTCATGAGCGCGTGCCCGCATAACCACCTGCTCTACAGACGAAAGAATCACCCGTGGCCTACCCATAGACCGGCGAATGGGAATTTAGGTCATTGTCATCATCATCTAAGCTCCTTAAGGTGGACTTTACTGTTAACGTTCAGCATACACAAATCGCATGTTGAAGTCAGTTATTTCAAGCTTCGTTTGAAAAACAACGCACAAGAAACGTTGCCTACATATTTCCCCATCCCATCTTTTGGTCGACTGCCCCCCCCCCTTGAAAAAAAATTCGTTTCCAGTCCTGGACGGTCCGCGGCCAGTCCGAGGGCTGCGTTCGGACCGGAAGTCCCATAGGAATACGCGAGAAAATTGAGTGCCGGTTCGCGTCTCGGGCAGTCCGCGGACGATCCAGTACTGATAATCGAGGAGGCCCACCATTAACAGCCTTTTCCCTCATTTCTAGAGTGCTAGTAACATACCTTGCCCTGTGTTCTAGAGTGCAAAATCTTACTGTGGAACAACTGTCTACCTGGACACATCCCTCCATGATGACATGGACATTGATGAGTTGGTCCAAGACAGGAAGCTGCACCACTATTACTGCAAAGTGTGTGGCTCTCGTGACATTGCCCCAATTAGTAAGTGCTAAAAACATCCGTCAATGTATTGAATTGTACTTACCTGGCCAGGTCTTCAGACACTTTTGTTGGTTGTGTGCTGGTGAGCACAAGGACGCGGGTTTGGTTCCCGGCTGCGGCGGCCACTTTTCTGATGGAGGCAAAAAGCAAAAACGCCCGTGTGTTCGAGCTTTTGGCACACTTTAAAGATCCCCAGGTGGTCAAAATTAATCCAGAGCTCTCCACTACGGCGCACCTCATCGCCTGTGTAGCGTTGGTACGTTAAACCTCATATTCAATCAATTGTTGGTTGTGTGCGATGCAATGACACTGCATTGATCATGGTAGCAAGATAGCTGTAGAGAAGTCAGGTCAACAGGTGGATTCATCTAAAATTGTGTACCCTACTGAAGGTGCATGTGCTCTATGCAGTTACCAAATTTGCACTATAAAACGTGTACTTTTGTTCATATTGATGCTGCACAGAAAGCTTTAGTGCCCTCACTGTTTTGCGCAAGAACGTGGGCATGAATGGTAAAAGCTTGAGGGTTTCGCAACACCCTAATTTTTATGTTGTGCGTAGATATGTACAGAAAGTATGCCCCTATTTTATGTTGCGTGGTGACTATGAAAAGGCACATTGAAGTTTGAAATTTGTTCATCGCTAAAAACAATGCAAGGGAACCTTATTTTTCCAACGAAGAGTGGAAGGTGCCACTAAGCATTGAAAAGGCCACGAAAACATCGTAGATTTTGCTCCATTCAAAAGAGTGCCTCATTGGAATAATAGTACTTAAGCCTGCTATAACATGGGCTTCGGTCCAACGTGGTGCATATTAAGGAAAACAGTAGGCTAGTGATTCACCAATGGATTCCCTACAGTCTATTTCAGATGTCCTAAAACTTATTTGCTAGATTGCTTGATACCAGAAAAAAAAAAGGCAACTGCAAATTAAAATATAGTATTGCTACAGTGTAAAGATATATGAAAAAGGATTGCTATTCATATGATAATTGTCGTGAGCATTGAAGGCATTATGCTACCTGTGAGCAACTCTCATAGCAGTGCAACAGAATTACAAATAAAAGAAACAAATCACATTTTCCGTTTTTCTCGAACGACTGTTGAGGTCATGGGTGGGCTGCCGTTTTGAGTACGTTGAAAATGTTCTGGCTATAATCACGCTCCAAATGTTAGGCAGAGAGCGAGTGAACGAGAGCAGAGAACGTTCTAGTCAAGACAATAGCTCAAACGGTGCTTATTTTCATTTCATACACAAATGCAGCACCTTACATAGCAGCTTAGGCATGGCGTTACTAGAGTGTACTAGGAGATCCTTCTAGTACACTCTAGCGTTGCTGAGCACAAGCTGGCTGCGTCTATTCTTGGCTGTGGCAGCTGGTTTCTGGTGAAGGGAAAAAACAAAAACCACCCCATGTCTGCGAGATTTTTGCATACATTGGACCTCCGTTATGGCAGTGAGGACAAAACAGTGTGGACAATAAATCTTCAAAACTGAATTCTAAGTGGATAGCATTGTAGCTGCAAAGATAAGTTCTTTGAAATAATCTGCACATTCACTACATGGCATAGATTATTGTAGACTAGAAGCGTGGGCGGAGGTCCAGATAATGCAGACACAAATGGAGAAACAAAAGAGGTGCCAACAAGTTGACTTTAGTGCCCTGTTATTAAGGTACTGAGGAAAGAAGCCACTGTTTCCGATGATTGGACAAAAGCTTTGCGAGTCCACTTCACTGTGTTTGCAAATACCTTTTAACATTGTTAAAACAGGCGCTATGTTTCCTCGCTAATTCCAGCCTTCACTTCACACTCTGCTCCAGCACACAGAGCTGAATTCATCTTCAGGGTGCTGCTCCCCAACCTGAGAGACAAGTCTGTGCTTGATGTCGGTTCTCGACTGGGCGTCGTGCTATATGCCGCGAGTTTCCTGTAGCCTTGAGAGAGCAGTTTTATAACGTGCATATCGCAATAAAAAGCCTCATGAAAAGGCATCTGCTACCATGCAAGCTTGAACATTGAGCAGGTGGGAAGAGAATTCCAGTTCTCTCTGCTCACAATTTCTGTACCTCGGTGCAATACGTCTTGTTCCTGATATCGTACTTCAGAACCACAGGTCATGAGGGTTAGCCTTTTCTGCCTTTATGATTGGTGGAGAGCGAAGTGGCAATTAAGCTATGAAGGATGTAAGCATGTGTTTGCAATGTCAAACTCAATTGCTCGCTGTTTTGCAAGTTTCCTGTGGACATCATTTGTTCTTGATGTAGCTCGTATAGTTTGTGGTGGGTTGTCTATATGCCAGTTCTCTTTACTTTGGCGTACTTTTAACCCGCACTTATCTGCCTTTCAGGCGCACGCATACTCCGCAGTGAACCCGATCACTGGTGTGGAAATGAACGCAGACCTTTGCAAGATCCAGGAAACTGCCATCGAGCATTTTATCATGGATGATCGGGTTAAGGTAAAATTTCATGGTGCCCACTGTGAAAATTGTAAGTAGCAGCTCTTGGTACAGAAGTTGCTATACACTGCTATGTTGGTTGCGCTCTGCTATGGCAGGCTGGACTTTATGCTGAGAATCTGCTTGTGGAGCCAGGAAACGTAGCATCGCTCTACCCACAAGGGAACAAATGAGGCACATCACAACAGTGGTTTACTCTTGAATGGAAATGTACACTGGGACCTTTTATTTTGAACATACTAAATGGTATGCGTTATATACATGCGGGTGTTCCATCTGCACGTGCAAGGACGTGCTAGCATGCTGCTGACTTCCGCCGCAAGACGACTTTTCCTTTCAGGAGCTGCGAGAGGTGGATCTTGACCTTGCCACTATCGCTGGTCTTCTTCACCCAAAACTGCACGCAAGACACACGACACAGTTCTAACAGCACTGCTTAACATTCAAAGGGATAAAACGCTACACAACTTTACCGCACAAAATTGAACACTACACAACTTTACCGCACAAAATTGAAAGTGTCGTTGAGTTGGACAATCTCACCTCTGATGTGCCGACTGCCGAGATGACACCGAAGAAGCGGCCCATGTCCTTGGAATCCACACAGACAGACTGGCCTCGCTGGTAGCTGGAATCGAAAATTCAGTGAAAGTTAGCACAAAAAGCTAACAAGCCTGTTTTGCCCGCCAGCAATTACCATTTCCTCTCGTAGAACAGCTTGCCATCTTCTATCCGGGCTTCGATCGCGTGCGAGCCATGATCCACGTTCCCAAAGTCTTCGTCTGCAGTTAACAAAAAAAAAAAAGCAATTTGTATGTGCAGAACAAAAAAGGTATTCGCATCTTGAAGCAAACGTGTACTCACAGTCTATTCTTTTGCTGAGGGATGCAGTTTTACCCTGAAACGATAGCAGTTGACATTAAGTGGTGGCCTACATACCATCTATTGTGCTTCAAAGTTCACACAAAGGATACTGCTGCGCATGTTATTACTTTTCAACGTGGAACAGTATCTCTGTGCCCAGTGTCAGCGCATAGAAGATGTCTTAGTGTGGACTGTATAGTAAATCAAGTTTACAATAACCATCAACGAACTACATTTTTCTTTGTGCCGAAATTCCGATGGTACAGCGATAAGCCACTTTATACCAGTATTCGGGCAGTCCAAATGCACTGAAAACCTATTTGATTTTTTTTTCCTAACACGATATACAGTGGAATCTCGGTGATACGAATTCGGTTGATACGAATTTCGTTGTGATACGAATTTTCAAAATTCCCCGGCCAAAATGCATTGTACGCAATGTAAAAAAATTCGGATGATCCGTTCGCATTTATCACCCGGTGCGGGTGATACGAACACGCGAGCCGCGAGCAGATGACTGCGGCGTGGACGGGAGGCGGGAGTGTTTGTGCGGCCGTGTGGCCTTGGTCGCACGCAGGCACAAAATCATTAAGCGTGAACTGGATGGAGCGTTTTCTGCTCACGAAAACGCGCCGCGCAAGCCACAGGCGCGCTGACGCCACCGCGAATACCACCCGCATGCGGCGCACGGCGCGGTAAGCCGCGGCAACATGGCGGCGTCAACGGCCGCGAAGTAGGGCGGGTGGCTCGACCGACCGCTTCTGACCACTCTTTAAAGAACAAAAGAAGTTGCTTATGAATTAAGGGAGCTGATGAGTCCGAAAACGACACTGTAAAGCATCGTCCGCGCGGCTAGGGAAATCGCCTATCAAATATCCGCCACCGTGGTAAGCCTAAACATCTCCGGCGGAGCCAGCGGGCTGTCCGGATCAAACTGCCGCCATGAAGAGCGTGCCTCCCCGTTGGCGCAAGTCAGCAGGCTCCTCCCACTGCCGCGCGCGTCGCGCGTCATTTTACGAGCGAGGTAAAATCTGTCATGGGGGCGAAATCGTCAGCGCGGGCGTCAAAAGAACGCGCGCGCAAACGCCGACGCACCCGAATGGCATGCGGTTCAGGCTTGAGTTCGTGTGCGCGCGTCGCGTCGGCGATGAGCGCGCGTTCTTTTGACGCCCGCGCTGACGATTCAGCCCGGCACCCAGGCGCCAGCCTCTGCCTCGGTTACCGCTAACTGCATTGGGAGGAGCCTCACGACTTGCGCCAATAGGGAGACGCGCGCCTCATTGTGATTGCGGCAATTTCGGAGCGCTAGCAGCAGCTGGCTGGGCCACCTCCGCGGTGGATATTTGGCGTAGATGACAATTTATAGTGCTTCTCCCATACTGTCAGCTCCTTTCCCGCATGAGCAATTTAATTTACACATTGAGCTCCGTTTTAACAAAAGGTTAGAAGCGGTTGCTGAAGCTACCTGCACCTCTTCGCGGCAAGAGCCGACGCCATATTGCCGCCGCCTGTCGCATGCGCAGCACATTTCCATTTTTTCTCGTTTTCTGATGATACGAATTTTCGGGTGATACGAATATTTTTGCCGCCCCTTGAGATTCGTATGATCGAGATTCCACTGTATGTGTTGTTTTTGTTTTTTAACAGCAGAGGCGGTGCTACTGGCCGTAATGTGTGCGGCGTCATGAGAAAACCCTGGGTCATAGTTACTTCCACTGTATGTTGCACACTTGAGCCCGTGCTTTACGAGGAGTGCCCGATGTCGTCCAGGCTTGCACACGGCGCTCACAAAGGAATACCAAGAAAACAGCACACGTGCGCCCCCGCTTCACGGGAAGCGCACAAGACAGCTCGCGCTACAGACACCCAGTTCGCAAAGCCAGTTGCCACCTGTTCTACCTCGTGCTGGTGCGCTCCACTTAGGGAGACATGCAAAAGCCTTCGGACAAAATTATCCGGGCCCACCAGTCATGCATGAAGAAGACAACGATGTAGATGGATGTGACGATGACTACTACTAACACACTGAAAATCGATGATGGAACATGTAAATAAACCATTTCAAACCTAACGCATAGGTGTCCTTCAGTGCTTACTTAGAAAGAAATCCTCCATATTCGCTATGGTTCAAATTTTGCGCGACTTAGTGCAAGCTTGCCAATTTTTTTAAGCAGCAGTCACGCACTAATGATATTGGCCTATGGTGTCAATCTAAAAAATACTCACAAACTCACAAAGCAAAGGGCATGCTCAAACCACAAAAAATAAGCCGATATACAGATAACCAAAAGCAGACACATTTCTTCAGAGCCTATAATGTGTACAAGGTGCTAAAAGCCACAAAGAGCAAAGCACAAAACCAGCAGGGAGATGCATTCAGTACCTTGTTTAAGATCTTCAAGTCGTCATGAATTTCCGCCTCGTCCAGAAGGAAATTCAGCTGGGGTGGCACAGTCAAGGCAGGATGGCGACATTGCTAGCACAATTGACAACTAGAAGCAGTAAACAATAGCGAGCAGCCCTTGAAACTCTACACCAAATAGCAGCTACATTTCTGCACTTCAAGCAACTCGAAATCTAAACTTCAGACTGGATAAGCCAAACTGTACGTTGATGCAGGCATCAACATGAGCAAGTGTCAGGGAGGACAGGGCTTGCACTTCGCAAGGAGGGCTATTCAGATGCGCATATCTGCACTCGATACTATTGTACAGCCACTCTGCACCAGGAACTCTGTACTTGGAAACTGAAGTATTGGGGGGTGATGAACTGTTCTGGCACCACATCTTGTACCCCAGGAAAGCACTGATCGATTGTAGGGTTTAACGCGCCGACGCGACGCAGGCGATGAGGCGTACCGCCAGGGGACCTTTAACGTGCACCGAAATCTCGTACACACGGCATTTTTGCTTTTTGCCTCCATCAGAAAAGCCGCCGCCGCGGCCGGGAATCGGACCCGCATCCTCGTGCTCAGCAGCACAACGCCTCAGCCACTGAGCCACCGCTGCGGGTACCCCAGGAAAGCAGTAGCAAAGTTGTATGTGCCCCTACTTTGACATGACAGTCACTGTAGTGGACATCAGACACAATGACTAATTATGATATGGACTGCTACCTCATGTCAATGCCTTCCAACTCATGGTTCCGTATCCTCAATTAGGCATGTAGCCACGGTTGCAACAGCCACAGGTTGTTGCGCTAAGTTTTAGCGGACACGAGACAAAACAAAAGGCTCGTCTTTCACGGCGTCAAAGGATATTAGGCGAGGTCTTCCGCCTTTTCTCAGGCATGGGCAGTGGGTCGTTTGGTCTTCTCCGAAGCTTTCTAGTTGTGACAGACTTCACCTCCATGGAATCTGCGCACCACGGCAAGCTGGAACCTTTAACAAAACAACTTCAATGCAACTGACAAAAAAGCAGAAACTGCAAAGCACACAACTATTACATCAGGCTTACTAATAATTCAGCTGTGCATCTAGCAGTAACCACAGTGGTTCGTAGATGTGCATGTAAATTTTAATCTTACGTGTGGGCTTCGCAACTGCTAGCACTGCACTTAACTTGAGTGCTCAGGTCCTTTAGGCAGCATACCACTGCTACATGGGTGTTTATAAAGATTTGAACCGCATGTCACCAGACTCAAATGCCCCCATCAAGCTGCTTCGTGATGTTTTTCAACACCATTGGGTCAAAATGCCATCTTGCATACTCTCTTATGCTGTTTCTGCAGGCCCCAAATAGAAAAAAAAAAATGCGAGTAAACTTGCAAAGTACTTTACAGATTTTAGACAGAAAGAAAACCACAGTAATGAAACAAAAGAAAAATGCAAAAAAGGACTACTGTGGCCTGACAACGAAGTCTGTTTCTAGCTATAAGCTGAACTCCCCATGAATTCGCATTTTGTGAACAAATTGAATTTAATCCTGTTTCTTTATAACTAACTAGCCCGATTCTGCTCTGTAATTTCGTTTTTTTACTGTTTAAACACCTCAACATGGCACGTGAGCACTAAAGCTTTCAACTGCCATTGAAAATTGTCGAGTAGATCAACAAAACTTGCAGTTTGAATGACATCGGAAATTTCAAAGGCCATTCGACTAGCACGTCATTTTGAGACAGCCGTGTAGCAAGGGTACTAGGTTTTATAAACAATACCATGAATACTTGCCCGTGTGACACTACTTTATACAGGTACCGCCAGTTCGAAGCGGTTCTAGAACTTCAGTTTTATTAAATTTGCTCCAGAAAGGCTTCGTTAAGTATTGCAAAAGCAGTACTTTGTTATACTTGATTATGGTCATTTTAATTTAAAACAAAGGGAGAGGTGTTACCTGTTCAACTAGAGCAAGCTAATACTAAGTCATTTTGCTGTTTTTGGTGCACTGTTTGTTTTGAAACATAGGCCTCACAACATTGCACGTAATTGCTGCAAATGCTATCCATTCAAATGGCTGTAATAGACATCCTAGCTATGGAAAAGCTTCAATTCAAGAGTTACAATCACGAGATGATGTGTTGCGAATCCACCAAGAGATGGCACTGGGAAAATTTGCATATAACTATAATAATAGTCGAGATGCAACTTCAGAGCATTGGCATCATTTAAAACTTTACCTTTTGCTATCAGTTAATTATGAAATTTTTATACCAACAAAAAAGGCACCTTTTATAATTTTTTTTTCAAAGTCTTCTCTCAAATGCAACAAGGCTTTTTAACGCCGACTTACAGTTGCACGGTTACAGAATTCTTGCGCTACATTATCTGCTGCTAAGTGCACGAAATCCCATGGGGCAAAGCATACCACAAACACTTGTCAGGCTTAACACCACCACCTAATGTATGTAGCATGCAGCTGCATTTCATGCGAACTTATATCTAGCAGAAACTTAGTTAACATTGCGGACTACGAAATTGACTAAAAACTGTTGAGTTTTACATTACCTCTGAGTTTTACATTAATGTGTTCTTATGCCCCAAACAGTTAACCCCCTGCTTGGCACAGTTGGAAAAAAAGAAAGCGCTCTAGACTTAGCTTTTTTAAAAAGGCCACGCACAGCACAAACTGCACTTGCTTCATGCAAGGACATGGAGCCAGTGCACTGAAGGTGTAATTCAACGAGTAGCCTCTACGTTTACCAGCAGCAGCCAATGAGAAGCCTAGCAAGTTGAACAAACAAAACTTTAGGGCACACTTTGCATAGGATGCGGCAGCAAAGGCGGCACGATGGGGTCTAACAATAATAGCAAAAGGAAATTGCATTTTATTTCACTGGAGTATATGCTTGAATTTTCTTGCACATTTTTATAACGTCCACTGAGCTTGTTACAGACGCAACCCATTTGCACACCATGCTTATCGCTTCTACAGTCAATAGCTGCATTTGTTCAGAGCTTTAGTAGCGTGCAGGCTTAAGCTTCAGTTATTCATAGTTAACAAATTCCAAAGTCTTAGTCACCACAAAAAAGAGCTAGCAAATACCGTCCTGCGTTAACAGTCTGCTAACAATTAAGCGCGTAAATGGGTGAGTCAATTCTGGGATCACAAGCAACATGCAGCTGAAAGGGAGTAACCAGCACCCAAAGCCGGCGTATTTTCACACCGCTCAAAGGGCGTTCGTTGAAGAGTTGCGTGGCCGCAGCAGAGTGGGGCTGGGAGGGTGAGTGCTAATTATTCCCCTTCAGCAGTTTCACTCCACCTACAGGGTTTTCCTCCCCTCCATGGTCGACCTACGTATAGTTGCGAGCTGTCGAAAATGCTGAACCCACACGCTTGCTTCACTGCGGCCCCATTGCGTGTGCCGGTTCCGGGAAGAAGGCACGACTTTTTCCCCGGTCTTGCCTGTGTAAGAGCAGGGGGCGTGGTGCAGACACACTGGGCACTTTTACACTAGACTTTTTTCGCACACTGTGTAAAGCCAATGGCGCCGCCGTCAACGGTCTCACTCGGGCCACACATTCCAAGTGGCACCAAATGAAGTCGCGACTTCTCAGCGTGCTCAAGTCGCATGCAAAATACAAGTATAGGCTTAATATAGAGGGGAAGCCACGTCAAGTGATTCATTCATAAATTCACTGGTTTCAGTTGTTGCATTCATGTTCACAGAGCTTTACGTTTTCAATAAGTATAGCATACAGTCAAACCTTGATGTAACAACGCCTTACTTACAGCCAAAAACTGTCAAATCCGTGAAGTTGAGGTTTCCACATTTTAGCAGCCAAAATTATGCTACTGGTGCTTATATTACAAAATTATGTTACAGGTTGTGAGCAACATGTGAGCACTGCCGACACCACCAGCCATTTTTTTTCTTCTTATGATCAGAAGTAGTAAACCAGACATTGAACAGTCATGCTACGTGTTGAGCAAAGCTCAGTGGGGGCTGAGCCGAAGCACTTGTTACCACCACAGGGCGGCGCCAATGTACCATCACCATCATTATGGTTTGTTAAAGCTGAAATAACCCTGTTTTGTTTATAACCCCGGCCCTCACTTCCCCGCAAGTAAGAATGCCCTGTGCGCACGCCAGGTGTGCCCACGCAGGTGCGGACCCCGTGACGTACGACACCAGCACGGCTGTGATTGCAAATTGACAAAAAGATTGGTTTGTTACACCGAGGATTGACTGTATGTGTCAGGCAGAGGGATTTAAGTGAATGCACCACCCTGTACAAGAGAATTATAAACATACAGGGTCATGCTGACCGTGCCATGCCACAATGTCCTGCATGCACATCTGCCCCTTCGTAAACTGGGAATATCATAGCACAACTGAAGCACATGGAATGTGCGTACAAGAACTAGTGTAGGGTTTTACAGATAGCCATGACTGCATTTCATCCGATCAGGTGTTGCCATGAGACATAGGATGACATTTACTAGAAAGCGCACAAATCTCAACTTCATTTTGGAAGTGTTTCAGCTTCTGTTTAATAGGGAAAATGAAAGCGAAGTGCAAGCAAGCAAGCAAGCAAGCAATCAAACAAGCAAGCGAGCAAGCAAACAAGCAAATAAATGCATGAGCAGGATTTTTCAGACGCGTCTTTATGCAGGCTTCAGCTTAGGCAAACCTTTTTTTAAACTGCTATCTGGATGCATCTTGTTGAAGGTGGATATACTACCACGCACGCACAAACTGTTAGAACCGACCCAAGCATAAGAACATCCCGAGAGTGAGTAGCTGCGAAGCAATGCACTCTGTGTGGTGCAACCATCATCTCCCGCAGCCGCCATAGGGGAGACAGTGGAGCGGGGGTGAGGAGCAGCAGGAGGAGGGGGGCCTACCTCCCATGAGCTCGATGGTGCTCCTCTCGGCCTCCACCATGCGCCGTTTCTCTTCCAGCTCCATGATGAGCGACTCCCGCAGGTCAATCTTCTTCTCCTCAAACTCCCGAAAGGCCGCCTTCTTCTCGTGCGTGTACTCCCGCTCCACACGCTCAACCTGACAGAGGCACAGCAGCGCCAGAAAAGAAACATGTATACAAGTGGCCCACAACCTTCGAGAGTGGCAAAACACCCCTAAGGCACATCACGAGCTGTAACCTAACACCATTCTCTAAACAACAAAAGGAATCGGAAAAGAAAGTCAGACAAGGCTTTTCTCCACCCCCACTCTGAACCTTTGAGGAGGCACAATTAATGCGGAAGGCAAAAGGTAGAAACAGAATCTGCTTCACGACAACCTAACCACCCCTCAACATTTTCCCGGTCGTCTACAAGGGGTGCCCAGAAGGGTGTGAGAGAGAGAGGGGCACCTCGTGGGACTGGAAGACCTCGTTCATGAAGAGCCGCTCCTGGTAGTGCTGCTCGATCTTGCGCAGCCGCTTGAGGTACTCGGGGTGGCTGTCCTCCTTCAGCTGGGCCAGCTGCTTCTTCAGCATGGCAAGCTTGTCCCGGTACATCCTGGGCACGCAAGGGCACACAGGCGGTCTCTTGACAGAACGTACGTCAAGGCGCTCCCCTCATCATAAGGGCCTAGAGCAGGGGGTTCTCAAGCATGTTGGTCCCAGGGAACCCTGCTAAGCTCTGTTAAGTGCCAAAGAACCCCCCCCACCTCTCGCCATTTTTCATTCCGTTCACCCTACATTTGTGCGCAATAAATTAAAAAAGAAGCAAGCTTGCCTGCTTTGGAATTGATTGCACGTGAATGTCGACTTTACGCCAGCGCGTACGCTAGTGGCACCTATCTCCAAACAGGAGAAATGCGCATGGGGGTAATATAAGGCAGAGATTCAAGTCGAATAGTTTAACCACGCAGGCCATTTTCAGAATCTGGCTGGCTATAAGCTGCTGGCAGGATTTCTTGCTCAGCCCACGCCTTTATGTTACGCACCGAGATGTGCTTACTGACACTCGGGCATGAATAATGGAGGTTCCTTAGGTCAATCGCACCTCGGGTTCACCATCTAAGTTACTTGGCGAGTGCGGAACCAGGAAAAATTTATCAGTGGCTCGTGGAACCCCGAAGAGGGGCCTGCAGAACCCCTAGGTTCCGCCGAACTTGCTTTGAGAAACTATGGCCTAGAGAATCCCCCCTCGTGAAAGGTTCACTCCTAAGAAGTGTTCCCCCAAGTCTCCAACGCACTGATACTTAAAGTCCCAGAGCTACAGCAACCAACAAGGTTTGAATTTGAAGGGGAGGGCCAAACAAATACCTCTCATTTACAGAACAGCGGGAGTGGGGTGCGGGAGCAGGCTAGGGCCCTAGGATGCACTTGTGTCCTACGGCCCAGCAACACACCTTAGCCACTGAGCTACCACAGTGGGTAATTCATGACTTTTTGACTCTCAAGAATTCAATGCTTGGAAACAAGCTCGCTGGTTTTCCCCAGTGCTTAGTTGAGTGATACGTAGCACGGAAGGCAAGAAAAGCATGAAACACATCTACTTATTGAGCCGTAATGCACTAATTCAGCACCAGCCTAGGTTGTGCGAGTAATTTGAAAATAAAGTTTTGGCCTACTGTTAACACACAAGAGCACAGACAAAAGCAGACTAGCATGTTTCATTGTGCAGAGTAGTAAATAGGTTATTAAAGCAAGTGTTCCAACAGATGTTTAACACATAAGTAGGTGGCAGTAACAATATTACGTGGTGTGCACAATACTCGATGCTACTAAAACAATTTACAGCAACTATCAACACACAAGCATCAGCAGCAAAGAAAGGTTTCGTTTCAAACAATGGCGGGAAAACTAGATAGAAAGACGTAATGCTTTATGGGAATTTTACAGAACAAAAACTAAACGACAAAAGGGTATTGCCGAAACAGTTCGCGATTGTTCCGGGTAGGGCACGATACGAATTACAGCGAAAAACGCGGTTGATTTTCAGTGTCTTGTCAACCATTTTCAAGAAAGTAGGCACCAATTTGTTTTTCGCTTCGTGAAAGAGGCACTACCAAGCTTTCTACGTAGACATACGTTGCGCTTCTGTTCGGGAACAAGGCCATCTCGAAAGATCATTCAAATTAGGCTGCGATATCCGTACCACCGTTCAGATGCAGCCCCAAAATGCGTACGATGAGCGATCATTAAAAGATGCCTCATAATACGCCACTTGAGGACAGTCACAACTGCTGATGCATCGCAAGAGCCTGATCGTGGTCGCGTTGATCAACACACGAAATCCAATCAGAGCGCCAACGAAGAGAACTAGAGTCCTTTCTAGGCTATGCCACAATGGAACTTACTGCTCCTTGATCTCCGTGCACTCTTCCTCGCGTTGCTTGACCATGTCCGTCTCGCTCGCATCTTCAGTGTCTGCACAAAGTGAGCGATCGAAAAATAAAGCACGTGCCGAAGCCCGCAGGAAACGGGCGCTCGCCGCCAGGAGCCCCATTTCAACTAACACTTTGCGCATGAACAAAAACAGTTAAACTCCCCCCCAAAAAGTCTCGCATTTGACTGATTATCATGGGCGATTGCACCGTCAAGGCATGCAATGATGTTTTTTTTTTTTTTTTAATTTCGATAGAGGTGCCGTGAACGGGAGCATCTGGAAAAAGGTGCAGACGACGAAGTGATGCCTGGGTTCTAGGTACTGATGAGAAACACGACGATGATGATGCGCGTGTACTTCAAACATGCGGAAGTTGGAGAAGGAGAGGAAACCGCTACTTTATGTCATAAGATCAGCAGACGCGCGATTTGTACAAAACTGTTGGCAAGGGTCGGTTTAAAATCATGGCTTCCGCAGCTGTGTGCCGATGGTTTTCAAATGTTGGGAAGCCCTTCCTTTTCTTTCCGGTGTGCGGAGATGCAAGATGTACCGGCTGATTAGAATAGTACATTTTGAACCGTCAGTATTTGCCACACATCGCCGGCCTACCTTCATCCGAATCTCTGTCGTCGTGGTCCAGAAAGTCATCGAAGTCAATGCTGTCGTCGTTGCAGTCGGCGTCGTTTCCGCCATCTTTATGCATGGATGCGAAATCTGCCAGGTCCTGCAGATACATCATAACACTGAGATACCTCTCGGTTTCTTTTTTTCACAGGTAAAAACTACCCGCTGCTCCAACATCCGAAAACGAAGCCCGCACAGGATGAAAACTACACTCGCTTGAGGCAACCACAGCTCAATGACAACAAATGCTACGATTGGCTGATACATAAAAATATTATAAAAAACGATTTACGTCATTGTCAGATGTGTAGCTGCAAGTGTTCCGCCACTATAAACAATCTATTTGCTAACTTTACTCCGTAATTAAATATTTTTTAGTGTTTTAAGGGCAAATGGGCATATTTTACACTACATCAGCAATCACTAAATGTCTGCCCAATCACACGCTGCCAATAAGTCGCGAGCCTTCTCTTTACTTCTCTTTTTTTCATTGCGCATTTTGCGTTCTCGTTTTCAGCGAGAGAAAGCGAGAAGACAATCTTCGATCGCGTTGTTTGGCGATTATCCTTCTTGTGGGTTGACATTGTAATCGTCGGTAATCCGGGTTAATCATGTCTTTCCGAGGAAATGAATGCCGCATTTACGTCGGAAATTTGCCCCCGGATATCAGGAGCAAGGATATTGAGGATCTCTTCTACAAATTTGGCAAGATAACGTTCATCGACTTGAAGAACCGGAGGGGTCCGCCATTCGCTTTTGTTGAATTCGATGACCCCAGGTAAGCGTCCACGTAATCTCCGCCTGTAGACACGCATTTGCAGAAAATGCATTTGAGGAGTGGTGACCGCTGAAGAAAATGACCCGTTTGATGCTGAATGCGACGCCATTACAAGTCTGCGCAGTTTTCAAGGTTGTGCGGGCACCACCCTTCCAAGTTTGTTTTGGCGTTTCGCGGAAGTCGCCCTGCCCCAGATTTTTCTTTGCTCTGCTGCTTGCGAGCACTCGCCAGATTCTCGTCTGTTAAACACTGTCTTGTGCGCGAGCTCAATCGACTCTATTCTATTCTAGTCTAAAATGCGCAATGTGGGCCATATCTTTGCATACGACAGCGCTCTATTTAGCCTGCAGCCTTTAGAGTAGGAACCGCCATACGTCGTAGTAGACCTTGGGGATCTTGTTCGAAGTATTCGTGCACGGAAAAGTTTGCTGGTCGTTTAAGAATTCGTTAGCCCGCGTAAGGAGTCTATTATGCATGAGCAGTGCGCTGTCCGTATCACACTGGGTAATGCGCCTGGTGCGCATAGAAATTTTCGATTCGCAGCTGTTAATTTTATTGCGTTTGGCCCGCATGCTCACTAGGTAAAGGCAGTGCAAAACCGTTTTTTCACTTCGCGGGCTTTCACTTTGAGTTTGTGCATGTTGACGAGCTCGTTTCGTTATATTTCTGTTGAACGTGCGCTGTGCAAACGTGTCGACTTGCGGTGTTGCGCAATTCTCGCGTGACCCGACATTGCAGCTCCGAGGCTCGCGTGCGCTTTTGCTTCGTGGCTTTAGCGCAGATGTGTCCAACGTCATCGTGGGGCGAGTAGCGCGCACAGATGGAATGGATGTCTGGCTAAAGTGACATTTCCGTCCGAAAATGTCTGCCATGCGCCGCTCAGTGCCGCCTCCTCTTTTTGCAGAGATGCCGAGGATGCGGTGCACGCCCGCGACGGCTACGACTATGATGGCTATCGTTTGCGCGTGGAGTTCCCTCGGGGCTCTGCCCCCGGGCGAGGGAGCATGGGGCCCGGCCGTGGCCGTGGACCCCCGGCTCGCAGGTCTCAGTACAGGGTTCTTGTTTCAGGTACGTTTCCTTGTGTATTCGGGGGGGGGGGGGGGGGATTCTGCTGTATTGGCAATCAGGGGGAGCAATTAATGCTTCCTATGCAGCTACCAACCCCTTCATCTAATTTGTATGACGACGGTCATTGAGCCTATTGTCACTCGATGTTCTTTACCCTGGCAATACCAACTTTTTTTGTGACATCTACATTACATTGCAGTAACCAACTGCTTTGTGTGGCTATTTTTTGCTGCTGGGATTCATTTGCTGGTGGAACTGGGCTCCAAGAAGCTGGGAGTCGGTTAATGGTCATTGTATAAAAGTGTATTCACAGGGCTTTGGACCGTGCGGAGGCGCTACCTGCACGGAGGCGCGAACGCCATATTTAAGGTTGCACTGCACTGGCAGTGCGTTTCCCGACGCAAAACGTGGTTTGCGGCGTGGTGCCAACAAGAATGTTGGCGTAGATGGTGTTTTTTCTGCGTGATACGTGGGTTTGAGAATGCCTTGTAACAAGTAGTCAGCATTGTTTTTGCTGCGAAATTTCGGATGCGCTGTTCACGTCACCTACTACCACGAAAGCAAGCGCGCCGAATTTCTCTCTCTCTCTCTCTCTCTCTCTCTCTCTCTCTCTCTCTCTCTCTCTCTCCCCCCCCCCCCCCCCCTTTGCTGTTTCAAAGCTAAGGCCAGGGCAGTGCTTGAAGATGGTTGGTATAATTTCGCACGACTAATGCAACTGCCCAACAGTTTGACAGGTGTCCAGCGTGTGCATAACCCGGTGTGTTTCGGCGATTTCACGCTATCTCGGTGTCATCCCCATGCGCCGATTTCCTTATTTCCTCCGTTGCTTGAAGCGACCGTGGCTCGAGTTGAGAAAATTTCTTCACCCAAGGCTGCGAGGATATTTAATGTGGTGGTGTGTAAGATGAGGAGCTAGTTTTACCGTTCCACCCAGGCATGTTGCACGCTTTTGAGGAGTATGAGAGACGGTGAGGTGCACTGGCGAAAGTGTTCTGTGCGTTGAAAGCACAAAGGTTGTCCATTTGGGCTCCTAATGAAGCGGAACAATTACACACAGGGACACACAGGAACAATTGCACACAGGTAAGTACGTGATAAGATTAGGTATGGTGTCGACAACAAAGATCCCACCGATGATTTTCAAGTGTTTTCCTTTCGGTAAAGACGAAGTGAAAATTGTAAGCAGAACGAGATTATGGAACATGCTTTAGCAACTTCGAAAGCAGCGCAGAGACAAGTGACAGAGTGCTCTAGTTTGTCTCTTTCAAGGCATTCTCAAACCCAGGAATCGCGCAGAAAAAACATCGTCCACACAAATGCTCTTGCCAGCACCACGTTTCGCGTCAGGAAGCGCGCTGCCTGCACGGTGGAGTGCAACCTCAACTATGGCGTCGCCACCGCGCGGTCCAAAGCCCTGTGAATACACCCTATTCGCCCACACAAATGCTTCTGCGCAAGTGCATACAGGTAGCTTGCACCGACATTGTAGCAACCATGTTGGTGCATAGCTGCACTATAGAGGGCGGTAAACTTACCTGCCACTCTTGTCTCGGCCAGCATCTAGAAAGCTGCGAGGAGGGCACCAGGAAAGGCAGTGGGGACGTCGTGCAAGCCATCTATACCTCGGGCTCTGATCCGGTCTGTTTTTGCTGTTTATTGTGAAGGAATGTTCATGGGTGTTGGTGCATTCCTTCCCTTTCCACCTTTTAGGGTTGCCCCCAAGTGGCAGTTGGCAGGACCTGAAGGATCACATGAGGGAAGCTGGTGATGTGTGCTACGCCGATGTGTTCAAAGATGGCACTGGCGTGGTAGAGTTCCTCCGCTACGAGGACATGAAGTATGCCGTCAAGAAGCTGGATGACTCTCGGTTCCGTTCCCATGAGGCAAGCTCCGCACATTCCTTGTTCATGCTGCATGCATCTTGCCTTGTGTGTAGCTCGCATTTGTAACGCATATATTGCTGTCGGTGTTCAGTACAGTAGTGCAACCAGGCTCTTTCCCTCGAACAACTTCTAGCCTAGCACGAAGTACCCAGCAGTCCTTTTGCTGTGCATAGAAGGCCCATGGGTTTGAAACCCTTGGTTGTGTGGCTGAATTACAAGAATGTGTTTGCAGCATTTTGCTGCATGTTGGCAAAATTCTTGGCGGGCCAATTTCTCTAACTTAAGACCCAGGCTATGAACTCTCCATTCATGTGGCAGTCCTATTAAATGAAATGTAGCGCAAAACCCATGCCCCAGCATACTGTTACTCGGCAAGAGTGTGCTATTGGCATGCCCCTTTTGTCTCTTGCTTGTGACACAGCAGCTTTTCCTCGGTTGCATAGCTATTCAACAATGCTGTTTGCCTACTCAAATGTGCTCTTTTTGTCTCTACTTAACCCTTCAGCCGCCAACCCAGAGCTGTACTTGTCACATGAGTTCGTACCAACATTGCCAACAAGTCATTGTCGTCAATCGCTTTGCTTGCAATTTTCCACCCTAGATGGCGGTAATTGTCTATGAAAAACCACATTTCGTGCCTTTTGCACATGTTTTAAGCCTGGCAAAAGTCATTTCATAATGGTGCTTTGTAAGAAGAGTGCCGGTAGCGGCAATGCCGTAAGAACAAGAGGTGCTTCTTGGAGCAGAACGGAAAGTGTTAGTGACTACATGGAATTTGTCCGACAGCGACTTTGACTTTACCCAGGATGTTGCTTCAGATGACTGCAAGAGTGGACATTGGCATGGCATGCATTGAAGGAAGGCTGCTCCGGCTGTTGAGGGTGGCTTTCAGCCGAAATCAATGTAATATATTTCCAAAGGCAGAATTGCATGAAAAAAAAATTGACCAGTTGAAAAAAAATTGGCGGTTTAGATTTGCTTTTCGCAAGTTAAATTGGCGGTTAAAGGGCTAAAAAGGCACTGGTTTATGTGCTGCTGTGGTGGTGTGTAATGCCTGCACGTACAGCCATAAGTAGGCTGGGCTGAGAGTTTTTATTCGACTGCCACACTTAAGATGCAGTTGCGTGACAGGCACCTGGGGTGTTCACCGTTGCAGCAGTTGTAATGGTCTTTTCCCACCATTGCAGGGCGAGGTGTCGTACATCCGAGTGCGGGAAGACTACAGCAGCCGTTCGCGCAGTCGCAGCCGCAGCTACTCGCCACGTCGTGCCCGGGGCTCACCTACGTACTCACCGGCCCGCCGGTCGGGCTCGCGGTCGCCGTCACGATCACGGTCCTGTTCGCACTCCAACTGAACTGAGGACTGACCGACTTGCCCTGGGGAACAGTGGACGGCACTATGCGCTCACAGCAGGCAACCTTTCTGGCTCATTTTGGTGAACATTCATTGTGGCTTTACTCTCTCCCTTGTTTCATATATACATATATATACCCTGGCACTGTAGCACCCTTCCGGCTGGATGTTCTCAGAACTTGTTTCATTTTGCTGCTATCGACATTTTGTTTTGACATTGGAAAGAACTGCTGCAGGGAAAGACCCCCTTGATTCCTCTGTACAGAGCATCTTTTTCATCCCAATGAAGTTGAAACGGCATTCTGTGAATGCATAATTTTAGCAGCTGACATGCTTTACTATGGAATTGTGTAGACATGCTGACGGGATTTTTAAACTCCTGCTTAGCAGTAAATTCCACCTCATAGTGTGTAGAATGCAGTTCTCTCATTGTTAGCATGCCACATTAGAGCTGGATACATTGTGAAAGCCAAGCCTCTGTGCTTAAAGCCACCAACGACCTTTTCATAGTGGTCATGTGTGTATGTTATTTCATTTCCCCCACAAGTGTGTGCCTGCTGTGTACAGATTGTGTTGTAGCCTCATTGTGGTTTGTTTGTACACGAGATGTTAAAAAAAAATCTCATGCAGTTTCAGCCAGCAAAGTTGTGTGTTTGCACTTTGTAATTTCAGCTAGTGGCACCCTAGTGTTCGTTTCCTCTGCACCCACAGTGGCTGTGAAATGTACTAATGTACTTTTTAAAGAGAGCCTTTCTGTGTGTTGGTGGATGGTGACTAGCGATGCCCATCTGTCTCTAATTTGTTTGTCTTGTCTAGATGCCACAAAGCGGGAGGATGGCACACACCGCTGAGGATCGCTAAAGTGGATATGTTTGTGGACACACACGTTCGGATCGGAGGAGCTTAGCGGGAGGATTGCGGAGTGGCGCCCCGCCTGAGGATTTGGCACGGCGCATCAGGAAGGGAGAACGTTCAGTAGAGAGAGCGAGAGAGCAGTTCAGGCGGAATCGCAAGAGGAGAACGAGCGCAGCGCTGGGAGAGGAGGAGCACGCACAAAACAGGAGGAGCTGGCCGCGTAGAGTAGGAAGGAGCGGCGTCGCCCCGGCTCTGCACATGGAATTGGCCATCAGGATTTCGGAGCCTCACCTCAGGGTAGGCCCCCTCCCCTCAACCACACCACCTTGGCGCTCACTGATGGTCCTACGCGTGGTCTCGCTTGTTGCGCCTTCTTGTCTCGGGGGGGGGGCTTTGCCGGGTCAGGGGGCTGCTGTGGTGCTGTCAGGCGTACCCCCTTCTTAGTTTCTCCTCTACCTCGGGGCAGCCTATACACACATGCTTTGGGTTTGGTCTCCACTAACATTGTGCACTCGCGTTCATTAGCACTGCTCCCATGCGGGCGTAACAGTCTGGCGTTCTCTGCTGCACAGGAGTTCCAAGGGAGACTGCTTCTAAAGATAGCTAGGGTCTTGCTTTTGCTTCTACTCTGTCAAGATCGTTTCCTCCTCCCTAGACTTCCCGGGGGAAATGGGCGGTGGGGTAGTTGCTCGTTTTGCTTGTGGCCTGGAACCCGGCAAAGCACCTTGGCTTGAGAACCGTACGGGGAGCCTACTGTGTTTTCAGCTGTCCGCTGAGTTGGGGCTGGTGTTGCTTCAGGATGACAGGCAATGAATTTTTTGGGGGGCCCCTAACTAACGGTTTTGGGAACAGCAGTAACACATTCACTGTGCATGAGCTTGAGTCCTGATCCTTGCTGTGGCATACGCCACACTGCTGAGACTGTCTGGCAGACATAGCATTGCACCATGCAAAGAGCCGCATTCCTGTGGCAGCACATAACGTGACCTGAATGCAGTTGACGCATTGTGTATGGATCGTTGGTCGTTTTTATCATGGGGAGAGTCCCTTGAGCACCATTATGTTGGATCTTGCCTCAGGGACAGTGTGTTATGTAATTTTCGAAGGTTCGTGTGTGTAAATTGGGTCAGCACAGTAGAGTGTCCCCGTACGGTTTTCACAGCCGGTGTGTTGAGACGAGTAACTTCTCTGCATGCTTGCCGTGTCGTTGCAAAGTCTTCTCCAGGTCATGAATGCCTTAGCTAGGCTGTGTAATTTGAGACAAGCTTATCTGTGTGTGTGTGTGTGTGTGTGCGCGTGTCTGTGTTCCTGGGCAGTTCTTTCGTTGTAAAGTTATTTTTTTTTCTTTCTCTGGCCGTCGGATGGTGGTGCGTTGCTAACCGTCCTGTCCTGTTTTCTTGCCAAAGGTCTCACTCCTGACGAGGAGGAGGACTGACACGCAGGGGTTCAGGACCTGTTTACAATCGTGTGTGGAATCTGGATCATAGGATTGGATGCATTGGATCCACACATGGCAGGATTCAAACAGGTGCCGTAAGAGTCGCAGGGGCTGTGCGGGGAACGGGGAGGGGAGGGAGGGGTGGCTGCGTTTGGGTCGCTAGGGGGGTGGTCTCTTCTGGGGTCCTAGTGAGGGCTTCTGCATTGTTTGCACCAAACGTGCTGCAATAGTTGTAGTTCTGTGTGCAGTAAAATCTGCCGCTCAAGCGTCGTAGCTTCGCTGTGACTTCTCTTTTAGTGGTACCTAAGCCTTTTGCATGTTTGAACTTTGAGTGTTCGCTGTAGGTTGCTGCTTGCACATAAGCTTGTCGCTCTTTGGTATTTTCAGGAATGGCATGTATTGACGGGTGAGTATGTAAACAGGCATTGACTCCCCTTGCTAGGGTTCTCTGGCTGGCAATTATGATGCTGAGCAAGGCAGCCGGCCAAACTGTAATCGTGTTCACTGTGCTTAAGTTGGCATTAAATCAACTTTTGATTTTTCATCTATTGCCTGTGCAGAGGTCCAAATAAAGATACATGTTTCACATGGAAACTAAGAGTGCAGTGCCTACCGCGTTTCACATGGAAACTAAGAGTGCAGTGCCTACCGCGAACATAGTTTAAGAGAATGTTTGAATGCTAAAAGCTACTACTGGTGGCAGCGTGGGAAGGCGCCCTGTGGGCTCTTTTTGAACACCAACACCGGGGAGGGCAACATCACACTACGCAGGTGGCGCCACATCTGTGGTAGGGTTAGCAAACTTGCTACTTTCTGCTTAGTGGGAAAGTGTACATGTTTTAGCTGAACAACCTTGCTGTGCCACACGTGTCTGCAACGGGTGACAGTGTTAACTGATGTCCTAACATCCCCAGACCCAGCAGCTCAGATGCAGTCCTGTTGCTCTGGCTGGTTGCTGAGAGGGGTCTATATGACCTGTGGGCAAATGTACAGTAGCCTCGTTTTGATCCTAATTATGCCTAGGGTCTAAAGAAGTTTTCTTTGAAGAAGCATGGAGTCTGGAAGTTTACCGCATCTCATTTGCTCTGCAAAGCAGTGTGCAGATCTATAGTTTAGAGGCTGCTGATTGCAGGCCCACCTTGCAATCTTTTTAAAGAGCATGCGTAGCTTCCGTGAAAGCAACCTTCAAAATTAATATTGAAGTTCACTCAAGAGTATTGGCCGCACATTAGATAGGTTGCAGAATGCAGAAGTAACTTGTACGTCAGTTGAGATGGTCTGTAGGCAGTCCTCGGCCCACCTGTGGACTGATGGCCACGTAGAAATGCATAAAAAAATTATTGAGCGCCAGGTAGTGGCCTAAGCGGTTCCTTGGGACTGATATTTCGGGGTTCCTGTTTGGGGGCCAATAGTCTGACTGGGGGGAACTTGTGCGAGATGTTAACTGCATCTAGCTCAATTAATGAAGCTGGAAGCAATGTTTTAGGGTTGGCAGTTTTATTTGGTTGTCAAAACATTCGTGGTAGAAAATGCTAATGTGGGTATGCTTGATTGCCCGCACCACGTGAACCAGCTTGGGCAGGGTTGTATTCAGCCATCAGTTTCAGTGGGGCATGAACTTAGTTGAATTCGCCAGCAGTGGAGAATGGGGTACAGCTTTCCCTATACCTTATGCTGGATGCATTGGCACTGAGTTGGTGTAGGGAGTGTAGGCTTAGTTGAATGTACCTTGGGGGTCACAGTACTGTTGGTTTGCTCTGGTTATAAAAGCATTCTCAGTTGCAGTTGACTTCTCCTGCAGCGCAGGTCTGGCCTGGGATTTATTTGCGGGACTTCGGGGTCACCTGGAATAAAGTGTGTTGCACTGTTTGTTACCTGTGTCTCTTCTTTTCCTGGGTGTCTGCATGCTGAAGTTATTCAGGGAAGAAACTTCTCTGCCATGTGGACCTGTGCAGAGGGGGCAAGGCAAAACCCGTAGTGATAGTGTATTCGGCACAACGTTTATGCGCTTCACAGGGAGCATTGGTGTGGATGCTTGCGACTAAGCTGATAAGAGAATCTGATCTGGGGCGGTATTCCCGAGTTTTGTCCCTTTTGCGTCCCTTTCAAAAGTGTCCCTTTTGGCGAGTCCTGACTGGCTAAAAGCAAACAACCGGAAGTGACGTAACCCGAGCGCGGCAAACCTACTGCCAACTTTTCTTCATGCTGCCCACGTCCACTGCTTAACCGGAAGTACGTCACGATGAAAGGGACGTTTTCAAAAGGGACAGTTACGAGAATACCGCCCCTGGGTGGTATTGCCAAGCTGCATCTTGAACAAGCCTCGATTGGCTGGAGGGGATGGAAGTTCGATGCAGGACAAAAGTGCAAGAGCGGTCTCCCATTTGTCTGACCACAAATTGAGCAAGGGTGGCTTAGGTTAGGTGTGTTGTGCACAGTAATAACGCTGCCTTGTTTTGTCTCATCTTGTTAGCCAATCGAAGTGCGACCTCTGCAGGCCCCTCGAGACGACTGAGTTCCCAAGTTCACGTGACTGAAAGAATAGGGATCGGAGTGAATGCATGAAATGGTCAAATGTACAATTTCGTGATGCCTTCAGTAGTTGTGTTGCAGAGGTTTTTCATGTTGCCTGCTCGTGTAAAGCCTAGCAAGGTATTGAAACGTGGCAGGATGTTGCAAAAATGCCCTTCAAGTGTGGTCAAACACTACGGGGTATCCCTTGCTTAAATTTTGTTTTTTCACTAAAGCCTTGAAAAATCTGAACTTTTACTGCTCAAGAAACGCAGCAGAGGTTCCCCGTGCCAGACATTGAACTCGGTCAATGGTAACCCTATGCCCCTGGTCAGTACCCTAGAAATTCTCGGCGTAAACGGGTGAGACAGCTGCGCAATATGCGCAGATTTGATACAAATTTGTTTTCCTGCGCCAGGCTGCTCCAAAAGCTTGAAAATTGCAAAAATTCGCGCCAAACTGCTCCAAAACAGTCTGAGAGCCAAGGATTTTAATGCTCCCGTCAGTTCAGTGGGGAAAAATGCTTACTGACAGCATAATTTTCCAACACCGCCAAGGTGGTGCTGTTTGTAAAGGTTTGATTGATCATTCCATAAAAAACCCACAAAATTGTCGCCGAGATAGTTTTTTCGAAAGTCGCAATCTCGGTTTCCACGTGTTATATTCCGTGCATTTTTAAATTGTTCCCATCGAAAGCCATTGCAAAGTCCTGTAGAAAATATACTTATGTGTATTGAAGCGTCAAACCGCTTGTGCTTGTTGATGAAAAAAAAAAAAAAACGGGAATTTTTGGAGCGCCGTATCTCCGGAACGACATCTTGGTGTGAAGATGTGAAAACATGGCAGCCGGGTGAAGTTCCTTGTGGTTCAGGCAGAGCGCTCTTCGTTGATTTATACCTTGGTTTTAGTTATGGGGGCGGCTGGGTTTACATTTAGTTGTTTGATCGGTTGCGCGGCTCAAAAGACGGGAGTTATTCGAAAACAACGCGGTGCCCGCGAATTCGCAGAGTTTCGGCCTTGAGTCTGAGGCCAGTGCGTGCTTGAAGTGAAATTTTGGACTCATTTTGGTGTTATAAAACGCTGAGTGTTTGCTGCCTTTCACAGCGAAGTTGCGAGCGACGGGAATGGGATGATCGACGCTGCAGAAGTGGTGGCGCAGGCTACATCGCCGCAAAATGTTCAAGCAGTGGACGGGCTATTATTGCACGCTAGTAGTAATGGTTCATTTATCTGAAATGAAACTTAATGACAAAAGGGAGGTGGCTAAACATACCAACGGTACTCAGATTATTATCGTAGTGAACGTGTACCTTGGGGATTGAAATGGGAGGGCAATTTCGGCATTCACATGATAAAAATGCCTTACGATTGCTTAGATTTTCAATTCGATATTTCCAATGGAACTCCACGCTGTCTATGCATGGAACCTAAGAATTTAAAAATGGCTATAATAGCATAGTAAATGATAGTGCAGTTTATAGTAAAAAGGTAGTGCAGTTCGCACCTTGTGATACTATGGTAGAAAAAAAAACTTTATTGAAGGCTGTTTCAGTGTTATGTAAGTTCAAAACCGATTAAAAAGTGCACGTTTCTCCCGTGAGTTGCCAAAAATTTTATTTTTTTAGGCTCCTAAGGCGACATAATAAATGTCGTTCTTCTGCTCCAAAAACTGCTCCCAAATCAGATTCAGCTGTCTCACCCCTGCGTAAACTTTAGTGAGAGACGGAGCAGGCTTTGCAACCATCCGAAAAGTTCAAGCAAGAAGTCGCCCATCTGATTCGCCGTGCAATTAACATGCCGTGGTCTCGAGCACTTGCGGCACTCTTACCTCACTCTCGAGAATAGCAAGAGCGACAAACTAAATATACTTACCCGGAAGGCCTACAAGCTTGCACTTTTCTACCTTCGGCAACTTCTACAGACAAGCTAAAAAAACGGTCTGCACAACACCTGGGAGGAACTCGCTGAAGCTCGCAAGACCAGCCAACTAGTAAAAAAAATGGCATCGCCACTCCGTGGATGATGGCGAGAGTACGTGGATGCGAAATGACATCCAAGTTGCACCCCGACCGTCATTCGATTTGAGCCGTGAGTTGCACCTTCATTATTCCCTACATTAAAATGCAACTCGCGGTTCAAATCGAATTTCGCTTAGTGGTGGTGTGCGCACGGATGACGCGGACGGACCTTGAGAGGTCCTAAGGTACTCTGCACCGTTACAGGCGAGGGAGTAAGCCGTTTGATGCGGGTACTAACTCGCGGTCGCAGCCCAATGGGAAGACTTATTTGGTGACGCTAGGTAAGACGACTGACACTGTGGTTTACCAGACACAGGCTCGAATCCATGCGGACGGACATTGTGCTAAGGTACTCCGCACCTAAAACTCCAAAATGGAGCGTCACATGCTACAATGCACAGGAGACCTGTTGTATCAAACAGCGCATCCCCCTGGCTCTATGCCAACTTGTCACCGTTGCTTCCATCCCAGAGATATGCATACCGAAGAACAGCCAGGGTCATCACCCTCAGAAAATCCTACGGAGAAAACAAACCAGCGGTCCGGTACACATGCTGCGCGGTACCCTTGAAAGTCTGCATGCCATCAGTGTTGTCAACAACCATGGCACAGTACTCGCATCGGCCGCAATTCCAATACCGGACAGAGTCTGCAGAAGAAATGCCCTCGCTGCCACGACGGGCCCGGACTACCTCACTAACATCCGACTCCAAAACTGCTTGTCGCAGTTACCAACTAGGTCGTGTTTCTGGTCAAGCCATTCGCAACCTGAACACTGTACGAAGTCCCCCCCCCCCAAACCATGTTGTCTGGACCCCAGGCCACACGCATCCCTTGAGGGGAATGAAGCGGCCTACGCCGCTTCCCGCGAGCGGGACTTCCCCTCGGCAGACCGGTCGATGACCGCCAGCGACGGCATTCCAAGAAGATAAATGGATGTCCTCTCCCATTACTGAATACAACGCCGCATTTACCCCCGCTCACCAACCCCTAGCGTCACTAAATAAGCTGCGCTTAAGAGTACCGCCACTTCGCGCACCCGGAGGCGTCATAGAGATAATATGGGAGGCGTCTGGGGGCCATTTTGTTTCTGGCTTGCAGTGTTGCCATCTCTCCGAACGAAACCGCCGAACACTGCAAAAAATGTGGAGAGGTGGCAAATCTCTTCCACTCATCCTGGGGATGCCCCGTTATATTGCCCCCGGAGAACGCCCACGAACCCAACACACTAGACACGGGAGGCAGCCCTGGCCAACTCCGCCCTCGGGACTCGGCGAGAGCTGATCCGGAGAGCGAAGATCGGGGCAGCTGAAACGGGCCCTGGAAAGAGGGCTCCACTCACTTCTCTAGCCCCACCTTCCTCTTCCCTCCTCCCCTTTCCCATCAATAAAGTTTACTGACTGACTGACTGAAACCGCCGCCGGTTGTGACGGGAAGAGTGCGACCGGCCGCTCTAGCGCCCGCGCAGCCGAGGGGGGAGAGAGGAGAGGCGCCCAAAAACAAAATGGCTGCGCCCATATGTAAACAAACATCACGTGGTGCCGACCGACCAATGGAAATCCCGGTGGCACATAACAATGAGAGAAAAGAGTGCCGATACTCTAAAAGCCTTTATTTAGTGACGCTACCAACCCCCAAGATGACCAGAGGACGCCATTACCCCCAGACAGCTGCAAACTAACACCTAACCCCGCGGAACACTACTACATGCCATCTACCCAACAACATACACATTAACTTCTCAACACTACCCCACACCCAACGCTCTTTACCATATGGTCTGGTATTCAACTCATTTATTCAACTCATGCAGTTGAATAAATGTTTATTCCTCCTCTCACCTGTACTAGGTAGGACAAACGGACTGCTGTATATACCACATTAAAAAGTAACTAGGCCTTTAAAGCGAGGACGAGGAGGAAATGCTTGAAATTTCTGAACGGCCACGGGGAGTGGTTCCTTTGGAGCCCGTATGCAGTTCGCGCCGCCTGTGCTCTGTACACCAGCCGAAGCTTGGCAGGCAGACGGGGCTGGACAGCAATATCTCCCACTGCTTTTGGTGGGTAGTTGACGGGAAGAGGGGAGAGTGCTCAGGGCTAAAGCCGCACTCCCCGATAATGTGGTGGAGTGTACCTACTTATGAACAAAATTTACATTCAGCGTAGTAGCGATTCGGGTGCATTAAATGAAGACTCGTCAGGTGTGGGAAGGAGCCGGATTGTATGGGCCGTATGGTAGTTGGTTGTTCCCCCCGGAAAAGACAGGGTGGGGCAGGGCTAGGGTCCGTCTCTGAAGGCGATAATGTTGGATTGGGCCCCTGAACGTGACAAGCGGGTGACTGTCCTCGTGCAGCTCTATAGCCGTGGGGGGCAAAAGTGCAGGCTTGTTGGTGGGCGTATTCGTTGCTATCCATGGAAACGTGAGCAGGCGTCCAGATGAGCTGAATGGAACTGGTTGGGGAGTGGTTTTTTAACACGCACAGTGTAACACTGACCCCCCCACCCCAACTGGAAATTCCGGTAGACGTGTTGAGAATCGGTGACTACCTTCCAAATCCCTGGTTGAGTGAGAGCCAAGGTGATGGCTGCCTCTTCTGCTGCCGTCATGTCTTGGGCCTTGAGTGAGGCACACGCAAGGAGGTTGGTTCTAGTGGTAAACACGGTTATGACACACTGCATGCTGCCCTCGATGTTTGGAGGAGTCTGTAGATAACCGAGTGATCCCCGCCGAGGGTGCTGTTGAGGGCTTGGGCCCGTGCTTGTCGGTGACCCTCGCGGTTGAAAGGTTCATATTTCGAGGTAAAAAGAGCATCTTTAGCTCTTGTCGCCAAGAGTCCGGGAGTACATCACGTGGAGTGACATCTTGTGCTGCCCAGCCAATCTGGAGAAGGATGCGGCGACCCACTGCAGTTCTGCTCTGCTAGAGTTTCTGGTTTGAAGATGGCCGTCTATCAGCTCTTCTAACGTTTTGTGGAGCCCCGTCCTAAGCAGCCCCTCCGTCGACGCTCTCATGGGAAGACCAATGGCCTGCTTAACCGCATTTCTAATTATTATATCATCTCTATGTCCTCGATCCTTGCCGAGAAGACGATAGGGGGTGACGCAAGTAATTCTCGAGAAAACAAAAAGCTTGAATTAATCGAAGGGTATCAAGTTCGTTCC
The DNA here is from genome assembly GCF_048455015.1 of Haemaphysalis longicornis. NCBI lineage: Eukaryota > Metazoa > Arthropoda > Arachnida > Ixodida > Ixodidae > Haemaphysalis > Haemaphysalis longicornis. The sequence goes on from NW_027526422.1 coordinate 63,858,301, forward strand.
CCGCAATCGGTGGCAAGAAGGGCAGCAAGTATGCTGTCATGAGTAACGTCGAAGGGGCCAAAGGTCAAGGGCCAAAACTGGCTTCAGGCCAAGAGCAAAAAGTTCTGCAGGGGACGACGCCCCGTACGCTTTTGGGTACTGCGGTTTCTGACATCACAAGAGGGGTGAAGGGCGAGAGCTCATTGGAAAAGCATCTATAGATCTTTCCCTGAAATGAACAGGTCCGAAGTGGTTGAGCACGTGAAATAAACGTAAATCAAAGCTTCCCGTGAGCTCGTACTGTCTAAAAAACACATACTACAGCTTTTATACTCTGCGAGGCAGGCTGCTTCCCTCAGTATTCAGTCGGCCATCACGCGTTCAGATTGGATTGATTGGATTGATTAAACTTTATTTAGGCCGGCAGAACGACGTTTTTACGCGCCGCGACGCGGCCCTCGGCGTCGTCCTGGTGGCTACTCATCCGAGACGTGAGCTCGCCGTTGCCGACTCGCGAGTCTCATGCCTGGCGAGCGCCCGCAGGACCTGCTGGACGGCCCAGTGTTGATTTTCGTAGGTGTAGCTCCTTGCGGCTTCTGCAAGCCGTGGCGGGATGGTTCTTGACCTCGCTTCCATTGGGCTCGTGACACAGTTCCATAAGATGTGTTTCTGGTCTGCAGTCTCCCTGCAGCAGAGCTGGCACATGGCAGTAGGGTATGCTTCCGGATACATTCGGTGCATCAGAGCGTTCAGAGAATCGACAAATGGCCCGAGCTTTCAATCTCCCGTTCTGCGCGCGTGGAGGTGGAGTAACACTTTATTTAAAACGTTGCTACCGGTGAAGTGCGCCCATTTAGAACATAATCGCCGGTGAAATGAACTTACTGCGGGTGGTTAGCTGACCGATCCGCCCGGTCGCCTCGAGCCGCCATTCGTGATCCGTAAAGCGAGCATCGCTCTGCCCACGTTATCTTTGAGCTACTAGGAGGGCGGGCAACGTCGACTGCCGACACGGCTGCCGTGAAGAGTATTTATTTGAGGTGGTTGTGATCGCTAGACGAGGTGAAATGAAGGCGCCTTCCTGAACGGCGCCAGCCGGGAACCCGGGAAGCCGTCCTTCATATTTGAAACGGAGCTTTGCTTTGAAAAGAGGATTCGCTGGCAGAAGGCTGTATGGGGTTTAGGAATCCGGAGTAGGCGGGCACACCGGGCACACCGACCGCTCGAGCATTTAAAAGCGTTTCTCATTCCGTCGGTGAAAAATCAAACGTCCAAACCAGCATCCTCGACCCGAGAAACTTGCCGTAGGAGTCAGCCATGGCTCGAAGACGTAAAAGGTATACTGTTGCCAGCGTTTGCGCTCTAGACCGCACCGGTGCTGCCTAGTTTGTGGAGCAATGGCTACGTCACGAAAAAATGAACGGGAAGCGGGTGATAGAAATGCCAGCTTTGTTTGCTTATTCCTCAGCAAAAAAGTGAAGGAAGCTCACACTAGCGTGAAAGACGAAGGTAGCGATTGCAGCCGATTTGCTGCTTCGCTACCGCAATGACATTTACTCCATCATTGTTGCTATAAGTGTGAGCATCTTTCATTTTTGGGGGAGTGATAATCATTGGACATCACCTTGGAGGGGCGTCCGCTAGGACGTCTTTCTCGTTCCGAGCAAGTGTTGCCACGATTACGGCGAACGCGGTAGTCTTTTTTTTTTTGTTAATCTTGGTCAATCTCCCTAAGTGGGTATGTTTTGCTTGACAAGCGTGTGCCGGGGACGCTGGGCGGTCGCCGTGAGCCACGCACACACGAGCACTCGGCATTTTCTTGGTTTTTTTTAACTGTCGGGCGGTCGCCGCAATCTTGGCCAATCTCCGGGAGCTAAGTGGGTATGCTTGGCTTGACAAACGTGCGCAAAGGACGCTGGGCGGTCGTCGCGAGACACGCACACACGAGCGCTGGACATTTTATTGGTTTTGTTATAACTGCCAGGCGGTAGCCACGAGGCCCGCGCTCGGCAATTCTTGGTATTTTTAATTAAGGACTCTAAAAATTGCGATTTGCTGAACAGCTTCGCTGTTAATAACCCATCATTTCCCGTCGAACAAAAGCCGAGAGAGCTACGAAGCGTACGATCGTTCAGTTAAAACAAAATTTCATTCAGCCTTCAGTGTTGCTTTAAATGAAAATCCGAGGATGTCAAACCCTGTAGAACTCGAGGATTGAAGTATAAGTCAAAATCCCCGTGGTGGCAAACTGCGCCAGCAGCATTGTCCTTGCTTGGGGACAACCTCATAGACTTCTGCCCTTTGATTTGGGACATCTTAGATGCCTTCCTGACTAACTGCGCTCAAATTTTCGACAACGTAAAAATAATGCCATCTAATAGTACACATAAAAAGGTTGCCAAATGCAAAATACTGCATTTCAGACATCAACGCGCACGGCGCAAACTGCTCGCGACATTGGCGTTTTCGGAACCGAAACTGAACAGAAAAGGCGGCCATTACCAGCGGCCGGACGTGACGTACGTGATGGAACGGAAGCGGCCGCGCCAGAACCGGCGGCCGCTCAGAGTCGCCTTCAAATGCGCCTTCAAAGGCGCAGAACAAGGTAAAGTTTGAGGAGCGGCTTCGTGACGTGGAGGACGAAAAATGGGCCGCGAGGGTGTTTAAGTACCTGTATATGTGGAGCGCGGACACGCGGTGGAGACGGAGGACCAGACAGCTGACCGAGCGGTACGGAATGTCGGTAGGGGAAGTTTGCACAACAGTTAAAAAGCAGGTAAAGGCAGCAGAGACAACGAAGTGGGCACAGAGAATGGAAGCGAAAAAAAAAAAAAAAAACCCTGGAGACTTATAGGGCAGAGAAACGGGAAATTAGGAAGGAGGGATTCTATGGCAATACGAGAGGCAGTGCTTTGCTCTTCGAGGCACGGGCAGGGTGCCTGAGAACCCGGGAATACACGGGTAGCTACAGGCAGCAGGATGAAACATGTGCATGCTGCGGCAGTGATCGGGAAACTATAGACCATATTGTCAGGAGCTGCACAGAGATACGACCGCCGCGGGATGAAGGGGAAACGACACTGGCGGAGGCTTTGGGATTTGGGGCGAGGGGGAACCTCAACTTCAAGGCCATAGAGGTGACGATAAGGCGACTGGAGGGGTGGTGGAGGAAAAGTAGGGAAGGGATGCGTACGCAGACGGAGTAATCATAAGGATGAGAATTTAGAACAGCGAGGGGAGAAAAAAGGGGGGTGGGGGCGATGAGTTCAAAACAGGGAAGAGGGGGAGATGGGAGGGAGGAAGCAAATCTATTAGGTTAGCTGGGAGTAGGGCAAGTAAGGGTAATAAAACAGGCAAGTAGGTTGCTGACAACCGACGCCCCGATTCAAAGGGAGAGCCACCAATCATCATCAATCATCATCGGTAGCGTCGCGTTTCGCACTGTTGTTTCCACAGAAGAACTTCCGCCCATGGACTTCCGGACTAGGAAGCCACCCCACAATTTATTTTTGCTCATTAAGTTTCTTCTCTCTCTCTCTCTCTCTCTCTCTCTCTCTCTCTCTCTCTCTCTCTCTCTCTCTCTCTCTCTCTCTCTCTCTCTCTCTCTCTCTCTCTCTCTCCCCCCACTAACGTTTGTCCAGGATAATGGAGTTAGGCGTAATTCCGGCATCGCGTTGCTATCCATCGAGATGAAGTAGAGCGTCCGTAATTTTTTTGCATAACTGCCGGAGTAACAATCCTTAGCATTGCGAGCAAAAAAGCGGGCCCTGATTTACAAAGCTACTTGCTCGTACGATATCGAAAAGCAGCTTTCGTTAGCTGGCACCTCAGCTACCGCATCGCTCTCTTTGTAGGGAAAGAACCACATGCTGGCGGAGATCAATCACTATCTTTACTATACAGTACGTACAAACAGCTTTGCGAATATCGGCCCTGTAATTTTCGTCTTGCTGCACATCGAGAATGGAATCATAAAAGTGGTTTGTAACTATAAGCCAGCTTCCACAGCGAAATGATTCACTAAAACACGAAAAAGTTACGTATACACCGCTGTTTTATACTTTCGCCGGAGATATGTGCGGTTGAAAACATTTTCCTTTCGAGTAAACTAAATCTAATGCTGTACCAAAGTAAATACTTCACTTGGGAATTGAAAAAAAGAAACTAGTTTATTGTTTAGGAGAGGATCAGTTTCGTTAGCTTTCGCATTTTGCGAAGATGATGGCCGAGATCTGTGCGGATGTATTTGCTACTACGAGAAAAGCTGATTTTGGTTCCCTTAGCAAGTGAAGCATAAGTCATACAAATGTTTATACCCGCGTGTACAACAACTATAGTTAGTTAGTCAAACTTTGGAAAGGTCACAAGGATGGAGGTGGCGTTGGGCCAGCCCAAATATGGCAAATATTAGACGCGGGAGTGAAAAAGTGTTCAAGAATTTATAAAATATCGTTTTTTTTTCTGTGGTAGATACAATAGGAATGACAAATGTAAGTCAAGTACGCGTTTCGCGCTATTTTTTTCTTTGAGTAAAAATATTATTTTCAAGTAAAAAAAAGTTTTACTCCAGAACGTTCGGGAGCGCGTGAATAGTTTGTATGCTTTTATTCTCTTTTATTGCATCGAAAAAAAATGCACGGATATTGCTACCTATGCGGTTAGTTTTAAACATGTGATGGCGACGGCGATCATTAGGAGGCTATGTGGTGGTACAGCGCGGTGGTGTAGCAAAGAAACCCCGGGTGAACACATCCCTGCGCCCGGCGGAGCGCCGTGCAAGTCGGCGGAAAAGCGCGAGCTTCATGGGACAGGTTCCCTACCTCCGTCACAGGCCGCTCGGAACTTGTTTCGGCGACACTCCGCCAGATGCAAACGTCGTCTGCTCGGGGGGTACTTTGAGCGATAGTACCAACGGCGCTCTGAGATTACGGTGCTCAGAATTTAGCCATGGTGACTTTAATAGCATAGACTACTTATTTGGATCAAATTTGGACAAAGAAAAATTTCAGTGCAGTTGGCCTTTAATGTGCAAGCCTTCAGGTGGCGGAAGCACCCGTTTTACGCCCAGCGTTTCGCTACAGGCTATAGTATATTCCACTTATAACAACATCCAAGTGCCAAGGAAATCCCATCGTTATAACCGATGATTGTTATATGCGGGTTGATTGATTGAATAAACTTTATCCAAAACAGCAAGCGCGATGTTAGGGCGCCCGCCCGGTGAGAGGCGTCCTCAGTCCAGGATGCCTTGGAGGTGACCTGCTCGCGTTGCCCTCTCTACCAGCATGCGCTGGGTAGAGGGGTCGGAGCTGGCCAGCAACTCCACCCACTGCTGTGTGGTGATGTTGGGGAGTGGCGGTTGGGTAGGGGTGTTGGGGCATTCTACGGTAATGTGGTAGAGAGTTCCCATGTTTGGACAAAAGTGACACATGGCTGGGTATTGGGTAGGGAACATGGCGTGGTACAGTGTATTGTGGGGGAAGGTGTTTGTCTGCAGCTTGCGTAGTGTAACTGCGTCGGTCCTGGAAAGAGTATGGTGAGGAGGTGGGTATTTCTGTCGTTGTAGCCTATAGTGGGCGAGGATATCGGTGTATGTGAGGAGAGGCGTGGACAGGGTTGGGGGCAGGGCGAAGGGGAGGGAGTTGTTAGGGCAGTCGGCAACGGCCCGGAGTACATGTTCGCGGGCCGCGGCATGAGCCGCTTCATTGCCTTCTAATCCCATGTGACCTGGAGTCCATACGATATGTGCGAGGGGCAGATGGAGATTCTGGCGTAAAATTCGCAGGGCTTGGTGAGAGATGCGGCCGGTGAGGTAGTTGCGGCAGGCTGATTGGGAGTCTGTTAGGATCGTGATATAATCTTCTGTGGTTTGTAACGCGAGGGCAATGACGACTTCTTCCGCTGTGGTGGGCTGTGAGGTGCGAATCGTAACGGCGGTGAGTTCTTGCCCCTGGTGATTGGTGACGCTGGAAACAAAAGCTTGGGGATTGTATGCCGTAGCATCTACGTACCGAGTGGTAGTTTGTTGGGCGTATGCAGTCGAATGGTGGTGAGCTCTGGCTTGACGGCGGGCGGTGTGGTACTCTGGATGCATATTGCGTGGTATGGGGGCGATGCGCAATTGCTGGCGGATTGAGAGAGGGATTCGTTCCTTTTGGTCATGGCGAGCTTGAGCTGAGTAGCTGAGTGTGGTGAGTAAATTCCGGCCAGTAGGTGTAAGGGTGAGCCGACGTATTTGTGTGGCTTTGTGGGCTTCGATAAGTTCTTGCCATGTATTGTGGAGGCCCAGTTGGAGTAATTTCTTGGTTGCTGTAGTAGAAGGAAGGCCGAGTGCTGTCTTGTAAGTTTGGCGGATTAGAATGTCGAGCTTCTTGATTTCTGCAGTTTTGAGGAGTAGGTACGGTGTGCCGTACATGATGCGACTTGTTAGTAGTGCTTGGACGAGTCTCGTGGTGTCATGTTCTTTAAGGCCGTGTCGCCTTCGTGCTACTCGATGTAGGAAGTGTGTTAGCTGGGTTACGGTGCGCTGTAATGGTAGGATTGTTTGTGACCCGGAACCGTCTTGTGGGATATTGAGACCTAATATGCGAAGTTGAGAAGCATGGGAGATTGCTTGTCCGTTCAAGGTAACTATCGGTAGAGGAATTTTGTCCTTGACGCGATGAGAGGTCCGTTTTGTGAGAGTCAGAATCGATGATTTTTCGGGTGCACATGTCAGACATCTTTGTTGCATGTTTGCTAAATAAAAAGAGGGAGCAGTGCTCAAAACATTTTATTTGCAGGCAAGCAAGGTTGTACAGCTACCTGTTTGTGGAAAAGAAGCCATACTCGGTCAGCTTTGTTTGCTGCACATGAAGCTGGCGCACGTCTTTTTCAAGAGCATCTATAGGTGCTTCACCTAGCTGAGCGAAGTATCCTTGGTGGAAACGAAGTTCCTGAGAGACTATCATGCATTGGGCCTTCTGCGAAGGTGCTACCCGAGTAGGATGTGCAACCGCGTCGTCAGAGTTGTCACTGCCACCGCTATCTGCAGCCCGTATCCGCGCAACGATCGCCTCTTCAGTGAGGCACTCAGACGTTTCCAAAACATCGGCCCTGGCGTCTGATCCGCGGAAAAACGGACGTTGTTGAAGGAAGGAAGGAAGGAAGGAAGGAAGGAAGGAAGGAAGGAAGGAAGGAAGGAAGGAAGGAAGGAAGGAAGGAAGGAAGTAAACTTTATTTTCCTGAGCACCCTTAGTCCAGGGCGCCGTCTTGGGAAGCCGTGGCCATGGCTTCCTCCGCTCTGGACGTCAGCAGGAGCTGTGTCGCAGCGCTGGGGTCAGCCAGACTTGCCTCCCAGGATGCTAGAGTTGGATTCGGGATGGGGGTCAACTTTGGATGTCTATCACAGGCCCATATTGTGTGGAATATGTTTGGGCAACCTCCGCTGAACGAGCAAGTAGGAGTGAAGAGGCACCCAGTCAAATTCAAAGCAGCAGTCACGGGGACGGGGCCAAAGCGGCGGCGTCTGGAAAGTTGTTTAAAAGGATAACTGTTCCCCCTCCTCTCGCTTCCTCGTAAGCGGCGCAGTTGACTCGTTTTCTGAGGGGTGGACGGGATGCGAGGCGCATCGCGGCGCATGGCGTCAGCATGGTCGGTGTGGATAGCCGGCGGCAGCTCGCATTTTCGGTGCTTGCTGTGACCTGATTCAATCGTTCTATCCGATATCGCGGCACTGGAGCATTGTAATAAGCGGTTTATTTTCCCATGGAAAGCACACAAAAGCGGACGGTGCCATAGCTGTTCATCCTTATATCCGATATAATGTTATAAACGGTATCGTTATAAGTGGACTCGACTGTGCCTATATTTTACTTGCTGTATACCTAATTCATAGCTGAAACCAAAGTAAAGAGTAAGGCATGTTCTTCCTTTGATATTCATTTGAAACAGACTCGGGTTATTTCTGGGTGTCATAACCTTGCTGAAGCAATGGCTTAGTACATGTGGCTATTCATTGCCAAACGGTTGTATCCAGGACATCACAAGTATAAAATGGGCCTATAGAAAGCAGAGTATATACCTTTTCACACAATTCTTGCACCACTGCCAAAATACACAATGCCTTTTAAAATGTCAAATGAAAAAAAAAAAAATGATGCAATCTTCAGTTTTTTTTTAACGCTGTAGACATTTTGTAATCCCAGAATGCGTTGTACGAATGAGCATAGAGCCACGTCAAAAGTTGCTCAAGGCAAGCTGACCGCCCGTTGCATCCCACCAGCCCTCCGCTTACAATTCTCGATGGTCACATTCACGACGATCGTAATTTTAGTAATGTTGCAATGTCTGGCCACCGCGCTCTGGGCATTAAATTTCACCTCAGGTACATCAATTATTAGTGCTCGCGCTATGGCAACTAATCCCGCTACCGGCGTGCGGACCGTTCCATTCGCGAAGTTGGCGAGATCGCTTTCTAACAGAGCAATAACTCGGCGCTGTATAATATCACAATGAGTCCAAAAGCTCACCTCACGCGCCACGGTTGTAGAGCACCGTGTTTCACACTCCAAGGACGAACCACTTCGAAATCGCGGGCACGTTTTCGATGCGGATTTCGAGTCGTGCAACTTCCCGTAATCGGGCATTACCGCCGCGGTACTGGTGTTCACTACAGCATCAGATAAAGCGGCTAAAGAGCACCCGAGCAGGCCGCGAAGCCAAGGGAAACATCGAAGTGCACTGTGCGCCCGAGATACGCAGTGACCAGGCAGCAGCCGATTGGCCCGGCAGCCAAACACGTGGAATATAAAACGTGCTCTTCGAAAAAAACTTTCGAAAACATGATTTTTAATGCGAAAGTGTTGAAGGGATACACCAAGATTTTACTTATGTCATATTCGCCACGGAAACGACGCCAGTACAACGAAGTAAGTGGCCTGTAAAGGGTGCACACCTGCACACACGGTGTTCTTGCGGGGAAGCAACCTTTAGTAATAAAGAGTACGTTATAGTACTTGGCGTTGTTCGTTTTCGGGTTCATATTTTAACACGAAAGTGTTTTATGCCGGGATACACCAATATTTCACCGATGTCATATCCGACACGAAAATGACGCCAGTACACCTTTGCCAAAGTGACCCGCCAGCAGGGCGTCGCTCGCCAAGCACACCGACAAGACAGCCGCCGACCCGCAAATCATGCTCAGCTGCAGATTTCGCTGCACATTTCACTTTTGTGTTTTACTGATTCCTATGACAGAGGAATCAACCGCAGTTTTTTTATATAAATAATGCTGACATGTGTGACGTATGCCACCGATTTTAGTAGTTGAAAAACCTCTTGCCTATATAACTTTTTGTTCAAGCTAGAGAGAGAGAGAGAATAAGGCTTTATTAATGAGCATTTCGTTCAACTTGTGGCTGGGTGTTTGAATCGAGTGACAGAGAGACAGGACAAAATATTCGCTTTTATATGTAGCCAAAGAAGACTTAGCCTCGTAGCCTCGCTTTTATACGTAGCCTCGTCACCAGGTCTTGGAAATCCCGAGGTCCGGCCTAGTCAGGCAAGCCATCCACTGCTCATAGGATGGGGTGGGGTTGGGAGGAATTATCAGATACTAATGCTTCGCATACACTGCTCTGGTATACACCAAGTTTTTTAATGTGGGCTTTGCTACTATACCTGAAAGCATTGCTGGGAAGACGTTTCATGTGGGCAGTATAAACAGTCTATCGAGGCTCTAGAAATCTTCGGCCTCTTATTAAATACATAATTAAGACCCGATGTATCCTTATTCTTCACCAAGCCTCCTTAAGTGTACTAATGTACACAAATGAATTGCTTTGAAAGCATTTTCTTTCAGGGTACGTACAGGGTGTTACTTCGATAAATGGAACATTTAAAACGTTTTCCCGAGAGAACCGCTGCTTCGTTCGCGCTCAAATCTCACACGAAGGTCGAATTTTGTGGTCTATTTTGTTTGGCACGAGGAACAACGACGGCACTTACCTGTTTATTCTGAAAACAAATAAAAACAATTATCGCCTATGAGAACATGGCGGCCAATTTGGACGTGCAAGTTGACCTTGGAACGACGGCCCCACCTGGGATATGCAAAACGAAACGCGCGATAACGATTCACGGTAGGAAGAAGCCAAATGAGATAGCAGAAAGCCTGTTTTGTCGATAGTTTATGAGTCCCACAAACAGTTACATATAAGAGCTCATACGAATCATTCCCGCGGTTCATCGTTGTGAATACCAGTCACCTGGTTTCAGATCGTCTGTCGTCTGCTGTGTCAGGTTACCCTGCTTTCCGAAATAAGGCGCATGGTTCTTTGTTCACGTTTGTTGTTTTGTTCTCGTTTGACTTGTATCATTCTGTGCGTGCGTGTCTGTGCTCTTGACACTGAGATGGCATCATGAGATAATTCACTGCCGACGAAAAGGTAGCCTGTTCACCTGCAGTGAATAATCTCATGATTCCATGTCACGATCACAGAATAATGTCATAATGCCATGTCACGATCTCAAGAATAACTGCCCATGCCTTTACCCGCATACCAACTCATTGGTCAAGAATGGCTCAGTTTCGCGCACCACGCTGGCCATACCGCCTTGCTTCCTGACTTGCTCAGCTGGAAAGCTGATTTCACGCGCTCGGCGATTTTGTGGCGGAAAGGTTAACTACCATTGTTAATATTATTATTAAGGCAAAGCCTCGAACGCCCCATTGTGCGAGAAACCGGCGTTGTTGTTGTCGTCGTTAAATAAGGTATAGGAAATGGCCGCAGCTGTAAGAGGAAATAAAAAGAACTATTTAATTTGTTTGGAAACCGAACCCATGTCTATTACCACTCTACGTCAATACGTTGCCCGTTTCAGAACGAGAACTAGCCCAGCGTGTGCGGCGCTGTCATATCGCGTGACAGGTGGGCGTGACGGCACGTGAGTAGAAGGGGTGCCCCCCAGCCACCGAAAACTCCGATTCTGATGTGTGGGCAATGTCAGTGGCGATGACATCCAGCCCCGCGAAGCACGCGTACATATACACGGACTCAAAAAGGTCCTCTTACCAACTGCTAAGCATGGGACTGCCACGACCCATTTCTACGGCCATCAGCAACAGCGTCAAGGGAGGCGTAACAGTGTACTCAATACCTGGGCACGGAGGAATGGCAGGTAACGAAAAAGCGAATCAGTTGGCCCAAAAATCCGCAGCCCGGGCTCCTGCCAACCTCGAACCAAATCAAACGCTCACAGTCCCCATGACACCTAAATTGAAGGACTACTCCACGGGAAGGAGGAAACTGCCACAGCTCTCTGACACGCTCATCACAAGACACCAAGCAACCCTAATAAGACGAGCTCAAACAGACACCTTGGACACCCCAGCCAGACTACACAAGATATGGGGAGATCCTGACACACCACCCCTACTTGCTCGGCGTGTAACGTTATACTAGACCAAGATCACATCCTCTGGAACTTCACAACCATACACAACACTACACACACACCCCACGAAGGATGGCTGACTGCAACAAACACCACCGAAGGGCAAAGGCAACTGGCGGCGGGCGGCGTACATCAGGCAGCGGCTTCCAGACGTCACCAGAGGGTCCTGTGGAATGTGAGGACTAAGCAGGCCTGCGTGCATATATTTAATAAAAGCATCTCTCTCTCTCTCTCTCTCTCTCTCTCTCTCTCTCTCTCTCTCTCTCTCTCATTCTAGGAAACTGTGGCGTGAAGTCGTTAGCAGAAGAAACGCGCGCCGAAAGACGAAAAAATGAAAACTAAGAAACAGACGCAAAGAAGTCATTGATATGTACCGCCAAGGGAAGCCGTTATGTTTTCACCTTGAAATCACGCAAGTAGACTTAAGTTTCCCGAGGAATTTTATAATTTGTGCTAAACGAAGCTGTTCACGAAGTTTTTGCGGGTGTACACAGTGCGGGATGGACCCACCGTTCGGAGTACTGGCTGAGGGTTCATGTGACAGAGGCACCTACTGATGTAGCTCTACGTTAACTCTTAATGGGACGTAATATGCATAGTGTTTTACTTTCACAGAAAGCACGAAAGGCAAACAAAGCGTTCGTCCTCGTGCATGCGCGGCGAATTCAGCCCTCCAAGACATGCCGGACCCACCGAAATGAAAATAAACCACAGTAGCCTTGTTCCATGCCTCCCCTGCGCTATAACAGACGTTTTAGAGCTTTGAGTCCTGCCGACTATAGCCGTGGTTGCGCAGGCGGCCTGACCCGTCGTGAGCGTGTGTGCGAGTGAGAAGGATAGCGGATTTTGAGGGCGAGCCAAGAGTGGATGAGCGGCGGGCGTATTGCAAGACCAAATTAGCATACAAAATGTCTGCCTCGTTACGCGTGGAGCGGCGCGGCTGCAGCGCTTTCGCTTTCGTTGGCGCCCTCGCGCGTGACGCGGCACCGTGTTGCGACACCGAACGGCGCGAGACGTACGCTATAATGACAGGTCTGGAGACCGGGAACATCCTTCTTAATCGGGCTCAAGACCACGGGCTTCCGGGTGCGTGCATGCGGAGGAGTGCACGTGGCTGGACAGGGATGGGTGGAGGGGGACGTGTTCTGTGTGCACACGACGAGCGTGCGAATGTTTTCCCGCCCTTTGAAGAAGCGGCAACAATGAGGATGGTCTGTGGATGATGGTGATGATACAGTGTGACCGCGCATGTTAAGTACCGGGTGTTTTGATCTTGTAAGTGGTTGACGCTGACCTTAGCCCTGTTTATGAGAGGCGCGTTGTCTCAATTATTATTTCCATGGACGTGCATCATTCTTTGATTAGATATCGGTAAAGGAAATTTCGTAACGGAGGCAGATAACCTTTGACCTTGGGCGTGCTGTCTGGAACTATATCTACATAATTTAGCTTGAGTAAAGTATTGTGAATAAGCTTAGTATGCCCCAATACAGTTGAATGAAAGCGGACCTTATTAAACATTCAAGAAAACGGCTTATTTTTATACGTTGGTGTGGAGTGCCATTAGAAGAGTGCACCTTCCAATTTTCGCTATTCTTGCGCGTGCGTGCGTGGACGTTAGTGGATTTGCAATTCTGGCGTTTACTACGGGTCGCGAAACTAGAGTCAAAAAGGTCGCGCCACTATAGGGCATTACTGATGCGATGGCACGACTACAGATTTTTAAAAGCGACGTTATGTGAACTATTTAACAGAGTTCCGCTGTCATAAATTAGGCGCTGGTCTATAGGTTTTGTCGGACTTGAAGTCAGCGCTTATCAACCTAACAAAAGCATAAATAGGAACGCAGAGGTAACATTTCATTTGTCTCATATCTGTTGGCAGTAAAGATAAAGATAAAGGAAGCAAGGTTTACTGAAAAGAAAGAAAAGGTTGACCAAGACAAAAAAAAAAAAAAAAAACTCTAATGACTCTTATGTTGTGAGTTCTAGGTGCGAAAGCATTAATGTAAAATTAACACCGCTGAGTGCATCTTCCACTGAATATGCTGACTTCGAGGCCCATGGGAATGGGAATGATAACGCATCCAAACGTCTTAGCGGGAATGTACTTTTCTACCCGTCAAAATGCTACTCCTTTACTTAGAATGCATGCTCAAATGGATGATGTATAGCTTCAGGATATGCCTCAAACACACGTTTTCAAGTCAGAGGCCACAACACATTCACTGGGTTTACCCGTAGTTGGCTAGAGCCATGGAACCCTAGCGGCGTTGGGGATGCGCACCGAACTCGCATTCCGGTGTCTCGTGTTCTATTCCCGCGCAGTACCAAGTTTAAATAATTCGGTTTTATCTTAATCACTTTACTAGCATACACTTTGCCCTCTGCTATAGTAACGTTGGTTTAGGAGCCCTTTCGCTGCTACAGACGCCGGCTTGTTCTCTCAATGGGCCATTTAATACTCTCGCGATAATGTGTAACCTGCTACTTCCCACTCAGGCAACGGAGAACAAAGCAAGAAAGTGGCTGCGGTTTAGCTCAGCTAACCTTGGATATGCAAAGAAAAAAGTTTAGCTTAGTCTGGTTGAGTCTTGGTTTCTTTTGTTTAACCTTTGATGTAGCTGTATGGCCGGCCACGGCTCAAAGCCGTTCGGTTCCGTGCAACGCTCACAGAAGGAGGCCCGGCGAACGCGGCGTTCATTCACGGCGAACGCGCCGTTCCTCTTCGCCGGGTGCGAGACGTCATGTAGCCAGAGACGACCCAGCGGTGCATGCATGGCATGCCGCGGGGGTGGTCGGCTGCCGATCAGCTGATCGGCTGCAGTGGTGGCGGCGGCCGTCGTTCGTGCTAAGCAGAACGACTAAAACCGGGGCCTTGTGCGCAGCGCCGAAAGCGGGCCCGCCGAATCACGCGATGCGCTTCGAGGGATGTGTCGCCGGGGGTGTGTCTCCGGTCAAAAGGTGAAGTTGCGCATCCGCCGCGAAACCGTTGGGCGAAAGTAGTGAAGCTTGCTTTAAAAACGTGGATCGAATATAGTAGACAGGGAATATGACAACGAAAACAAATGATGAGTTAGTTTCTTGGCCGGTCTAGTGCCATAGATGTCATGACAATGTAAGTCGCCTCGGCTGTGCGCTGTCTGCTTGGCCCTACCCGGGAGTCTCGTACACACGCAGTTACTTTTGGGATATCAAATTATGCCAGTTTTCTTCTCACGTTGTACTGGTCGCCATGGGAGTGCCGAGCCCCCCGCCAATTTCGTGGCCATAGTGCACTACTACGTCGTGCAAAGACGTCAGATCACCTCTTCTTGCCCTGAAGCCTGTGTACTGCTGAGCTCTTCATCAGCCGAAGAGTGCTTTCGCACGGTTTGAAATTTGTTCGCCACTGGATAAACACGGTAAAGTACATGCTTAGGACAATGAATAACATAAAGAGCCGCCACTGTACGTCTTTTTCAGGAACGTGCAGTCGTGATCCCCGTCACGATTCTGTTTCCCACCAACCTAATTAATCCCCAAGTTCGTTAAAGATATCTTTTTATGATGATGATTCACGAAGCGTCGTGGCCTGCATACGTACGCAAAATTTTTTTTCTTTGATTGTAACCAAGTATTTTTTGTCGTAAAACCCATTACGTCTATCATTAAAAGTAAAATCTGACTTCCTATCAATTACATATTTATCCCATAATAGCATTGTTGCGTTTGAGGTCTTCCGTGATGCTAAACGCAATTCGCTGTCGTTACTGAAGTTCATAAGCGTCATGTCTGGTTGCTTCCAGACAGACAGACAGACAGACAGACAGACAGACAGACAGACAGACAGACAGACAGACAGACAGACAGACAGACAGACAGACAGACAGACAGACAGACAGAGGACTTCATTGAGGTTGCTTCCATGTTTCCACCTTGCAGCGTCCGCAGCGGGATCCAAGAAGAACAAGCTGTGGACGTTGGCCACCAAAGAGCACCATCTGCCGAAATTGCTTGTCATGAGTGACACGGTGTGAATGCCAGAATGTCGCATAATAGGCATACACGTGTGGGTTTTCATGGTACCTTTGTATGGCCCACGGAGCCAAACGTAACAGGCCGATTGTAGTCCTGTAAAGCGGCAGCGCTTTTCAACCATGAATGTACTGGTGCGACCCCCCATCTGTGGTTGCAAAACTGATAAGGGACCTTGAGGGGAAGAATGTGCTGGAAGGTGGCATAACCATATAGCAAGTTGCTGTTGCGGCTCTAGTTCCGTCATTTCTCTGAGTTAAAGGAGCTTGCGAATCAATGAAGAGCTTTTCCTCGTGCATATATGCGCATTTTGTGTGTTCGGCTTTCTAGCACAGCTTGTGCGTAGTGCAAAAGAGCCAACTTCAAGCCGAGCTATGGGAGAAAGCCAGCAGAGCGTACGCATCACGCGACTGTAAACATCTTGTATAGCCACCACTGTTAATGAGCTGGTGTTGCTTCCAGAATTCTGCCTCTAAGACATTTATTACGGTACGTTGGGTTTTCTGGTAGGAGTAACAAGCAATTGGTTTTCGTGCGATTTCTTTTTTTTTTTTTTCGAAAAGGTACTACCATGAGCCGTGTGGCGCACACAGTGCGCCCTTCTTCCGGCGAATTTCAGAGTATCACCCCGAAGAGCAAGTAAATAGGCTGGTATGTCAATGTCGACCAGTTAAAATTTAAATGCGTGGCATCTTTGAGGGAGCCCAGACGTTGTGCAGCGTTCCGTCGGTCGAGCAGTCGGTTGGATGATCGTGTGAGTAAATGCATCGATGCACTGTGAAGACTCACTGTATAGTGAATGAATGGTCTGCTGAAAGGTGTCCAGCTAGTCTAGTTTGTATGAATTCGTCCTGAATACACAGGGGGAAATCTGTACGAAACACGCAAAAAACAAAAAGGGCACGAGAGAAGGACACGTTCGCATTGCACTCGGCCATATCATTTTCCGTCATCGAGTATTCGTTCTTTTTTGCACAGTATTTCAAATCCGTGCTGCACACATCGTTCCGCATAAACGCAGATGACATATCATATGGATGGTTTCAGATGCGTGAATCTAACCGGACTAATGACCACACCATATGACAGTTATTATGACTACTTAAAGTATTTATTAGGGGCGAAGCCCCTTAGGGGCTGGGGCTATTGGCGTCTCCTGCCGTCGTCGTCGTTTCATGTAGTCACGGTACTAAAACGCCGGAAAACTCATTTAAGCCTCGCGCTAGAACGCAACGCGTACTAAAAACACTGGTAGAGTCGTTTACGCCTCGCGCTAGAGAGCTCAGTGCTTCAAAGACAAGAGACTTCTATAGCCAAGCTGTATACCTCTACCCCCTAACGGTTTCATCTCCGTTGGCAAAAACGCCCCGGCGCCAAGAATACACGTATACACTGCATGCTTCGCCCCTCCCCAGGTTTCACGTTAGTGGAGATGGCCCGGGATTTTTTTTAAGCTAATGTTTCAGACTTGAATGGGGTATCAAATAAGCTGTGCTGGTAAGGGAGCACACGTTCAATCAACAGAAACGCACGGGGCCGATTAATATTTAAGTGTAATAGTAGTGAAAAATTCATAAGCCATTCCACTCTGTGAAAATGGATGATTATACGCGGCCCACCACTACACACTCCGCCTATTAATATGGCTTGTGATCGACGTCTAACGTTGTGATTGACACCTCAGCACAGCGACACAGCGCCTGGTGACGTTCAAGGCAAAGGAGTGGAAGAAGACTCGGCCACAGCTCCCGAAGAAGGTGCCCTGGACTAAAGGTGCCTGGACAAAATAAAGGTTATTGCCTTTTTTTTTCACATTGCCACAAAAAAAGAGAAGTGAAATTCATAATGGATAACGGACAAAATGATCACAGTCATTATTGGTTACAGAACTTTATTATTAACTTGAACATTAAATCGCACGGGTAAACCCGGTTCTGGATAAAAGGGTTCACTGATGGCATACGTATCAACAAAAGAAAGCGGATAATACTGGTTAGTGCTAGCTACGCGTACGTGAACCTATACATCATCATCATCATCACCACCACCACCACCAGCCGATCTACGCCCACTGCAAGGCAAAGGCCTCTCCCATGGATATCCAATTATCCCGGTCCTGTGCTAACTGCCACCAATTTATCCCCATAAACTTCTTGATCTCATCTGCCCATGTAACTTTCTTCCGCCCCCTGCCGCGCTTGCCTTCTCTAAAGATCCACTCGGTTGCCCTTAATGGCTAACGGTTACACGCATTACAATCGCATTACATGCCCTGCTCACGCCCATTTCTCCTTAATTTCTACTAATATGTCCTTATCACGCGTTTGTTCCCTGACCCTCTCCGCTCTCTTCTTGTCCCTTAACGTTACGCCTATCATTTTCCGCTCCATTTCTCGCTGAGCCGTCCTCAGTTTAAGTTGAACCACGTTTCTGTCCCATAGGTAAGTACCGGTAAGATGCAGCTGTAAGGGTTGGGGAAGGGAACCTATTCAAGTAATTGCAAATCTGAACCAAACCAACCAAGCGCATTCACTCGCGATTAATGCCCAACAAATCTCACTTGCGCATTTTTACGTGTACGTACGTCTATCCGCAACGCCGTCTCTCCAGAGCTGGTTCCCACATGGGGATCCGCTCTTCAAACATTCGAATATGGGTTGAATACGTGCCAGGCGCTTATATCGCGACTCACGTTCGGGATGGGGCGCGTCGGCGCCATGACGCCCAGAGCGTGACCTCCGTCGGACAGAAAACGTCGACCAAGGCCGGCGTTCGTTTTACTTCTCCGAGAGAGCGCTTCTTCCTACACACCCAGCGGAGCGAAAACGCGCCGCCTCTATACATAGGCGCGTAAAGGAGCGGCGATCGCACGCTGCCTGTCCATCCGTGACGCGCAGGCGCGTGCATTGAGCGCTGACATCGCCAAGGACCCTCGCATGCGGGGCAGCTCGTGCACGCAACGCGCTGGTGACCCGCCAGCCCACCCGCCATCACTTCCGCAAATACAACGGAGCCCTCCTCCTATAGCGGTCACCGGAGGCCCCGACACAATGCACGCACGCAGGCAGTAATTCCGCCGCGTGCACTGCGTTCCGTGATCGGACGCTGAGGCGTTTTCGGCCTCTGTGCTGCTGTGCTGCGGAAACGCTGCTGTTGGAACATAACACTAGCGCGCTTCTTACCCGAATTGGCCTCCGTGGCCGTTGCACGGCCGTTCTAACCGTTCCTGCGGGGATATCGAATCAGGCGGGTGCGAGTTTGACCGCAGCGCGAGAATGGTTCCTCCGTAGCCTTTACAGCCGGCTGTCCCTGTGGCCTCTCGCGCGTAGCACGGAAGACGACCCACCGACCACAGCATGCGGGCTACGCCAAATCTGCTGCGTGCGGCGAACTGCTTCTCGCTCTCGGTTTATTTTCCTTCTCTCTCGTACTACCGGCCACAATCGGTTGAATTCGGTGCATATTCGTCGCGGCCAAAAAGTCTGTCATTAAATATGTATGGAACACATCTTTATTTCTTTCTATGCGCATAAAGCAATGAATAAAAGATTGCATAAAACGGCGTACTGAGTTACTGGGATTGCCTCGGTAAGACTAACGAGCTGCTTTTCTCTTTAATTATTTGCAGCTTCGATCTGTAAAGACTTTATCCACGCAGTCTGAGAAACGCCTAAATAGCAGCGTGTCAACGGAAACTTGTATTCGAGCTCCGCATTCATATCCGGTGCTCGTGTTTCGTACTTTCAGCTGATTCCAAGCGCTGCAATTTAATCGCTAGAAATTTTATTTGCAGCTCGGATATCTAAAATTTGCAACTTCCTACGCCCCAGCGCAAACAAACAAACAAAAAAAATCGGTTACCTTCGCAAATGGGATGCGAAGACTGAGAAAACAGGGGAGCTGGTGGTATTCACCAGCTTTAACTTGGCTTTTATTAAGTCAGCCCATCATGCCGCCGAGCGTACGCCTGAACTAGAAGAACACCTGCACGTCAGAGCTTACGTCATCACTAGGCCCAGCCAATCCCCGACGCGCGCCTCCCCCACCGCACCGGTCGCTCCGCGACCCAAAGCCTATCCAACAGCAGTGCCGTGCACTTCTGCAACGCCACCACCTTGCCAGGTGTGCCTACCCACCACCGCACCAGACGCTCACCCGAGATGCCGCTGTAGCCTGGCGGCAACTACAGACAAACACATACCACTTCGCTTACACAGCTTCCTGCACATCATACACCCCACAACATGTCCACCAACATGCCCACACTCCAGCGAACATACAATACTGTACCACACAACGCGGGCTTTCCAAAGCACACCAGCAGCCCCCATTATTCGCATCCCCACCCTCGAGCAGTGGCAGGCCCCTCTGTGCAGCTCGGACTCTGGTGGATTGGGAACGCAGGACCGCGGCCGCCGCAGGAGCGCTGGACTGAGGGCTTCTCCCACTTTCGAGCGCGAACCTATTTTACTTGAAATAAATGTTTTACCACTACCATCACCACCCGAACATCTGCGCCGCGACGCGCACTCCCCACACCGGCTCGTCTGCTCCTTGCCTCCTTGCCACTTTCCCTCACACTTCTTGGCCTAGCATTTTTGTGCTCTACACTTTGCTGCGCCGAGTTTTGCCACGCACAGATGGAACTCAAGCTTGAACAGCTCCGCTACTAAAAGCGAACCCTTTAAATAGTGGGAGCAACATTCCAAAATTTGTAACTATTTTTACCCTCCAGCGGCAGCTGCATTGAGGGCTACGAAGTTACAGCTCTGTCCGCCGACCGATCGGAACACGACTTGTACAAAAAACATTGCGAGCACTGTCATGTTGAAGGAAAGCTTACTTTTAAGGCGAAGTTTTTCTACTTTCGTTAGTCAATAGACTAACTCATAATTTGTTTTCGTTGTCATATTCCCTGTCTTCTATATTCGATCCACGTTTTCAAAGCAAGTTTTACTACTTTCGTCCAACGGTTTCGCGGCGGATGCACAACTTCACCTTTTGACCGGAGACACACCCCTAGGCGACACACCCCTCGAAGCGCATCGCATGATTCGCCGGGCCCGCTTTCGGCGCTGTGCACAAGGCCCCGTTTTCAGCGTTTTCAGTCGTTCTGCTCAGCACGAGCGACGGCTGCCGCCACGGTGGCAGCCGATCAGCTCATCGGCAGCCGACCACCCCCGCAGCCTCCCATGCATACGCCGCTGGGTCGCCTCGGGCTACGTTACTCGTCTCCCGCCCGTTCTAGATGAACGGCGCGTTCGTCCGGATTGAAAGCCGCGTTCGCCGGGCCTCCTTCGGTGAGCGTTGCACTGGACCGAACGGCTTTGAGCAGTGGTCGGCAACCCAGCTACATCAAAGGTTAACCAAGCGAAACCAAGACTCAACCAGACTAAGCCAAGCTTTTGCTTTACATATCCAAGGTTAGCTGAGCTGAGCCGCAGGCATTTTTTTAAGGAGGACATGGGTTCGGTGTTGTTGCTCGCAAATTGTACTCTACGATGGCGCATACGCTCGAGGTATTGAACAAAAAGCTGTACGCACACCAAAAGCTAGTTGTGTGAGGGCGTTTCAACAAAAAACCCGCCACTGTGTAAAGAAAAAACGTTATTAAACATGAAACGTAATGGTACTGGAATACACAGCGATGGGCATGAGAGATGCGAGTGAACCTTGAAAAGTGCGCCAGTACGACGACCACTTGGTTGTTACTGTGCACTACGATGAAGCATGGATTTCTTATTTATTTATTTATTTATTTAAATGTAGCGTGCCGCTCGCGACAACCCGCTTCAATTTGGGCTTGTTGATGGAACTTAGTTGGTAAAAGCAGCAGGGAAAACACAGGCTACACGCGTGGAATTTGCTATTTCAGTCGTTAAGTTTGGATCTAGAGCTCACTAATACGTCTAGGCTCCTCTACCTGCCATCAAGGTTCCGTTGGCGCACAAGAGGCCACGCTCCAACAGGCCCTGGGTATACGATTACACGTCTAATGTCGGCCTATACTAAGACAGGACCGAATTTGTCGTCATTCACGCGGTCACTGATGTACAACAGCGAAAAATGGGGAGAAGGATGACTAGTCTGCGGGTTGGAAGCCAAGAGATATCGAGCAAGCCGTCCATCACTGAATTATAGGTAGACATTTGCACCGCATACACGAAACTTTTTACACCATTTTTGCCCAGAAAGGGTGTAGCATAAATGGAAACAGGTATTGGGAGCCCATTACACCCTTTTTCTTGAATCTCAACTCTTTTCCAAGCTCTACACCTTTTTCGTGGGAAAAAAATGGTGTTGATCAACTTCAACACCGTTGGTTTTTCTG
The DNA here is from genome assembly GCF_048455015.1 of Haemaphysalis longicornis. NCBI lineage: Eukaryota > Metazoa > Arthropoda > Arachnida > Ixodida > Ixodidae > Haemaphysalis > Haemaphysalis longicornis. Next base: position 63,880,066 of record NW_027526422.1, read on the forward strand.
GGGGTGTTGAAAGGGTGTGGAAAAGGTGTTCAGCTGTTCATTGAATGAGGCCATGCATGCATTTATAATTGCATGCATTTATAATTGTAAAGAACAAGACACCCCCTCATACCCTCCTTTCCACCTCGTAGGAAATTTTCAAAAGCAAAAAAGATATTGTTCGACTGCAATGATCGCTCATTTCCAATACGGTGCGCCCCATGCCCCAAGTATAGCTTTGGCACGTGAAATATCAATTTGAACCTCTAAAATGAAAAAAAAAGACTATAGTTTTGTGGCAAAAAGTGTGTTGCCCGACTGCAACATGATTGGCTTCCTCTTGGGTGTTGAAACGGTGTGAAAAGGTGTTTAGTTGCAAAAAAAAGAACAGCGGAGCTGGGGGTCCACGTAGTTTCTTCCGGCGTTGCTGAGGTTTGGTACGTTTGCTAGGCTTTGCGCTCTTCTTGCTAAGCTAGAATAAGCGCTGAGGGGCGAGGCCAAGTTTAACCGGATTTCACAAGGCTGTTCCAGTGTGTCCCCCACACTGACAGTGGATCCAAGGGGGAAACAAGCTAGGTCGACCCCCAGCTATGCTGTTTCTCCAGCCTTGCCCCTACATTGCAAGCTGCGCCAAATTTTTTTCGTTTTAGAATCCCAAAAAGATTGGCACCTTTAAAATGGTATAAAAAGGTGCGCATACGTTTGCGCCTTCTGTGATCACACTTGAAATGGCTCCAAAGCTGTCTTCACTGTTATAATACCTTATCTGCGGTGGTGCACCGTTTACAGGGGGCGCAGTTCTTTTTCTCTGTCTTTTTTTTTTTTTTGCTAACGCCACCAAACCTAGTTCAAGCTTAAACATGCAGCTTGACTTGTAATAAATTATGCCAATTTATATTGTGTGAAACATCGTGAGGTGCAAAACATACTCCGTTTGTAGAAAATGTTCTGTCCACCCGCGTAAACGGGTATGAAATACCTCCAAAGTTGGAGGTCTCTTACACCCTTTTTTTCAGTTGGCGGTCTTCCCTTACATCCGTTTTCTTGCACTTTTTTCCTTTACACCCTTTTCCCCAGTTTCCAGCCCCCTAATTTGTAGCTTTACACCCGTTTGGGAAAACGCTGTGTCTAAAGGTACGTCGGACGTACCCGCAAAATTTCTTAAAGATACGTCGGACGTACCCGCAATATTTCTTAAAGATACGTCGGACGTACCCGCAAAATTTCTTAAAGATACGTCGGACGTACTTGCAAGATTTCTTAAAGATACGTCGGACGTACAGGGCCCAGAGTGGCTCGAAAGCGGCGTTGCTCAAAACTAGCGTGGTTATCTCGAACCATCGACGGCAAAACCATCACGCGTTTGCTGTATATATATGCCAAGAATCTGATGCCTAACCTGACGCAGAATGTATTTTTTTCCCTCGTGTTCTCTAGTTGGACCTTATTTGAAGGGACGGTTAGAGCCTTCGCTGAGGTCAGAGATCGAATGCGGGCCACTACGGGTTCTCGCAAAAGGGAAACAAAATCATGTGCGACGCGAGTATCTTTCTTTTTTTCTCTCTCATATGTTTCTCGTTCGGCGTCAACGCGCGGGCCCGCAGGAGGCCGGCGAAGTCGCGCGCCAGTTGCTGCGTTGGCAGGCGTTGCTGGACACCTATGCCATCCTGTTGTAGTCGTTTATGAGCAGTTATTGTCGCTTCTTGAACTGCAATTATCAAGACTTTAGCTTTAGCAAGAAAAAAAAATCACTTGGCGTCTTTACTTATTGCTATAGTCTGTTGGCGGGTAAATATTAAAATGCTGCGAAATGTATCTCGAGCCATCACGGTCAAATTTAGCGTCACTAAATAAACAAAATAAGATAGAATGATAAACGAAGACGCACCTCGAACAACTGCTTTACTTGCTACTTGATTTAACCTTCATGTTGCGTACCGACTGCACGTTCGTGAATTCAAATTGTAAGCAAAACAAATTGCAGCGCTGCCTGGATACTGAGGTTACCGTCGAACGTAATTTGTTGGTTGAAAGGCAAGGTACTCTGGCACCCTGTCTGTACCCTGTAACAAACAGCTGATCAAACCCTCGCCACACACAAAAAAAAAGGGGTTTTGTGAGGATTCGAACCACAGACTTTCAAAACAGTAGGCCGGCTCTCAACGGCTCGACCACGGCAGGAGACGAGGAGCCTCGAAGAATTTGGTGTACCAACTGAGGCTTCCCACAAAGAGTGTCGTGTGTGTGCTTTCTTTTGGTCGTATTTGAGAGCTTGGAGCAGTGGTAACGCTTTCTTCTTGCGCACCGATCTTCGAGCCGAGGACAATAATGCTAGTGCTACAAGCAATGTAACCACAGCTCCCTTATTTGAGCCAACAAAAGCTATCGCACATCCCCGGTCTCCCCTGCGCAAGCCACGGGAGCTACGAATGGAATGGAATGCGCCAGAATTCTGGCGTTGATAACGCTTGCTCGTCACGCACCGATCTTGCTGACAAGCCCCATTATGCTAATACTGGATGTGATGTAATCAGAGCTCCCTCATTTAACTCACACAAAGCTATCGCAGATCCCCGATATCCCCGATGAAAGCCGAACAAGCTACAAATGGATGAGCGCTTGGGAATAGAAATAGCTTGCAATTTGTCTCAAGGCAACCGATTACCGTAAGTTAAAAAGAAATTGATTGTTTTCTGCTGAAAGGAACGACCCCAAACCACGCGAAGACGGACGCTGCCGCTCGATTTCCGATGCTCTATCGCGCTGCGTCGACGCCGATATCTGGCGAGCGTAGACATCGGCGTCGCTCCAGTTTCAGCTCGCGTCGCCGTGCATTTCTGGCGACGCGACGTCGGCGCGAGAAAACGCTGAACGTACGCTGCATGTTTGGGCTGAGTGAAACCGAATACACCGACGTACTTAACAAAGTTTCGCGGATACGTCCGAAGTATCTTACGTCCGACGTATCTTTAAGAAATCTTGCGGGTACGTCCGACGTATCTTTAAGAAATTTTGCGGGTACGTCCGACGTATCTTTAAGAAATTTTGCGGGTACGTCCGACGTACCTTTAGACACAGCGTTGGGAAAATTGGTGCTGAAATAATGAACACCCTTCTTGAAGGGTGTTGAGATGGCGAGGAATATTTGTTTGGTATTTAATTAAATTCTATGACTTATTGAACGTAACTACCTGAAAGGGAGACTAAATGAAAGGGAGATGCAGCAGATCATGCAAGCGCTTCTAGTATTTCGCATAGGACACGGACTTCCATACCACCCTGTCAATCGCATGCAGAGGCTTGAACTCGAAAGCTTGCTTAACGAAGCGCGACGAATCGTCACAGGACGCCCCGAAGCGCTTAAGAGCTGCAGCCTTCTCAACGAGGTCACTGACACGTATCGGCGCACGCAAGAAGCCCGGCTTCGCGCGACAGATTCCGGCCGTGACACCTTTCGCCGATAACACTAGTGGTCTACCATTACTCCTGCGACACACACCTCCGTGGGCGCATATTACCATCACGGGCGGCAAGCCACTGCCCATTCACATCGGAAACCTCATCCCCGCAGTCGAGGAGCAGCCTATGCAAAGCGTCACACCCTCTCCACACTGACACAAAAATTTTGCATCTTGTTTATTTTTGTAGCGATAAGAGCTAGTGACCTACTTATCACCTGTGGAAACCTCATTTGCTTCAGCGTGCGACGGTTGTTCAATTAGAGGCATTTTCAACGCGGCCAGTCGCAGTTTCGGTTTCAGCGGGTGCCGCGAAACGATGGATTTTGTGTGAACAAAACTGACCACGTGACCGTCGGTGGGATATCACAGAGCCGAGCTGCCGTAGCACTGTCGAATCCACGTCGCCGCCAGTTTTCTGCGAATGCCCCCCGTACTGATCTCATGAGCCGTTTAATTAAAAAGCGACCGTGGACGTGACGCAGGCGCTGCGAGTGCGAATTGCTGCCGCGGCTAGAGAACGACGCGCGACGCTCGAGACAGAGGGTGGGAAGACGCGCGCTGGGAGCAGCCGGCCGGTGTGCCTACAGGTCCGCCTACAGATGTGTTCGGGTTAGCACTGCGGCGGATATTCGATTGCCGCTCTCGTAAGCGGTGCAGATAACAATTTTTAAAGCAATCTGCCATCGCATCAGTAACTCCTTTCTCATATAAGCTGCCATGGTTGGGACTTGGGTCCAATTTTGTGCAGTGGTTACAAGCTATCACTCGAGCTGCCTGCGCCGGCCTGCGCCACTTCGCGGCCGTGGCCGCCGCCTGCACAGCGACCGTGCGGCTAGCTCAGTAGGCTTTTCGTGCCTCCGGCACGTTTTCGCATCCAATGGTAATAAACAGTAATAGAAACAGAGTGCCTGGAATCGCTGTAGAACTTTGGTCGCGGCCAGTTGCCCGATGAGCCAACGAAATTACGGCGCCTCCGCCGCCAACGATGGGGTCGTTCGTTCTCGAGAGCAGAAGCTCCGCCCGCCGATTGGTGCGGCGAGCCGGCGAAAAACGCCGGCAGTGCGGAAGCGGCAAACACAAACTCGTGACGTGTTTGGATGTTGTTTATTTACAAAATATCCAGGGGATGTCGATTGCGCGAGGTCCTCTGCTGGCTGCTCGGTTGCGTTTCACACACTTTAAAATTGATTTTAAATATGTTTTAGGCTGTATTTGCCGCTGATATTTTGCAGATGACGCATGTGTGTTCACACCAATCTATCTCAGGCGTTATCTCGCCTTCAAAATTTTGTGTCAGTACCCCTTTCAGCATGAGCGTGTCATCTTCACGGATATAGCCATGCCCACTTCAGCCGACTAGCACATCGTGTACGCCGCGGCCTGGTTTGACGAAAGTATTGGGCTTCAAGGTCACCGTCACCACGTTTGCGGCACTCCAGCCCACAGCACACAATCCCAACGGCAGGCCATCTCTGACTATCTCGACGCAGCCGTTAAGGAAAACCTAGTGAGCTCCCCCGTGCATCACAATCTATACACATACCCGCCGCGGTGGCTCAGTGGCTAAGGCGTTGCGCTGCTGAGCACGAGGTCGCGGGTTCGTTTCCCGGCCGCGGCGGCCGCTTTTCTGATGGAGGCGAAAAGCAAAAACGCCCGTGTGTACGAGATTTCGGCGCACGTTAAAGATCCCCAGGTGGTCAAAATTAATCCGGAGCCCTCCACTACGGCGCGCCTCATCGCCTGCGTTGCGTCGACGCGTTAAACCCCTACAATCAATCACAATCTATACAAGGACTCACAAGCAGCGTACCGAGCTTGTTCCAATGTACAATTTACCAGTCCCGTCACCAAAGCCATTCGCCGCAAAGTTCTGGAGCTCAGAGAACCAGGTTGTGACTTCGCACTTCACTGGGTGCCAGCACACTGCGGCATCCTTGCAAATGAGAAGGTGCATCGACTAGCACGCGCGCATTTACTCTCCGTGCTAGCCCGGATACCCTCCCCAGCCGTGACGACGGCGTCCTTGCCCGTACGTCAAGAAGAAGCCGACCCCACAACTGAAAGACTGATAACTGATAAATCAAGCCCTCCGGCGACGGCAAATCCACCCCACATCCCTGCAGTCCCTTACTCTGAGTTCTCGCGGCGGGAAACTGTTACGATACGATGAATTAAGACGGGTACGCTGCTTACGCCGTTTTTGCCCCACCGGTTTCACCGCCGTGGGGCCCCTGTCAGTGTCCCGAGCACCTGCAGCACTTGCCATACTAGGCCTGACCTACAACATCTAGTGTGGGACTGGCCCCGCTGCAGCACACCTCTAGAGGCGTACCGTGCTCTCGCCGACGTACGATCAGGACCATGGCCCACGTCTCTCCAGTCCTGGCCCCGCCCGCCGCCTAAAGCGACTACTGAGTGCGTTAATAGCTTGTGGTGGGCGCTGCTAGTCTTCCTCCAGGACTACGCAGCACCAATCATCGGTGACCGGCTATGCGGCGATGCTGGTTGGAAGAAGAAGTTTAAGGGAAGGGGATATGGGATGAGATAATTTTGCCTCCAGTTACTGTTTCAGCGGCCTGGAGGCAACTCTTCGGTCGCTGGGAGTCGCAGAAGACCGCAGCGACCCCCAGAGACCTAAAACTTCTTCTATCAACCCTGCGATCATCCATACCCAAGCGTAACATAATGGAATAAACGTGTTTTCACTCACTGTGCCTGGGGAGAGGGTCAGTGGCGTAGCCAGGAATATATCTCGGGGGGGGGGGGGGGGATATACGCCACCGCAAAAAAAATAAATAAATAAAATGAAGTGGAAGAAAAACTGCGCCGGACTCCCGAACAATATATGTTGTTCTTCTGTGTGCATAAATTTCGGGAGGTGTTCTGACACCCCCCTGGCTACGCCCCTGGAGAGAGGGTACCGACGAGACGCATGTGGGAGTGAGAGTCACGGCATGGTCGAAGGAGCGTTCCCACAAATCAGGAGCAAGCCCAGTTAGCTGTCTCAAAACCAACTGTTGCGTTCCGCGGTGACAGCGTGCTGACCGACTGACCTGCACAGCTGCTGAATGCGGTTGGCCCTACATGGTTGGTGCTTTTAAAAATGAGAGTAAACGTCAGAACATCGGCATGTAAACACTAGTGGTTAGGGGGGAGGGGAGATGGGGCGGGCACTTTGATGCTAAACTTTAAAGTATTGCAAAAATCTTATATGGCGTCCTTAACACTCAGCGAAACTAATTGGTGATGCTGGGTTTATGTTACGCCACGATACCTTCTGATTCAGCTCACATACCCCCCCCCCCCCCCTTTAGTGGGTAATTGCTAAGCATTTCTGCGTGAAAGCTTTGCGATTTCTTCCAGCGGAAGAACGTGAAGAACGAACTAGCTATCTCGTTCATCACTGCGTTAGAAGTGGGTTTAGGTTGCGATCACAATTCTTTATTCAAATGAAACGAGGAAGAGCGGTCGTGTAGAGAAAGGTCTATCTGAAAATGCCTTCGTATTCATTATTAGAGTTGCTCGTAAATCTTAACTTTTATAGGGGGCAAGGGCACGTACGAAATAAAAGAGTTAAACGCTTTAAATAAACGGGTAAGCATACACTTCCTTTCAAGTGCCTCTTGCGTGATCGGGGAAAGTCGGCCGCATCGACACGCGCATCTCACAAAAAATGCGGGCACATAAGCTTCTTTTGTATTACCACACACCTCCGAAGCACGTGCATTGTGTACTGGTCGGCAAATACCTGTTAGAACGTCGTGTGTAAGAAAAGAAAAAGGCGCCAATGACTTGGTATTGTGGCTTTTATTGCCAGTTTCGAAGATATGTCGGAATTTAAATCTCAATTAAGCTTGTCTGAAATATTTTATGTAAAGACAGCTCGAGCATACTTGCGACCTCAAAAAGCCCGTCATTCAGTAAGAGTAGCACGTTATAAGTTCTGACAACACCTGACTTTGTTGAAGCGTTTATTTATATTTTGTGAGAAAATACATTCGGATTTCCTTTTTGCAGAAGGAAAACAGTATATTACGATCAACGTGTTCGTGGTTTAAGGAGCTTGCAGCTACTGGCAAATTTATACAGGGTGTCCCAGCTATCATGCGCCAAGATTTAAAAAAAGAGTAAAGGCGTAACTCGAAAGAAACCAGGTGCATAATGATTGCAGTACTGTGAAGAAGCGGACAGTATTTTTTTTCATAATGAGACTTAATTAACTAATTCTAATTAATTATCTAACTCGAGAAATACTCTCCTAATCACTAAAGTGTCAATGAGGCGCTTGAAGGTAACCACGAGGGGCATCTAACTGCGGTATTTTCAGCGATGAACTAAGTGCGTACACATTTATTTTGACTCATAAAGGAAACCCGCGAAATATGAAAAATACCACGTGACGGCGCCTCCGCGCGCACCGTAAAGCAACGCCCTCAAACAGGCTGCCTCTGAGTTAGCCAGAATGAAATAGACAAAAGAAAGAAAGAAGAAATCGCGACCGAGTTTGTTCCTTATCTGCACACGCGTCCCGCGAATCCTGCTGCTGCTGCTCCTTCCATGCATGCTATTATCAAGGTGATGTGCTGTCTCTTCGGGCGGGTAACACGCGAAGCAGTTGCTTTCAATCAGCTTTGTTTGGGGACGCTGCTGTACAATGCGCGCGTAAGCGTCGTCACGTGGTATTTTTCATATTTCGCGGGTTTCCTTAATCAGTCAAAATTAATGAGTACGCAATTAGTTCGTCGCTGAAAATAGCGCAGTTAGATGCCCCTCGTGGTTACCTACAAGTGCCTCATTGACACTTTAGTCATTCGGACAGTATTTCTCGAGTTAGATAATTAATTACAAATAATTAATTATGCCTCATTAACGAAAAAATTACTCTCCGATTCTTCACAGTACTGCAAACATTACGCACTAGGTTTTCTTCGAGTTACGCAATTTCTCTTTTTTTAAATCTTGGTGCATGATAGCTGGGACACCCTGTAGAAACATAGCCCATATTAATCGAAGCGTTGATTTTCTGGTTTATAAGTGGATGTGCCGGTCCTATACACCTTCGGGAGCTCGCTCTTTTGGAGGCAGCGCGCGCAAGAACACAAGATTTAACTGCGCTCATTTGAATATCTACGTGTCGAAACTTTGTAGCTGTCGGTTTGTTTCGTCCTAGAAAACAAAAGAATTTAGTGTACCGTTGTTTATCTGTTGACGAAGTAATGAGACTTTGCTCAATTAATCGCTACCCAGCGAAAGTTTCTGGCTGCCCCCACAATCTATGCCTCAGCAACCATGCGACCACGTACACTAAAGGTGTGCGTATATTCCAAACCTTTGAATAATTCGCGAATAGTGTTGCCTATTCTAGTTGACTCGCAGCGCCTCTATGTATTCAAATTTTTGGAATATCAGGAAACACCGAGATAAGGCTGGCTTGGCGGCAGTGGTACACCTCTTGTTTCAGCGTGCGCCCAATGCCTTTGCGTTTGCATTTTCCCCCACAACGCCGAAGTTGTGCAAAGAAGTCAGACTACGAAAAGAGGTAGCCCCAGCGAAAATTTGAGCCGGTAAGGAGGAGGTAGAGGAGGAGAAGGAGGAGGTGGTGGTGGTGGTGGTGGTGGTGGTGGTGGTGGTGGTGGAGGAGGAGGAGGAGGAGGAGGAGGAGGAGGAGGAGGAGGAGGAGGAGGAGGAGGAGGAGGAAATAACTTTATTTAGTCCAAAGAGGCCTATTCAGGCCCGTGGCGCCTTAGACGACGGCCAAGATATCTTGACTCCTGGCGGCGTCTTCGGCCCTTTGGACGGCCCACTGCTGGATGTCAGGGTTTTCGCTGTGTAGCACGGTCTCCCATTGCTCTTTACTAGTTATAATAAATGTGCCTTTGGTATGGCTAAAATGTTTCTTCTGGACACTGGGGCATTCCCATAACATGTGAGTCAAGCTCGCAATTTCGGGGCAGTGCTTGCGTTTGCCGTCGTGTATATCCGGATGGAAGTGCCTGTAAAGGCCTGGATTAGGATACGTGTTCGTCTGGAGGCGTCTCCACGCGACTTCTTGCTTCTTAGTGAGCGAGGGGTGGGCAGCCGGGTAGGTTCGTCTTTCCCCTTTGTAGTGTTCGAGCACGTCTCGGTAAGCACAGAGGCGATCCTTGGCGTTGTCCATTGAATGTGAGCCGGGTTGCGGGGGCTCTCGGTGGGTAAGATCTCGAGCAGCCTCGTTGGCCCGTTCATTGCCTTCTAGTGCCGCGTGTGCGGGCGTCCATATCAACGTGGTTGTGGCATTTTGGTTTTCCTCGCGGCGGGAAAGAACCCTTAGCGCCGCGCCGGAAATTCTTCCTCGTGCGAAATTGCGGATCGCTGGCTGGGAGTCGCTAACGATTTTCCGCGCTTGGGTCGTTGCTAGGGCTAGTGCAATGGCCAGTTCTTCGCCCTCCTCCGGGTGTTGGGTTCGGATGGAGCAGGCGGCTAGAACTTTGCCCGAGTGGTCAGTGACGACCGAAGCCATAGCTCCACGTTGTTCGTAAGTGGCCGCGTCTGTATAAACGACGTGCGGATCCTCCCGAAGTTGTTTCTTGAGCGCCTGGGCTCGCAGCTGTCTCCGCTTCTCATATAGCGGGTGCATATTCTTGGGAAGAAGTGGAACGCGGATGCCTTTCCGTAGTTCGGCGGGTACGGAGAGCTTGACGCCGAAGGTTTTCTCGTATGGAATGCGCAGGCTATCCAGTAGGTGTCTGCCGGTGGCCGTCTTGGTGAGGCGTTCGAGGTGCGAAGTGCGTTGCGCCTCGATGAGTTCTTCGAGCGTGTTGTGTACACCCAACGCGTCGAATTTCTCGTTTGGGGTGCATATTGGTATCCCGAGGGCTTGCTTGTGTGCTCTCTTGATGAGGCTGTTGATTTTCTGCTTCTCTACCTGCTTGAGGGGTAGGAACGAGGCTACATATGTAACCCTGCTAATAACGAAGGCGTAGACGAGCCTTAGCAGCGTCTTTTCTTTCATGCCCCTGTTCTTGCTGGCAATCCGCGTAATTAGTCGCGTGATTTGGTGGGCTGTCTTTTCTAGGTATTGTATGGTCTTGCCATTGTGCCCGTTGGCTTGCAGGTGCAGGCCGAGGACTCGTATTTCGGACACCTCGGGGATCGGAGTTTCTCCCACTTTTAGCGTTATGCTGTGCGTCTGGGGCCCGCACTTGGGTTTTCTGCCCCTGCGTGTGGGCTGGTAGGTAAGCTGTTCCGATTTTTCGGGGGAGCACGAGAGGCCTAGGGTTTTTGCGTGTGCCTCGACAGCGTCGATGGCCTCCTGGAGGCGGTCTTGTATGTCGCCGTCTCGGCCGCCCGCAGTCCACAGCGTGACGTCGTCTGCGTAGATGCTGTGGTTTACTTCGTCAATACCCTGCAGCCTGTTGGCAAGTTCAATCATAGTGGCGTTGAACAGGAAGGGAGACAGTACTGAGCCCTGAGGCGTCCCTGACAGTGCTCCCCGTGTTTTTGTAATTTTGTTTTTGTTATTTTGTAATTTTGTAATGTTTTTGTAATTTAATGAGCGGTTACAAATTCCATCATCACGCGTTGCACCACTCTTCCCTGCCCGGTCACAGGCGCTGAATTTTTTTAGGGCGACAGCTCTACTATGTTATATCTTTCAAGGTCATTCACCGCGTCACAGCGCCCTTCAACCGCCGGCGCGCAAGCTGCGCCTTTCTTATCGCTTAGCTAACTCGGAGCCTCGACGCTGCGGTATCACGTGACTAGGTAAGGGTGAAACGGCCGCTTCGCTGGTGCTTGGTCCCTCAGTCTCTCTCTCGATGGCGCGCCTACTAGACTGTCTGTGCGTGTCCGTCAGCACAAATGAAATGAGAGAGAGGGAGAGATAGGATGCATTTAATGGTAAAAGCGAGGTTAGCCGAGCCATTTCGCTTAGCTTGCTACGCCTTACGAAAAGACAAAAACATGAGGGTTTGTGAAAATAAATAAATAAATAAATAAATAAATAAATAAATAAATAAATAAATAAATAAATAAATAAATAAATAAATAAATAAATAAATAAATAAATAAATAAATAAATAAATAAATAAATAAATAAATAAATAAATAAATAAATAAATAAACATGAGGTGATGCACACGAATTTTCCAGCACAAACACGGAGTTTGCAAGGGAAGTTAGTCACAACACTTGGTCCAAGCCAGTGCTACGCAAGAACACCAACAGAGCTTTGGTAGCCCGTGCGGCCTGGCGTGAGTCCGACCAAGGGCCCAAAACTGCCCTCAGTTCAAGGCCTGCGTGATGTGGCATACACAAAGATGTAAGGAGAGTCTGCCTTGGCACTGTGAAGTTTGGCCAGATATAGCTAGACGGTAGGCTTCGAAATCTCAATCAAAGGCAAAATTTCACAAAACAAGGTGTGTGTAGTCTTTGCGTTCACTCGTGATAACTATAGTTTAGAAGTTTTAAACCTGGGCCATTTTTTTCAAGCACATGTGGAGGGGTGCCTCCGTCCTCTAAGATCCTAAAATTCGTCTTAAACAGATTACTCAAGACTGGAAGGCTCTGTCGCAGAAGTCCACGAAAAGTTGTCTTACAAAGCCTCAATAGGAAAGGCACCGAGCATCCTAAGGTTTTTCCGGTTATCATGCGCAAAATAGGCCCATATGAGTGGAGGTGTTCCCTTAGGAGACGGATATGGGGATCCAGGATAGTAAATGATCCAACGTGATTCCAAGTTACATGTGGTTGGGGACGCTGGGTATTTGAATGCCGTTTATAAACAGGTGGTGACGGAAAGCATCACTCCTCGTGAAACCCATTGCGGCACACTTCTCGGATTAAATTATCAACCCGTAGGTGCTCAGATAATTTTGTACTCACAAAACACCCTTCTGCAATTTAGATTGAATATTTCTGCGGTTTTTGCCTAAAGCCCAAACGCAGATGTCCTCAGCAAATGGAGACATTAACGAATATTTCTGCGGTTTTGCCTAAAGCCCAGATGCAGATGTCCTCATCGTATAGAGAGACATCGACGTCCTGAGGAAGTGCTTCGAGCGGTGCTGAACAAGGTGGGGCTCAAAACTGGGCCTTGAGGGACGCCTTGTGTAATCTCATACCGCGTCGTGTCGCCTTCTTTGGTGGTCACGTAGACGTAGCGTTTTCGTATGAGTAGCCGATGTGCGATCCAAGTGTGCATGCACCATCAAAGCCCTACGAACATGATCTTTTTTCCAATATCTTCATGCGCAACGCTGACAAAAACTGCCTTGATTTCAAAGAAAACAGTTATCGTAATATTCTTTGCTGACTCTTGTGTATCAATATAGTTCACCAAACCAATGATGACGTTGTGCGTACTGCTTCAACTTTCCCTAAATCCCTACATCTCATAAAGATAAGCGTTTCGGTTTTCAAGGTCCCAGACAAGTCGCTGCATTCGAAAAGTAATGGGAAACAATGGGACAGAAACACCATGGAGAGGCTTGGAGCAACGACTGGTTTTAGCAAGAGCCACAGTCTACAAACTTCTGAATTCCACGTGTCCGCGTACGTGCTGACGGAAGAGGGTAACAAGATTCATTTCATGCATCTTGACGAGTCACGGAGCATACTCACTCCGCCAGCAAGATACACAAGGCCTGCGTGCAGGTTTCATTTATCACGGCTGGTAAACTCGTCCAGCAAGCCATTGACTACTTAATTAATGTTCCATGCACAGTTACTGACGCCTTGTCCGCCTCGGCCGCTTCGGTGCCTGCGTACATCGCAAGCTTTCTTTTCGGGCTAACCTTGCCGCTACCCTGTCGAACCTTCCCCCGTGCCTGCTCGCGATGCGTGCTCCTCCTTCCAATGGCGGTCGTGGCTGATCAACGCCTCCTCCGTCGATGAAAAGGAGCGGTGGCAGGCCTCACCAGGAAACGCTGCGCCCTTTCGTTGCGTGCGCGATGACCGTGAAATTCCCCGAAGCCGAGAGTTGCGCAACCTTCCCGCACCATCCGTCTCTCTTCGATCCTGCCAGTCCGTTCCAGATACCCTCCTCCTCCTCCTCCTCCTCCTCCTCCTCCTCCTCCTCCTCCTCCTAAAGAGATGCGCGTTGCCCCTGAGAAATCAAAGCCGATGAACGGTTGGTGGGCCACAAAAAGAAGGGCGAAGTGCGAGCAGAAGAAGATTCCTTGTCCGCGCGAGTGGATGTACTTGTGTACACAACGAAACATCGTAGCCAGAAGCGGCGTTGGATCCACCATCGCTACCGGAGGTTGAGTAGCGCGAGTTCATTCAGTGTTCTGCTTCGGCGCTGTTCGCATGAATGAGGCGAACGGAGCGTGGCCGTTGAGTTTTGAAGCCGCGAGCAGAGGCCTTCCTGGGTATAAGGAAAGCGGAACAAAAAAAAATGTTGCTGCGTAGAAAATATTCTTGCAAGTTTAAAGCGACGTTTGAACTCTCTACGCATGGGATATACTTATAATTTAAATGTATGACTTCCGATTGCTTCGATGATGACTAAGAAGAATAAGAAATGCTGTGGCATTCACCAACGGAACACTAACGAGTTACTTGTCCCAGTATACACTAGGCACTTAGTAAGTGGAGGTAGAAAATGCAGCACTAGTAGGGGTTACTAACTGACGGAGGCAATAAGCACCACTACCTTCACTAGTAAAGTCCTAGCGATAACAGCCTTCTGGGCTACATGCGTTTACTAACTGGCCATGCATAACCTAGTCATAAGCACGACCTTAATCTAGTGTATACTACTTCGTACACCCAGTTAATTTCCTAACCACATTCTTAATAAAAAAGGTCGATAAAGGCTAGTAACGGTCTAATTTACTAACTCCTTAGGAGCCTTGCTACCCCGCGGTACGGTACGTAGGCTCTGCCACTGGCAACTAAATGGTTAGGGATTTTGGAGCCACAGAGCGTTGGTGCAGAGCGTTTATGCGTTGCAGAGTGATCCATCGGAGTGGCTGCATCTTGTGCACGGATGAGTGCGTCTGCTTGCCTGAGTTTTGGAACGGTGCCGATTTTCGTTAGACTGCTCTGCTTATTCTTCGCTGTCTGTTAGCTTTTATATTGGGTGTTAGTTGTGGTGTGGGAGCTTAGCTAAATTTTCCATGCATTAAAGGAAAGAAAAAGCAGAAATGGCGTAGGGAATGCAATACCGATTCGGATTACGAAATCCCAGTGTTCGATTCCCAAGCAGTCCCAAACTTTCCTAATTTTCTAAACGCAACTATTTTACTTTTTCTCTTTGCACCTTCCACCATTTTATAGGAGCCGTTTACAGACGCCGACACAGTACGGCAGAATTTATACTCAATGAGCAGAAATTGCTTTTGCAATTAATTGAAACGCCTTTTTCACTCTTACAAGTAAAACATTCACGCTCAAAAAAGAAAGCCTTGCTTGAATATAGCTTCTGTCACAGTTTCTGGTCACAGTTTCTGGTCAATCTCATACCAGTCACAGCTTCTGGTATGAGATTTAGCAATACTTTCAACTCGTGCCGAGATGAGGGGTAGTGAAAAGAGGAGACCTGGTGCTGTGGCTGATTCTACCCACTCTGCAGACACGTGTGCAGACACGCAGCGAGCTTAGCATATCGGCTACAGCTCATAAACGCACGCAAGTGCACAGGCTCCGAACGCGCGCTGCGAGACGGCGACTTATGATTGGATATGGCAGAACGTCCAACTACAGTCGAACCTCGTTATAACGAAGCAGTATCGGGGCAGTAAATTAGTTCGTTATATCCGATATTCGTTGTAGCAGTAAGGTCAAAATCGGCTGTAATAAATCGACAGTATAATTCACGCAAAAATCCTAGATAATAAACGCACTATTGTAGGCTTCGAGCCCGCTATACACGAGATACTCCTTAGCTGTCTCATTTGGGCCTTTCGAACTAAAGGGATCGGAACATGGGAACGTGAATTTACACCTGCACAAAATGCGTGAAGAAGGACGTGATCTTCGCCTGGCGGCTATTCACAGTACTGCCGGATGAAGTTTTCCACAGTGTCCACGCACGAAAGGGCCTTTTCTACTTTTGTAGTTTTACAAACTGTTACCTTGTATATTGCCGCGAACCATGCATTGGGTTTGTTTGTTTATGTTTTGCTTTTACTGCCCGGCCGCGCCCGGCTGTGTTATCTGTGTTCCAAGCGAAGCCCGTGTTCCATTCTTTAAGTTTATGCCGCATGGGTTATCTCATTCTGATACGGAGAGCGTTTCGCCCTAACGTCACTAGCCTCGAATTATCTTGTTTGATCTACAATGTTCTGGGTGTAAATCGACTTTTCGAGAAACACTCGCGCCGAAAGATAAAAGCCTGCAGAGCAGACGCCGCGGCATTCGACTCGCCGACGCTCGCATGCGCACGTCACTTTGCTGACTGCTGCTTCGCCGCCTGTCTATTCTTGGAGTTGTTAGGGGAGCACAAGTTCGCTCCAATAAACTTGTTTTCCTTGAAGGCAACTGCGTCGTTTTTGGCTTCGTGTCAATATTTTTATTTTGCTTTTTTAAACTAGCCATCGAGTTTAAAGCCTCGCTGAACAAAATATTTCTTCGTTATAGCCGATATCCCGCGCGTGTCTGGCGGTTTTTCTTTCGTTATAAAAAGAATAAGTGTCACTGAAATAAAAAGTGACCAACCAAGGTTCGTATTTAGTTCGCTATAGCCGATAATTCACTATATCAGTATTCGTTATAATGAGGTTCGACTGTATTCTATCTACAGTCGGCACTGGTAGTGCGCTAACACAATCGATGTATCGATAGCGTCGATTGTAAGTTCATGAGTTTTGCATCACTAGTGTGTGCGTGTGTGTGCGCGTGTGCATGCGTATCATGGCCGCAAGACGAGAAACGCAGAGATAAACAACGAAGGTTCCTTGACCCCACCTAGTACGGAGTAGACCGCGGAGTTCATCTATAACGACATACGCTGCGCTGACAGCGGCCGGCGATGTCGGTTGCTTCAGATGAGAACCATGGCGTCTGAAATCAACCGAAATTTTGCTGTCAGACACGCGACTCTTCCGGAACAGCGTGGATCCCGTGTGGTCAGGTTAACCACTGTTCCAAGCCTGGTCAGCACGGACGACAAGGCCTGCTTGGGAGGGGACAGCGTCGCAGGAAGGGTCTGTGCGTTTTGCCAGCTTTGCGCGCGCAGAAGAGCGCCACCTGATCATAGAGATCAGGTGAATAGCAGCGGCGTGGGTTAACCGTGTATTTGCACGTCACAAGGGCTGGTTAGCGGATAGGACAAAGCCAGAACGGCGCAGATATAACGCGAAATAAATGCACGGTGCGCGAGATGTGAGCACAAAATCGGGAGGGAAAGGGAACAGCTGGCATTTCCGCCTTCGGTTTTACAGCGCAGCAGACTGAGGTTGTGCGGCGACGTACGATGTGAGCTTTTACGAAATACTTGGATGCCTGCTTCCGTGGTTCGTTCAAGTAAGTAAAGCACGGCTGTAGTTCGATCGGCATAGTTTTTAGTGCGACCTACGACACGTCAACTCGTCCGTCGTTTAACCGAGACACGTAACGCCAACTGGTGTGCGAAGGCGGCAACTTTAACCAACTGGTACCTCTAAGTATTTAGTCCAAGGAAACTAACGTTCTCCCGGGGGAAATTACCGAGCACATCAGACAAATGTCCCAAAACTTTCATTCTATAACACCTTTGCCGTTGCCACCAGTATACCCAGAAATCACTTTCGAAATACGTCAACGAGCTGGGGGTCCAGGTATTGCGGAGAGGTGGTGGGGTTCATCAAAGATAAGGTCTCTTGGTCCAGGAAATCGTGGTGCACGTTGAGGAGGTAAATAGTCGTGTCGCATGCATGCTAACTACAGTAATTTCGTTATGCATCAACCTTACACACTGATCGTATACATCCTATTGGGTGTGGAATACTTTGAATAACAAGATAAAAGCAGTTGGTTTGCGTCAGAAAATTTCAGTGTCAATTATTAGGAAGAAACTAGCCTCTAAGAACCACCCGGATTATCGCTTTAATAAAGCCTAGCTCAAAATGAAGATGCCGATGACAGGGGAGCGCATGAGAGGCAATACGTCGCCTATTTAAAAAAAAAAAAACATAATTTCAGCATATTCTCCACACGGCAATTACAGAGACTGGGTAGTTTAGGTGATAGGTAACTTCTGTGGTAGGCAATCGCGTCCGCATCCTGGTGACTTTTGTCGCGACCGATGCTTGCGCTACCTATTCCCGTCGCAAATTTTGTTCGGATGCAGCATCTTGAACTTGCGTCATGTTGACTAGCAAATACGGCTTTGCCTGCGATCCAGTTGTCCTTATTTTCCTTGCTGGCAAATCAGTATGTATCTGTGTTGTCGAGAATGTCTGTCTGTCTGTCCGTCCGTCCGTCCGTCCGTCCGTCTGTCCAGGCGAAAACTGAAACAAAAGGTTGCTTAAAATCCTAAATACTTGCGTTACCACCTGAAGGACAGTTGACCTTGTGGTTGCATTTTACTAGCGAAAAAGAGACGCGGACGAAGAAGAAGTACACAGGACACTCGCTAGACTACAACTGAAATTTTACTTAGCGTCCCTAAAATGCAGTCAGATAACCAACTAGCCCAACTTTCTGCCTTAACTGACCTTGTGGTCTTGGCCAAAAGACGCCTAACCGATTTAGTCCCTTCTCCGAATGCGCTTGCAAAATTTCGTTATACTGATTTGCGCGTGCAGTAGCGAATATAAGATACTTCAGCGCTGGCATGGGTATGGCGGGGTGACATTTGCTATCCGTGTAAACTCGTTGCGCGCGAGGCTTTCGTTCTGAAGCGACAAAAATTGCTCTATACTATTGAGGCTAACGTAGTCACCGAGGCGGTCAGCACACAGGTGTTTCCGTCGGTGGGGTACAGCTGTGTGGAAACGTGATCTCCTTATCAGACTCTTTATCGCCTCATAAATGACTTTATCTCCTTATCAGTGGGCAGTGTGGCTGTAACAGAAGTGACGAACGTTCCATTTCCCTGCACAATAACCGCTATAGCAAAAACGTTCCCGCGAGCTAGTAACAAGATAACTTGAGTTTTGTCTTTAAAGGTTGCTCCACAGCATGCACAGTAAGGCTATAGTGAAGGAAGCAAAAACGAAAAAAGAGAAGCGGCGGAAGTTTGATTCATTCCTGCAGAGAAAGCTCATAAGCCCAATTTCAATACCTACAGAGATAAAGATATGCAGTACAAATTGTTTACAGATGTCAAAATGAAAAAAAAAAGGAATTGGACGCGATCCCGCCCTGCGAAAGAGGATATCCAGCGCAGATGTTGTAAACCACTACACATGCTTATGGGGAAGGGCAAGAAACGTCCTCCTTGTCTTGGCGGGCTTGTCGCTTGCACCCGGCTTCTCTGGCGGCAAGTGCGGTGTCCCTGCGCATGCGCTGGGAGTCTTGAGCGAGAACTTCTGGGCCCTCCCTAGCCTGACGCATGCGCTAGCCCTCGAATGACGTCAACCCCCTCCCCTTTCGAGAGCAGCTGCAAACCTAATCTTCACCAGAACACATGGGAGGGGAGAGGGTTTGCATTGTTCACCGGCGCCTTATTATCCATCATGCTGTTTCGATGCTTCTTTTATTGTTTTTTTTTTCTTTAAACGAATACTGGCCCTATGCTGCACTTCTGATTAGCCTGACGTATGCGCTCGACGTCTTGGGCGAGAACTGCTGGGTCCTGCCTGGGTTTTTTGTTTACGACGCAAAATTTTCCAACCAACGAGAGGCTAACAGCTTCGTTGTCAAAAAAAAAAAATTCTTGTGCATGTTCATCGTACTCAACTGGCCGCGACAAGCTCCTTACAAGCCCAATACTCCCAATGGCTGGTGCAGGACACGCCCAGTGTGTCAGGGACAACCCTCCGTAATTAGAGGAAACCGCAGACTTTGGTCTGTGGTTTCGGCGGAATGCCACCCTTTAACTTCTCTAAATGACCACCTGTAGCGGGACCTTTGTGGCAACCGGACGACTCCTAATCATCTCTAGCGTGTCTTAGCCAACTTTAACAAACGTGTGTGCGTGGTACACAACCTGCCTTGACATTCAAACGTCAACACTCAAGTGCAATTATGCGCAGACTTTACCAGAACCGTCTTTCCCTGCCCTTTCTCCTGATTTCCCTCGTCAGCGCATTTTCGCCCCCGCCCCCCCCCCCTTATATTGATTAAATATACTCATTCTATTCCATCCGTTGTTACTGTGTCAGTGTAAACATTGATGGTGTTAACGAGGCCTCAAAAGCAAAAATGTCCGCGTGTTCGAGATTTCGGCGCACGTTAAACTTCCACAGGTGGTCAAAATTAATCCGGAGCCCTCCACTACGGCGCGCCTCATCGCCTGCGTTGCGTCGGCGCGTTAAACCCAACAATCAATCAATCAATCAATCAATCAATCAATCAATCAATCAATCAATCAATCAATCAATCAATCAATCAATCAATCAATCAATCAATCAATCAATGAGGCCTCGAACAGCCGCAAGCGTGAAGCAAACTATCATGTCGGTTATATTATTTTTGTAGCCATTTGTTCGTAAAAGTCAGCGAAAAGTCACAATTTCTTCTGGGGGAGATGGGAATGGGGCTGTCATCGATGTTAATAAACTGGAAGGTGGTATTATGATTTACAAAAAAAAAAAAACGCCCGTTCATGAAGCAATAGCAAGAAAAAAAAAAAACTTAAAAGCTTGCAACCGCCAGCAAACTGCGTAAATATCATTGTCGTAAACTTGTTGAACTTCTATCAAATTTCTCCGAAATTCAGTCTCAGCGTCAATGACAGAGCCTTAGCCCCGTTTCAGTTTTCAAAGATCCCACGTTCGTCAGAATTGCAAAAATTAAACTGCAAGTAATTGCTAATTTCTAATTGCTAATTGCAAGAAATCGCTAATTGTTAAATCACGGGATGCCGCGTAGTGGCGCTGAGAATGAGTCTGAGTTGCGGAGTCAAGAGACCACTTTTTTTTTACGCTTAGTTTATTGTGCCTGAAGTGAAGGTCTGAAGCGTCGTCCTATGGCTTGAGGTGGAAACGCGTGCTTAGTTTCTCGGTGCGCCCAATCCAAGCTGAATTCGTTCTTGTGGCGAGCGTGCTCCGCAGCGAACTAAGTAGGCATCCTACCTTTGACACGGCCAATCGTGTCGCGTTGGGGGTCCGCCGTTGGGACGGCAAAAATTTGCGCCGTTGATCTATCCACACCGAGTTAAAGACGAAGAGAGAACGACAGATCGCGTGTCGAGAAAGGTGACGGCAAGCCGAGCCCCGAGCCGGCAGCAGCATTCCGCGTTATAAAATGAAGTGTGACGTGAGTGCTGGGCCGAGAAGGCGGCTAAACAGGGTGAGATATATTAATGATGGCAACGAAATACCCATACTAATGACCACTGCGATGGTTGGAGTGCAAAGCACGGTTTACATGGTGGGCAAAGGTCCAAAGGGTATACGAGGAACGCCGTGTTGCGGGTTTCTAAAGTCGTTACAAACTTTGCGCATCCTACCGAGCTTTATATTCCCGAGGAAAAGGAAATGTGTACTCATTCATTCTTAATGATCCAGCAATGGGTCCTTAATTTTTACCCTATGGTGCATTGAGTTCTCGAGTATTTGGAAGGTAGATATTCCTTTACTGTTCCTCAGATATGTTTGACGTCTGTGTGGGAATGTCGTATTGATCTCAAAATTACTGTGGAAAAGCCGTGGTCCACAAGCCTCAAATTCTTTTGTTTATGAGGTACGTTTGAATGTTTTGTCTCTATGTGGCAGTGTATACGGCTAGAAATTATTGTCCTAATTTGGTCAATACTTTTACGGGCCCCTGAACGCGTCTTAAAGGAGCCATGAAGAGAAAACAAGTTTGGTTCATTCGAAAGATTGCCTCGTTAGAACCATAACGACACCACTTATAACGCAAACTTCGCTCAAATAAGCTACATAATTAGGAAAAAAAGGAAATGACCATGCGACCCACCAGCTCATTTTCCGCAACAGAACCTATGATGTCACTCGATAATGCTCTGCGATTGGCGGAGGCCGGCAAAAGCGAACGCATGTTAGGCAGGGCTTACAGTTTACATAGCGAGCTAAATGCCCGTGAAACATACTGCACATTCTTTTTATGACAAAGAACGGTGGAGTAAACGGTTGAAGTTCCGAACGAACACGCAAGCGGGTGCGCCAATGCGTACGAAACTACCGCCGGCCGAGCCCGACATCTCGCCGTCGCGCAGCCGAATTTTCGGGTTCGAGGCTCTTAGGGGCCAACGAACCGTCCCAGCACGCACAGCCGCGACCTTGCTTGGTATCGTAATCCCTTCACAGGAGGTTGGCCGTCATATCGCCAACCAGCAAAGGTAAAAATAGAAACGAGGGGAGTAAGGAACAGCAAGCAGCGACGAGATAGTGACAGTCGTCGCAGTTTCGGAATGGTGTTGGCTTGCTGCTATTGTTAGGAGCTCGTTTCCAGTTTACAACCACTGAAAACTTCAGTTTGTTCGAGTACTTTACAATGAAATTTCGTTGCTACGTTTTGAAATGCCCATGTAGTACGGGCAAATCGTCGAGAGAGTGCGACATCCCCGCCGGTGAGGAGATCTCCTTTCATGTGCTGCCCAACGACGAACCTCGGCGAAGCAAGTGGCTACGTTTTGTGAACTTTGCAAACGGAGGAGAAAGAGAGCTAAAGGAAGTACGAGTGTGCTCGCTTCATTTCCGAGAAAGTGATTACGGCAGGGACCCTTACGTTAGCTCACTCCTGGGACATGCTGGCGCTCGTCGCCGACTTCGTCAAATCGCCGTCAAAGCGCTCTGACCTTGGGGGAAAAAAATACCGTAAACACCGCGCATTGACGCTCGTATCTTTCTGGTCGAAGCAGGGAGCTCGCGCGAACGGCTTTCCATACACGACACCGGCCAACTGGCATAAGCGATACTGCTACTGAAGTTGAACTATTATTAACCGTAATACAAATACGGCACATACGTACCAGTCTGTATTCGTCCGTCGCGACGGGGCTGACGAGGCAGCGGTGCCGACGGCAGGGCGTTCGTCTGTTGTGGCTATCGCGGAATGGTCGCTTTCCCGTCCACCGCGTATCCCACAACTCTTGCCGCTCGTGCACTTAGAAGCATTGAGCGTTCAAGTGGTGTGAGGTTGTTAAATGCAAGCCCGAGCTCCTCGGCGAGAGTTTTGTTCCCCGGATCAGGCGATTCCATGACTAGGGCTGCGGGTGCACTAGGTTTTACTAGTATTTTTAAAATGGCCGCCGTCTCGGTTTCGGCACGAGTTTCGGTTCCTGTCTGACTCCCGCGTGTGGGTGCTTTATGGAGTCGACATACTAAGTATCTGTTTCATGGACCGGCTCGTATGACGCCATGGTTCACGTCACGGAATGTGCAATTTTAGCGGGAGATTTAAAATTTTGGCTTAAATTGCCTTATTTCTCAGTGAATAAAGCATCATTTGCTACCGGGAAAGCGCTTAGGGTACTATGAAACACCTAATCTTTCGAATAAAACAAACTTTTCTTTTCTCTTCATGGCTCCTTTAAAGGGGACCTGCAACACATTTTTCAACTTTTTTTGAAATCTTAAATGCTTGCAGAACGTAGTCACCCAACACACCCAGTACTTAGATGAGGAGGTCGCAAAGTACCTCAGCCAAAAACTACTGCTCTATGTCCATCAGATAACTTGGAAACTCGCTCAAAAGATTTTTCTCTCTCTCCGGGTCTTCACGTTGTTCGGCCGCTCGAATTACGTCATTAAGGCCATGTAGCGGCTGTTGGCCGGTTTTCCTTCAGTTGCCGCAATGGACGCTTTCCGACAGCAGACAGACAGACAGACAATGATTGTTTCCGATAGCAACTAAAAAAAAAAAGCCACAGAAACAAAGCAGAAATGGAAGGCGTATCTGGTGCGACGAGCAAATCACGCATTGTCGCTCCGTGATGGCGATAACTATAGCTTTCGCAGTGGTTCAAGACGGGAAGGACAGAGTGAAAGCGCTTACCGAAAGTGTTGCAGAGTCCCTTTAATCGGTCCGCAAAAACTCTTTTCTGAATAGTTACCAGATTGACCAAGTTCTTGCCTTCGTTCGAGGCAGACGTCGATAGCTCGCAGGGGCGATCTTGCTTCGACGGGTCATGCCCTTGCATCGTCCTACCAAACCCCTTCCGTTCCGATAAAAATAAAACTCGCCCCACGCCACGCCCAGACGGCACGACAAGTAATTAATGATGTACGCCACCTTGCGAAAACGCGGCACTAGGCAACAGGGTCAGTCAGTGAGCCGCAACCTCAAACAAGCATTCCACGGGGCGCATAGAAGGAGCCGGGCGCTTGTAGGGAAATGGGCTGTATCTATACTCCTCCCGCATGCGCTGATCGTCGATTAGTCTCTCGAACCCCCCGGCTCTCCGACCCCTTCCTCTTGGCCGACAGACCGACCGACCCACCGACCGGGTGACAGGGGCAGCCCCCCCGTATATAGCCTAATTTTTCAATCTCCTATCCCACACGCGGAGCTGGCGTGGCGGCGCGAGACACCAAGGCCGTACGCATGCCGACGGAAACAAGAACAGAAGCAGGGGGTACGCGGATTTGGGCGTGCGACCAATAAACTAACTTTGGCTGGAAGAGGCTGGACCGTGTACGCGCTTCGCCGACTGCGAGAACGATGTCGAGACCAAAGGGTGAACAGGCGTTACTGCCCGTATACGAGCGGAGGAGCCATTTAGAAAGCGAAAACGCTAGCGCTCATTCGCGAAGGGTTTGCTCGAACTTCCCGCGCTGTACGCTGTACTCTTTTTTCTCTCTCTCTCTCTTTATTTTTCCCATTTGGAAATTGCCGCGATGCTGTTGTGGTGGGAAACGCGCACGCTTGTACCAAGAAGGCCAAGCTAATGAATGAAATATTGATAATTAAACATGAAGCGCAAGCCGTGCATTCTTCGTCATTATTTTTATCTACCGCCGAAAGTTTGCAACCACCGAACGGTGAGGAAAGAAAGCCGTACATTTTGCTTCCTAATCGCCGCATTTTTATTGTGTACTGGTTTTGTTTTGTTGGTCATTCTATTTGTTTCTTCTTCAGCGCATAAAAAGTGCCCGTCCCTTCCATCTCTGTGGCGTCGAACTCCAGCCCACTAACCACACCGAGCAGAGGATAACACCATCCGCCAAACGAAGACGCGGACCCTCCTTGGAAGTGGAAGCAGAGACTTATTTTTCAGTCATGAGTACAAACCGTGCACATCCCGTAAGGAGTGGCAAAAGGACTCTCTCGGATTCCTTGTCACGCCCAACACTCCATCATGCACATTTCGTGCTTGCCCGGGTGGCTCTCAAAAGCCACGATAACCTCCTATGCTTTCCCATAGGAGGTTTCCAGCAGGCTGCGCACGCCTCTAGCCTGGGTCAATCCACCTGCCTCCGCAGCTAATAACGACACTGTAAAGCTGTAACGCTCCTTTGAGTTCCTCTAAGACCCCCCGACCTGATAGACCGATTCCCCGCGATGAACCGAAACCGAGACTCCCTTGTTCCGGGAGGCCTGGCACAACAAATTTCTGCAAAATGAAATGTTCATTTCCCAAATTGCCAGCTCAACAGTAGAGCAGTAGAGAACTCCTCGGAAGTATTGAAGGTGCACCCAGGGCTTGCTGACAACGTATTGTTGTGGGCAACTCTTAGCTGCTCCTAGCATGTGATCGATATGCTTTTGGCCTATTCGCTACTTCGCACAGGCCTGCTGTATATCTTCATGCTAACACTTTGTGGTGCGTGCACTGCTTGGGTGGTATGTGAGACAGCCCACCCATTAAGATAACAGCCGATCCCATTCTTCGGCTGGCTCCACGTCCTGGAAGCCATTCGGGCGGAAGGGGCGGAAACGTAACGTTAGAATTTTGCGTACAGGCCAACCATTCAGTGGAGCTTGATAATTATCTATGACTTAGATTGGTACGAGTTCGCTCTGCGGTTTACAATTCTGTTTTTTTCTTTGAAGAGTCATCCATGGCTTGCCTTAGAAGATGAATTTGGTCTTCAACGGCTTTGTACACCGAATTGAAGGAATGTTATAAACATTTTATTGGTGATTTTGTCGTGGTTGGATTACAGGATCAAATGGAGACTTTGCGCAAGAAACTGCGTACGATGGCTTCGCGGGATTACTTCTTACCTTTCTAGCGAGAAAATAAAGCTATAAGCATTCTAGAAAATAACTGCATTTTTGCTTCACTTCTGGACCACCGCTAACTCCTTAGATAGTTTGCTCTAAAACAGGCGTGTAATGGAAGTTCAAACCGTGAAAAATTACAGGTTCACAGCAGGCCTGTGCAAAGTAGCGAATAGGCCAAAAGCATATCGATCACATGCTAGGAGCAGCCAAGAGTTTCCCACAACAATACGTTGTCAGCAAGCCCTGGGTGCACCTTCAATACTTCCGATGAGTTCTCTACTGCTCCATTGTTGAGCTGACAATTTCGGAAATGAACATTTCATTTTTCAGGAAAAAAACAACAACAAAAAACTAAGGGGGTGCTAGAACTTTCGAAGGGGCTTGGAACTTTTGAAGGATTTGAAGGGGAAAGCCCATATATTGAGACCTTCTCTTAATCTGCTCTTGAACTTTCTGTTGAACCTTCATGCTACCCTCTTCGGGCTGCTGCCGTAGCCACTTCCTTCTGATGGCGGTTCAGACGAGCGGCATGTCGAGCTGCAGTAGTCTCATTTGCCGTGGCGTTCTTTCTCGGTCTCCCGTCCGCGAGTAGGGCCTCGCGCGTCGTCACCCATAGCGGCGTGGAATGAAGGAAGCTCTGGTCCCAAGCGGAGACTTATACAAGCCGCGTCCAGTACTATACTATACGGTCCATCGACCTTTCTCAGAATCCTCCCGGCACCTGCTGCCCGGCTCGATCTCTGATTTTGTGCGCAACTCTGTGTACCTCACAACATTTTTCTGAACTTCACGCGTTCCGTGTAACAGAGATCGAAGGCCTTCGAATTAGAAAGTGTGCGCCGTGCGGACGCGAGAACAGACACTAGGAAGCATACATGAACGCATTCGCATGGGTTCGGCCGTCGCGGCTTTGTATTGCAGCACGGTCAACTGGCTCGGACATTGTAATGGCGGGTCAGTTCGATCTCGTCATCCCATGCTTCTTTCTCGCCATAGTCCGTTCTCGCTTGGGTTCAAGCGTGGCCCAACGAACAACTGCACGCACGTGCTCGCGCGGAACCGTGAACTCGTGTTGCTCCACCTCCCCTTGACTCGCTGTTTGTGCGCCAGCGAACCACGTATGGGTTCTGCAGAGCGAAACGCTTTGCAATCTCCGACGTTCTCGCGTAAGCTGCAACATCCCAAGTGAAGAGGGTGCCGACGCACGGGTTTTTTTTAAAGCGAAGGCTTTCTGGTGGAACCAATAGTGTCCTGCCAAAAAACCAATGGGTTTTTTCATAGACTGGTTGGTCGACCGAAAAGCTCTGATAAGATCTCTGGACACACGGCGCATGCGCGAAACCAGGCTTCCGTTGCGTCAGAACGGTTACTTGGAAATCGCGAAAAAGGATCGCTTCTAGACATGACAACATAAGCATCGATCAGGAAGAAGGAGCACAATAGTATACTTTTGTCTCATAAGCCATGTGCACGTATCAGATCGTTCGTAGATGCGTTTACTTATTGCGCGAAAAATCGTCGCGTGGGTTCGCTCTTCGTTTGTGATTTGGGTCTTTGAAGGTTTGGCGATCGATTGGACGCACTTTTAGAGAAGTTTTCTGAAGCTGTTTTGATGTGAGAAAGCTTTCGCGCTTCTCTCAGCTTTCTTTAAGAAGTGGCGGTAAACGTTTTGGGGTAGCCGCCTCTCGTGATAACTGCAGGCTCCAAGAAGGCTCGCGCCATAAACCCGAAAGCGTGCATGGGCGTGATAACTGGTCGTGCTTAGGAAATATCGCAGTGCGGAGACTAACATAACCAATCACTCAGTGAGAGAAAAAGAACAAGAATAGGAGGAGGAGGAAGATAGATGCGGCGCCAACAGCGTCTCTTTCGAATCCGAAAGGTGACGAGTTGGGCTCTCCCGCAGTGCACTCGCGCCCTGACGAACGCAGTGGCGCCGTTCGCCTCCAAACGGAGCTCAATAAGATGGGAGCCGTCAAGTCTTCTTTTCCCGCGTTATGCCCTTGCATCCGGAAGTCTCTAACCGCAGCGGCGCGCCGCGAAACGAACTTCCTGATGAAAGCGCCCAAGAACGGCCTCTCTCGCTCCTAGGTGCTTCTTTTTTTTCTTCTTCTAAACAGGCGAGTTTTTCTTCTCGTTCCCGACGAACTTCTGCGGCTGCATCTCGGCAACCGGTGCGGTTCATTTGCTGCTGTTTCTGCTACCGGAGGCTGTTAGCAGCCGGCTTGTGTGTGTGCGTCTGCTTTTCGGCTCTTGCTGCTTCTCTACGGCGCCGCTCTCTGAGACTTCACGTTGTCGTCACCCGCGCTCCTTTGTACTTCCTCTCGCTTTGGGCTGCCGACGCTTTGCTGGCCGCCTGTTTCCTCCTTTTCTTCTCACTCGGGGCTTTCTTTCGGCCAGGCGTGAAGGGAACGTTACGCGTCTGGCCGCAGAGGGCGACCGAGCTATACGAGGAAGAAAGACGGGGGCCCCGCTTCGCTGACGGGGAGCGAACAGCAAACGAGCATTCCCTGCCGCTTTAGTGGCCGGCCACGTAACACCGGGCGCTGAAGCCTTCCGCTTATATCCTCGACGCCTGCTCCTTATTTTGGAAAAAAAGAAGTCTAATGTCTGCTAGTGGAACTGCGGCTATCGCATCTGAGGCATCACTCCATGTGGCGCGAAACAAGGAAAAAACGCGGTGCTTGGAGTTTAGCGGGAAATAGCAAAAAAGAGCGCAGAGTTCACCGGAAACAGGGACAAAAATTAAGATTCGAAATACATTAGTTGGTCCACTGAACCCCGACGCTTCCATCTGGCGTTGAGAGTTTTTTTATTATTATTGATTGTGGGGTTTAACGCGCCGACGCTTCGCAGGTGATGCGGCGCGCCATGGTGGAGGGCTCCAGATTAATTTGGGCCACCTGGGGATCTTTAACGTGCGCCGAAATCTCGTACACACGGGCGTTTTTACTTTTCGCCTCCACCAGAAAAGCGGCCGCCGCGGCCGGGAATCGCACTCGCGTCCTCGTACTCAGCAGCACAAAGCCTTAGCCGCTGAGCCACCGCAGCGGGTTACTGAGTTTTTGCTCTCAGTTGCAAGTCAGACTGTGTACCCTCCCCATAAAAAGGTTCCCTTTATGCGGACCTTTCATGGCCTGTATTGTTACTGGAAACATCAATACAGGGACGCTGACAAACGGCGGACATTACGTTAGTGCGCGGTTAAAAAGCAGTTCAGCTCGTTTATTCGTTATGGCTTTTTAAGCCCCCTGGCCCCATCAACTGCTAGCCAATAAAATTACGTTCGTTTCGGTGAAGAAATCGTTGAGCTTCTGCAGATTTTTTTGTCAAATAGTGGACACAAGTACGCAATCACCAACGTGTAAGTTCTGCGTGTTGTCTTTTCCTTTAAGCGATTCTAAATCCTTTTCGTATCCAGTCTTTTACATTTCATAAATAGCGATTCCGGTCATATTAGCGCGGAATTACCGGGAGTGTGAATGCACCCTGATGGCAGGCAGCACGGCAGACCGGCTCCGCAGAATAAATGCGTCGCGCATGCGCAGCGTACGGGATGTCCCGTCAGATAAGACGTGGCCGCGTATACACGGCGGATGCGACGCGCCAAAAAATATGTCCGCCTTTGACCGCGCGTCGTTTCTTGGCGGCGTTTCCGTTTATTTTCTCTGTTCCCTGCTGCCGCCGTACATGCGTAGGGTTCGTTAGTAGTTCGCCGCCTCGCCGCGCTTATCGCATCTCTCATCATGAGCGCAGGTTGTTCCTCGAGTCAGCGCACTTGTTGGTCTCGTTTCTAATTTCTTTTCGCGCCTTCTGCCTTCGACACAATCGTGCTACGGGTCCGCACTATAGAGGAAAATCAGGTTTCCTACGCTCCGGCGCTGTTCTACGGGCATGAAAACTGTATGTCAGTATATCAAATCCGCCGCGGGACGGAGTGGGAGCTGCTGACAACAAATTCTTTACCCACTAG
The DNA here is from genome assembly GCF_048455015.1 of Haemaphysalis longicornis. Classification (NCBI taxonomy): domain Eukaryota; kingdom Metazoa; phylum Arthropoda; class Arachnida; order Ixodida; family Ixodidae; genus Haemaphysalis; species Haemaphysalis longicornis. The sequence continues at coordinate 63,909,679 of NW_027526422.1, forward strand.
TGTTTTAATTTTTTTATTAAGGGTTCTACGCGTCGAAGCTTTCCCTGGGCTATGGGGCGCGCCGTAGTGGACGGCTCCGAATCAATTTTGACCACGTGGGTATATTGATTGATTGATTGATTGATTGATTGATTGATTGATTGATTGATTGATTGATTGATTGATTGATTGATTGATTGATTGATTGATTGGTTGATTGCATTTGGTCGTTCGCCTCTTGCTTTACCGCTCGTTATCATCGCCTTAACTCGAGCAGCGACAACCATGCACTGGTTTCTTTTCAACCATACATAGAATTTTGCGAAATGTCGTCAGTTCTGCCTTATGCTTCCGGAAACATCCCAAGCCCGATTCTTGAATAATTTATTAGTTCTCGGGGGAGCTGCATTGCGGCTCGTGTATACATAATATTCAAAATCTACATCCAAATTCGACTAACGTATTACAAAGAAATGCACAATCTCGCGATTTTTCCTACAAACCAGACTGAAGCCAATTGCTCGGTGCTTCTAGGCCACGTAAAGTGGAAGCAGTGTTCGTACTGTGGAAGCACTGAAATGCTTCGGCCACGTCGATTTTTTTTTTGTTTAGACGTAATTTACAGGAATGTGTGTAATACAAAGGCGTCAAAGGTGGATAAAAAAATAATGGTACATGTGATTTCCTACTACTTGCAGACATTCGGTGCATTGCACACTGTTTCACCGTGGAACGTCGAACTAATATCAGGGACGAGGAAGTTCACAACGGGCCACCAGAGGTCAGTCACCAGTTCCAGTATACTACCGGATACGGAAATCTGCACACTCAGACCGACACACGCATGCGGACACACACACACAGACACGCGCGCATAAAGACCGACAATGTTGTTAAGACCTTTTTATGTCACTCGGCTCATCATTGACACTGGCAAGTTCGCCAGCGCTGTTGCCTCTTCTGTGAAGTTTCCTTGCCGTTCGCTTTAAAGCGAGAGCTTTCTTGGTGGGAGCGATGGCGTCCTGTCAAAAAACCCTATGCATTTCCCCATAGACCGGGTGGTCGACGGAAAAGCTCTGATAAGATCTCTGGACACACTGCGCATGCGTAAAACCGGGCTTCCATTGCGTCAAAACGGTTACTTGAAAATCGCGAAAAGGGAGTGGTTGTAGATAAGAAAATACATGCATCGATCATGAAGGAGGAGTACAATATTAGTATACTTTAACCTCATAAACAACATATCGGCATACATTTGGATCGTTCGTATATGCGTTCACTTAGTGCGCCGAAAATCGTCGCACGGGTTCGTTCTTCGTTTTCGATTTGGGTGTTCGAAGGTTTGACGATCGATTTGGCGCACTTTCGGTGAAGGTTTGGCGCACTTTTAGCGATCGCGCCTCTCTCAGCTTTCTTAATAAGGAAGGGGTGGTAATTATTTTGGGGCGAAATTACACCTTCGCCTTCGATGTACCTTTGGCAACGAGGAGTATACAGTGTGCGAACATCTCTCTCGTCCTGACTCGCTTTTACTGTCGTCGCTGACAAGTTTATCACCATGACGACGCGCGCCTCCTCGCGCACACGACGACGTCTGGCCAGCGCTCACAGTCTCGTCAACAAGAAACTAGCCGCGCACCCCGAGGGTTCAACGGCTGCTTCGCCGTTTGCGGGGAAGCCAAACCGCGACCCGTGCCACCACAGTACGACGAGGAATCGGGCAGCATCGCGCACATACCTACGAGAGGGGGGCCCATCAAGAGACGTTATACGAGCGTCGCAACACAGGACTATGCAAAGGCCGGCACGGGCGGTATCGCTTGACCCGAGCCAACGACGAACTCCCCCTCCTCCTTGCCAGCGCCAGCAGCGGCGGCGGGAGAGTTCTTCCGCGCTCGCGGGGCGCCAGACCGACTGGGCCATGGCGGGCCTTGACCTTGCGCGCGAAGGACGAGCGCGCGCGACCCTTGTGTGTCCGACGCTGCGGGTGGACATTTAAACGCCGCTCGATGCTGAAAAATGTGGCAGCTCGAGTCGCGCCGACCCCTTCTTGCTCGCTTTATGTTGGCGCCGTTTGTCACTCACCGTTCTTCCTTGTTGCTTCCTTGTTGTGCCGCGGTGACCTCGGCCTTGCCTTTCCCCGTCGCGTTTTTCTGCTTCTGCTTGATTGATTCATTCCTTCCTGCTGGATTCTTTGTGAACTGATTGATTGCCGCCACCTTTCCCCCCTGATGTACCCTCCTCCACCCTTGCGCTTTTCTCCCTTCTTTGGCTTTCTGTTTTCTGGTATTAAGTAGAGTCTCGTTAAGACGAACTCGCTTAAGACGAATTTCATGGTTAAGATGAAAAACACTTTTGCTCTCTTGTAACGTGCGCAATGCAAAAAAAAGTCCGCTTAAGACGAATTTCTGATAATACGAACAAATTTTAACGGTCCCTTCGAGTTCGTCCTAACGGGAATTTACTGTATTCATTTGCTGAGCCGATGACTGCTGCATTCGGTTAATGCCACTCCTTTTGCCTTATCCTTCTTCTTTCCTGTCTGCTGGTATTTGTGTTGCTGTTCCTCGCTTTTTGTTTTGTGTTCTCTTTGTTTCCGCTTTGGTTGGTCTGGGTATACTGGAGCGTCGGTTACTATTTTCTTGCCACGCTGTTTCCCAGTGCACGATTTTTCGACGCCACCTATCATGTTTAAGGGGGACAAATCGTGTCCGGAAGCCCCCTGAGGTAACCTTCTAACTTTGGGTAACTCAAGCTGCCAGTAAAGAAATCACAAACAGAAAACGTCCGGGGATACGTAAAGCACTGCTTGTGATTGTGAATGCGAAACCCTTGTCAAACCGAACGCGGCAGGAGATCATCCGAGTGGAGAGAGAGAGAGAGAGAGAGAGAGAGAAAGAGAGAGAGAGAGAGAGAGAGAGAGAGAGAGAGAGAGAGAGAGAGAGAGAGAGAGAGAGAGAGAGAGAGAGAGAGAGAGAGAGAGAGAGAGAGAGAGAGAGAGAGAGAGAGAGACGCGATCTTTAGTGAACTCTGGCGATATTATCCGGGCTAAAATGCCGAACTTGCTACGTATCTTGCCGTCGCAGCTAATAGGAATGGGTGAATCGATGGTGCGCCCCTGACAACAGCTATCATCGCCGTTTGCCAATTCCACTGAGTCGGAATGGTAGTAATTTGGTTCATTATACTGACAGTGGCTCAATTTGGATTTGCGACTCACCCGCGAACTTCCGACAACAGCTGTCATCATCATCAGCCAGTCTTCTTGAGTGAGTACGTGAGTAGACGTGTGACCGGGTATGTGACGTCGCAGCCAAACGAAGACTGATGAAAGGGACATGAGCGGCCATTTCATCACTTCATTACTGGTCCTTTCTGGTGAAGGGACCAGTAAGTTGCAGTAACTCTGACGGCAGCTTCGGACGGCAGCTTTCAGCGCCGCTGGCCAATCAACCTGAGTGGGTATGTTAATTGTCATGCTTGTACGCAGCCTTAACGTGTGTTTGTACTAATGTTGACCCTACCGATGGGCCAAGCAATATAAAACTCATTCTACGTCGAGCTGCGTGCACCGGTTGTCGACGTTTTAACAGCGGAGCTGTTTAAGCATGAACTTGGTCCGGTGGCCTTAGCAAAAAAAAAAAAAAAAAATACAAAAAAACAAAAAAAACAGCGCCACCTGTAAAGGGTGCACCACCGCAGATAGGGTATTATAACAGTGAAGACAGCTTTCGCGCCTGCCCGAGTGGGAGCACAAGGGGTATCCCTTACTATACCGTTTTAAAGGGGGCAGTCTTTCTTGGGCTACTAAAGCGCAAAAAAAAATTTGGCACAGTGTTCACTGGACGTGAAATGCGGGAGAAGCAGCGGAGTTGGGGGTCTACCTATCTTCCTCCCCCGTGGGACCCGCTGTCAGTGTGGGGGACCGACCGGAATGGCCTTGTAAAATCCGGTTAACCTAGCAAAACTTAGCAAAACTTGGCTAAGCCTAGCCTAGCAAAACTTATACAAACCGGAAGAAGCTATAGGTCGACCCTCAGCTCCACTGTTTCTTCATCCGTGCACCACTAGTGCTAGCTGCGACAATTTTTTTTTTTTTACGTCGAAGGCCACGACGCATTCACCATTCTCGACTAGCATTCCGGAGGCGCTGGGTTTGATTCCAATCCAGTCCCTGATTTAACAAGCTTTCTTTTCAACTCCATTACTTTACTTTTATTTTATTTCCACCGTCCGCCGTTTTAGGGGCCATTTCGCCGCTGCAGACGCCGACGGCGGACGGCAGCAGTTTTTCTTATCAATGGGTCATTTAACGCCTTCGCATCAAAATGCGTTCTTCGCTAGAAAGGCGCAAGTTAATGTTGGGGCAATAAATGTTTGGGCAATAAAAATTCCGAACCACTGGAATCTGTGGCTTTTAGTTGGCTGAAAATTAATCTCTCGCGAAGAGAGCTCGACAACAACCTTTCTAAAGTGCTGTGTATCGCATTTGCGTCCTATGGTCCGTAAAGTCCGTACATCATCGCTCATCAATAGCAGTCATAAACGCCTTCACTCACTTGAATAACCTAATCTCCCTGGATAAAAGCTGGGGTCGCTATTTATTGCTTCGAAACAAAAAATGAAAAGGAAGAGGTTTGGCAACTGAGGGAGCTCTTCCTGACGCTGGTTAAAATCAATTTAAAACACTGAACCATTTTACATGTGCCACTGCTGTTATGACATTCAGAAAACGTTTACTTTCGAGAAAAAAGGAATATCTTTATCCTGTATGAATTCCACCTTGGATTTATGCCAGATAAATCCGCAGACACAGCGTTGATTGTACTGGAGGAGGTGATAACACCTCTGGAGCGTAGGATATTTCTTCCGGGAAGGCGTTCGCACAGCGTTAGGCCTCATTAACCCTGACTAGTTTCGTAATTGCTGCGTTCATTAGATACATTGGCTAAACATTTATTTCTTGATAGGCTTTTCGCTCACAATTGCACTTAGCATTTCCACTCATTGTTTTTTTTTTTCTTCCTCATTTTCATACTTTTAACTGGTTAACCTTCCTGCTTTTACTGCGCTGTTCCTTCCTTTCTTTGAATAGGAAATATTTTCTTTCTCGTGTTTTCGTATTTTCAACTGACGGGTACAAGTCGATGACAGCTTAATTTATTACATACTGCTGAAATCGTGATGCCACTGTTTTGTAATAATGCGGTACCTCTGTAATGCAACAAAGTACATTTGCGTGCTCGCAAACACCCGTTCAAGACGACACCGGGTGCTCTTCAAGCTTAACCCTGCAGTTCCTTCTCACCCTTCGTCGCCTGCTGTACTGTCGTCTTCATGTGAAAGAAATAAATATCGTTTTCACTTTTACAGAGAGCGTTAATTAAGCAAAGCGTACATTTTATCAACCCTGTTTGCAGTTCCCCAAATTCAAAACCAAAAGCGCCTTTTCTTTCTGTATAGATCTCTCTCTCCCTTTTAAATCTACGCGCCACTCGGGGAGTGAAATCAGGTCATCGCTCCCATTTTTTACGAGCTCCTAATAAAGGCATCCCAAATCGAATCCCCCTGTGTGACGGCGCAGTTCAGAGGCCTTCTCTTCTCTGGGCCGTTGTCGCGAGCTGACAAGGCCCATCTCGCATGCGCGGAACGTCGTCGAGGACAGGTCTCGAGCAAGTTCCTTCGCGAAGAACTTATCTCGCAAACGGCCCGCGACACGCGTGTGTTTGCGCGTGCGAGCACTCGAAGAAGGCGCTCTCGGATGCCCCACAGACCGGGGCAAAGGGACGACAGGGGTTGTGTGCCCAGACCTGCCCTGGTTGCGCGTACATCTTGTCGACCCGCGGATATTATCTGGGCTGAGCTGGACCGCCGATGGGGCTCTAGCTGTATATACTTGCTATGCACACGCGGGAAATTTTTTTCTTCGTTTGGAGGGAGGGTTTTGAATGCCTCGAAGGCGGCCTTGCGGCTTTGAGCGGCGTGGAAACATGCATTGCCGTGAGATGGGGCAGTCTACTCTCCGTGCATCCATAAACCCTTGCTTGGCAGGCGGCAATGTGTACCTTCGATGGCCAGGCTGTACGGCCGCCGCTGTGTGACTAAACGCAGTTATAATTCTGCCGTAACTGACAAACGAGGTTTCAACAAAGTCCCAGTCCCTGCTGCACCCAGTAGCCGACTGATATACGTGATGTTTGTCGCAGAATATGCTCCGGTTTCAGGCAACAATACGAGCGTACACAGGCAGTCGTATTCAAATAAGTCACGAACAGAAAAATATGAAGCTGAACAAGCGCGGGATCTTCCCACTTTATATGTCTAACTGTTGCCGGGCTAGGTTAATTACTACGGAGGCTTGTAATAACACTTCCTGATTATACATAAACCGCGCCATTGTTTGATTTCCATGAATAAAACACTCGACGTTGTGCGTTGCAGATCATACTTTTGGGCTCGTGTTTCCCTTGTCCGCGGCAGTACTCACGTATGTGTGTCACGCCATCGGCATGACCAGCTCCTTAGGTTGTAAGTTACAGTAACAGAAGGGAGATGATGATGATGATGATGAAAACTATTATTATACAGAGCGGAAGGTGTTGTGTCCGTTCGCTGGTGGGATGACTCCATAGTGCGGGAGTCCTTGTAGCGGTCAGGCAATTCCGCTCTTCAGAGGAGGCGCCGCTGGGCCACTTTTTGCACACGCTTGTGAAGCCCACTACGAGAAAGGGGATGACGCTCCACGTAAGAAGAGGTTGGAGGGTGCGGAATAGTATAGCACAGCAGAGTGGAGGGATACGCCTTTGTCCATATGGGGGCGGGATGTCGCGATGGCTCTACTGCGAGACGCAGCGATTCGTCCTCCGTATAGGGAATTGCTATCGTAACGGACCATCATACCGTCGTCATTGCCGCCGTAGGTTGGGGCTGTACCAGCGGTGATGCGGACACGGGTATCGGCACACAGCCACGCACACACAGCACTGACACACGCCGACGAAAAGTAAGCCTACAAAAGAACCCCGTGAGAAACTGAGTAGCAATGGCCGACCTGCCACTGCGAATTGAAGTCCAGCATTGGAAATTCGCCCCTCGCTCGCTCACTCACTCACTCACTCACTCACTCACTCACTCACTCACTCACTCACTCACTCACTCACTCACTCACTCACTCGCTCGCTCGCTCGCTCACTCACTCACTCACTCACTCACTCACTCACTCACTCACTCACTCACTCACTCACTCACTCACTCACTCACTCACTCACTCACTCACTCACTCACTCACTCACTCACTCACTCACTCACTCCATACTCCTCCGCTTTGTCAAATGGAGCGGGCCAAGCAAATAAAGCAATTGTGAGTGCACCTTGAGCATTATCTAATAATTCAGGGGAGAGGGGGGGGGGGGGCACCACAACACCAGAACCCAGGTTAAAACAACCTGCTAACCACTATGCTTTGTTGCATACTCTAGACACCAGTGGTTTGCCTCTTTTGCACATCGAACTTTTCCAGCGAGGCCGCATAGGTGCACCGAGACGTGTCCGGCTTACTGCGCGCCCACACGCACTAACCGCACTCAGCGCGTCCCGAAATAGCGGCTCTTCCACGGTGGCCCTAAATACTCTTCACAGCGCTTCTCCACCCTTCCGCCCGCATTTTACGAGGGGTCGTGTGGGCCCTTAATCCGATGCAAAACGCGCTTAAAGCCGGGCCTTCAGCTGCGTGTCCTTTCTAGCGCTTCTTCCCCCATACCTTTACTTCGTGCATGCATCCCTCCTGCAACGTCACCTCCGGCTTAACGCACGGCCAAGCACACGTGAATTCATCGAGAACCACTGCTGATTTCGCCTTAATGAATGGCCGAGATGACAAAACTTCCGCTCAACCAATGGGTTGCGCATTTCGATGGCCCTCCGCGGGACGCCTTTACTCCCTTCCTTAATCATCATAGCCGATGCCCCTTGATCTCTGCGATCTTCACAGAGTGGATTTCGTTACGTGCGCGTGGAAAGAAGGTTGTACCTATTTACAACGCCAGGAGACGCCTCCAGAGAACCGAGAGAGAGGCTGGTGACACTTGCGATAGTCCAAACTGCTATCTTAAAAGGACACTCAAGTGAGTGGAAAACATTGTTTAACTACCTAAATAGGTTAATGTATAGAATGCGTAAGACATGTTTTAACAGCGAAGCTGTTCAGGAAAATCGTAATTTTTAGTGTCCGCAGTTACAAATACCAAGAAATTGCCGGGAGCGCGCACGTGAGCGCGGGCCTCGCGGCGACCGCCCGGCAGCTAACAAAATCAGGAAAACCAAGCACTCGTGTGTGCGCAATTCGCGTCCACCGCCCGGTATCCCCTGCGGACGCTGGGCGGTGGTCCAGCATTTGCCGTAGTCGTTGCAACACTTGCTCGGAACAAGAAAGACTCCAGCGTTTGCGGTAATCGTGGCAGCTAGTGAAAAAGAAGCTCACACTTATAGCAACAATGATGGATTAAAGGGCGTTGCGGCAGCGAAAAAGAGGTAAATCGGCTGCAATCATGGACTTAAGCCGGCGTGATAGTCATGAGCAATGGAACACATCGGACTTTTCGAATCCCCGACTGTATATTCAGGATCCCCTTCTTCAGCGCCGTATTCCGCATGGGCTGTCTCGATCCCAGTCAACTTTACTTTGTAGACTGTGGTTGGGAGTGACCTTCACGAAAGCCTACTCCTTCCTCATCGGGATGGCCAGCAGCGCCCACTGCGACACCTGCGGGGCGGAAGAGACTATAGAACATGTGCTGTGTCGCTGCCCCGAATACTCGTCGGAGAGGAGCGTGCTTGCCACCGCGCTGAGCCGATTGGACAATCGACCATTTACGGTGGAAACTATTTTAAGTCATCGGTCTTCACCATCGACCTCGCAGAAGGCGACGAAAGCCCTTTTACGTTTCCTGAGTGAAACGAACTTGCTTGAAAGACTATAGTGCACGAAACGGGACTAGAGTGTGCGCTTTCTTACTCCTATCTCTTCCTCTTCTCCCCCCCTTTTTATTCCCTGAGCCCCATTCCCCCAGTGCAGGGTAGCAAACCGGGCTCTACACCTGGTTGACCTCCCGGCCTTTCCTTTCTTTTTTCTTCTTCTTCATGAAGGCTGCGTACAGCTTCGCTACCTTCAAGTCTTACGCGTTAGTGTGAGCTTCCTTCATTTTTTTTTAGTTATCCGGCCTGTTTACTCGCATTTTTTTATGCGACAGAAGTGCGTTCCTTGCTTCCTTCGCATCATCGTCACCGCCGATTCGCTCTCGTCGGCTATGACGACACAACTGTAAGTCCTTAGGGCTGAATTTATCAGATTGATAGCCATTCTTATCCTGCGCAACCAGTGCCTAAAAAAAACAAAAATGTCGTCTTTAAGCACATGATCCGGAAAAGCAGTTTCTGTAGGAATGAGATGTGGCATAAAACACGTTTCGAAACAATGTGCTGTCATTAGGGTAGTTGGTGAGGCGGCCGCGCTCAGCTCATCGTGTTTTATCTCCTGCCTCCAACTATAGATCTACTAAGGCTTTATGCTTCCAGTAAATAGTCAAATAGTCAAATCATGGACAAAACGGCACAATTCAGCCAGAAATAAGACGTCGACTAAATTCAAGTGCTGAAGTGTAGCGCAGAAAAAACACACGGGCACGAAAAGTATATACAAGGACACACGGATAGCGCGTGTCCGCGTGTACGCGTGTATACTTTTCGTGCCCGTGTGTGTTTTCTGTGCTACATTTCACCGCTATGAATAACCAACTAGCCCAGTCAACAGTTTTCCTCCAAGTGCCGGCCGAAGCACCACCCGGGCTTCAAGGCGCGCCGCCGTAGAGGGCTACGGATTAATAAGGCTATACCGTTGTTCTTTAACGTGAATCAAGATCTCTTACGCACCCGTGCTCTACTCTCCCAACCACGGGAAAAAAGCCTCCGCGGCCATCCTTGCACTTACTACTGCGTATTATAGTAATGCACAGACTATGGGGGGAGAAGGGAGGGGGGAGCGTTTCGCAGCGCACGTACGGTATAAAAAAGAATATCTGAGGACCCCTAAGCACTTTTTATGGGTTGTGATTGCGAAAACATGAAAGCATGAAAGCATGTCCAGCTAAACGCTATAGGGACGCCTCGCTTCCTTCTGCCTTGGTGCTGTCGAAGGGCTCTGCAATCTAGCCGCTGGAGACACTGCGTCCCCCTTAATAACGCTTTCGAGTAGCTTCGATCTACCTCCTGCGCGTTGCGCCACTTCTCGTTATTGCTGCCGTGTAACGGGAGACTTGACAACGATGCGGGGTTTACCTGCTTTTCTACTGCCTCTTTCATCTGCGGTGTGCCGGCGTGAACGCCACCTCTCAGTGGTGCTCTTCGATTTACAGTACCGGCCACTGGCCACAAGGATGTATGGGAAAAACGAATGCCGGTCTGCTTCTCGGGGAGTTCGTGGTGAGTCCGAAACTGTGAATCGAAGAGACCCTCTATTTCCGAGTTTAAGCTCGCGCTGAGGAACGCCTCGTGCTATGGAACGCCCCCGAGACATCCGCATTATGTCATAGACGCCGACTAGTCCTTTCAATGGGCCATTTAAGGCGACAGCCCTAAAACCGAGACGTTAATGACGGTTTAGCACGGCGTTTGTTGCGTGTCTTAGTTCCGTGCTCCGCTGCGGTACTCGTCATTACATTCAGATCGGGATGAAGGGGCGGTACATTGGACAGAACCGCTTCCCTGCCTGTCATCACCCGTTGCGTCACCCTCCAGGAGAGCGTGAAGTTTAAAGAATCCGGAACTGCAGGTCTGTTCTTTCGGGCAACGCAGAGGCGTCTTAGTCGACGCGGCCTCGGTTCCGCTAGCGAGGAAGACGTGCACGCACCGCTCAAAATAACAGCGGCTTCGAAGCGAGAGCCATTTTTGATGCAGCTGTCGTTAACTTCAACTTACGAAAACGAAGTAAACAGATTTTGCACTTTGATTCTCAATGAGCTCGTTCTGCCGTTTTCAACGCACCCGGCAGAGGGAACACTAAAAAAAAAAAAAGTGTGCAAATGTTTTATCGCGTGTTGAGTGAATCCCTGGCTCGAAATGCTGCCCATCTTGTGGTTGCAATTAGAACTCGGAGAAAAGTTGTGCGTGTGACGTGTATGATTCTTAACAAAATGATTGTAGTATTCAGTTTGCACGTTTTTTCTTGGTTTTGTTCTTTATTATTTTCCAGAAATGGCGCGCCTCGGTTACCTTTAAAACTTTCTCGGCGGCTAATGTTTTCTTTTTATTTTGTGAAACAAAATTATCGCAGTACTTTGAGTTGAAGTGTACCCCTGTTTGCCATTGTTAAAATACTGTAAGTCGATGCATGCTTTCTTCGTTTTGTTTTTCAATTACAGGCGAGGAGACAATTGCATCTTTTTTCGATGTAACCTTAGGTGCATATAGTTTATCCCTTGTGTGTGCGGAGGGTGTAAGAATAACAAAGCAAATGAATTTGATGTGGACTTGTATACCTCATGAGTTGTACCTTCAATGTTTCAAAGTTTATTTCGGAAGTGCAATGTTGAATAGTGTAGGTATGCAAGAGGAGGCCCTAAGGCTCGAAACCGCAGGCGGGACGTCGATGAGAAGTTAATGAGAAGTTGATGAGGAGTTGTAATTTGACGAGAAACTGTACGATCTCTGACCGGCAGAGTGGTTGTACAACGGTACACTCAACGTCACAGAAGTCTCCCTTGGCAGCGTGACACGTCAACTAAACTCAGCTTCATCATTACCCCCCAAACGAAAGCTGCATGATGGCTGTTGACTTCGCGGTCAGATCACAACGCGTGCGTGCCGGCATCCAGTGCATATCCCCCACGCATCAAACGCCGCTCGTAAAATAAAGGGCCAATCGTGGAGAGGCCGTTCCGTGCCCAGCGCAAATTCCGACCACGCATCCGAGAGGTCGAATGTAGGAAAGCAAAAGGGTTCGACAGAGCGGCTCCACCGTCAAACTCGTAAACGCGCTGGACCTAGAGCAACGCCTTCCAGTAGAGAAGGCCTCCATACGCGTTTGAAATAGGAGTGTACGGGCGATCCTCTTGATAGTAGAGTTATAAGGAGTCATAAAGGATGACTGAGGCTGCTAATCAACGGTGAAAGAAACTCTAGATGAGAAAATTACCGGGGAGGATGTTTTAGTTTGTTTTCTTGGTTTAGTAGGTGTTGCTCCGCGAGTCGGCGCACGGACGTGCAACCGCGCGCACACCCGACGATGAGCTCTTCAAGGAGGAAGAAGCAGCAGCAGCCTGAGCTCGTTAGAGGCCCTGAAGACCATCCGCTGTTCGGTGCTTGCGCGCGCGCGCGGTTTTGCTCCCGCGCCGCCGCCGAAGCGTGGAGCGGCGCTTTGCTCCACGCTGGCTGCGGGGGGGGGGGGGGGGGGGGGGGAGGGAGGGAGGGGAGAGCGGAGTTATGACGGGAGCCCGTTGCGGTGTCGAACTTCCGCATACTGCTCCACGCTGGTGCAGAGCGTGTAACGTGCGTGTACGCGGCGGCTTCGTGCACGCCGTAATTGGTGGCCCGCGTGACGTTAACCGTGCCTTGAAGGCCGCGGGGAAAGCCGTTACAGACATGCGGACGTGCTGCCGCCTATGATTGAATCGGTTAGAGAGTTCCGTCCGACACGACGCCGCGGCACGCCGCCGCGCGGAGGACTCCCCCCGTTGCCCTAACAGTTACCGCACGGAGTCGTGGCTATCGCGCCGACGTGGCCATTACTTACGGGGAACGAACGACCGGACGAAAAATGAGCCAGGCCTTATTTCTATCCCCGAAGTAATTCGTAAGAAGATGAAGTATTAAGACAAATGATGGGAATATTCATACGTGCGTCTATCGCGTTGGTTCTGTAGTCGAGGAGGATAGGCTAGGGAATCTTCCTAGGGAATCTCCCTTCTTTAGGGAAGAGGAATCCCTTAGGTTCAAGTAGTTATAGAAAAACGCGGAGCAGTCCGGGACTGTCATCTGCTATTTTTGGAAGGCCAATGACATGTTTGCTCTGAAACTGGAAGCGAAAATAATTTATTTCGCCTTAGTATTGCAATATTGCGAAAATAATTTCTGATTGTACTGCGATACTGCCCATGCGCACTTCCCTGCCTTCCAAAACTTCCCGAGGGTAATCAGGGACTGTCAAGCTGTCTTCAGCTTTTTACCTGATTGCCTTTTGTAATTTTAATGACGCAAAATAAATCTAAATTGAAACTGAAAAATAAAACAATGCACCCCTATGTCAAACGACGACGATGGTTAAACGCGAAGCTTTCTCGTGACGTATTCTTTGGTTGTCGTTTAAGTTTTACAAACCGGTTCAACCGCGTCCAAATGCAGCAATCGGTAGACGCCGGCCTCATAACGCGAGGGACCCAGGTTCGGTTCCGGCCACCGAAAGCGTTTTTATAACAGCCTGTTGTACAAGCCGTAAGTTCGCCGTTGCAGGAAAAAAATAGCAAGAAAAGGGTCCAGCGCTCATGAGCGCGTGCCTCGTGGCGGCCGCCGAGCGTCCTCAGCACGCGCAGTTGCTTCAGCAAAAAAAAAAAAAAAAAAAAAAAAAAAAAGAAATGAACTGGCAAAAACCGCGAATGCCCTTCGCTCAGGAGCGCGTACCTCGCGGCGACCGCCAAGTCCATGGCTCGCGCAGTGGCTTTAGCAAAAACAAAACGAAAACAAAAAAAAAACTGCAGAGCTGTCGTCAAACGCTAACGCCCATCTAACGAAAACAAAACAAAACAAAACAAGCTCCAGCGCTATTGCTAAAGATGAAAAGACACTCTGCTTGGGAAAGGTCACCGCGACCGCCGCATTCTGTAGAAGCCATTATAGATAATGGGAGAAATGGCTACGAGTGTGCCAATCCTTCCCGAGACGACTTGCAGATCCCGCCACCTCTGCCTCGAGTCGATGACGACGAGCAGATAAACGTCTACAACACTGAGGATGCCTTTGCATCCATCACGCGCCGCGAAGAAGACGACGACCTTTTCGATGCATATGACGACGATTGCACTAGCACCACAACTGCGCAAATAAACTATGATACTGTAACTTCACTATGTGTCCAGCAATACTCATCCACAACAGCTTCGGCATTCAAGTCTTGCCTAAGAGTGCAAGCTTCCCTGATTTACTGCGAAGCAGTCTAGGAAATTTTCGTGTCCGCGTCATCAGAAAACTTCCAGGCTACTACTGGATACGCACACATCCCAGGCTACTACTGGCTACTGGCTACACCCTGGCTACGCAAACATATTGACACCGTCAGGGATCGATCCTAGGCCCGAAGGGAGAAGCGGAGTGAGGGCCCATCGTCTTGCTGACTAAGCTACGCCCACACGTTGAGACGGGGAGATAGGCAGTGGTTTGTATTTAGCGTCTGGGGAGGTGAAGAGCGCTTTTTGGAAGTGACACATGAAACAAGAGCGAGGGGGAGGCAGTGAGACAGATGACGTCATAGCCGCGCGTGCCACCCTCCTCCTCACCCTACGAAAGACGCTCCTCTCCGTTTTCTTTCTCCCGACGCTGCTACATTCGGGATACCGCCCCGGCGAATCCCAGTTAAAGGGACACTGAAGTGATTTGTAAACAATGCGGGATTACGAGCGCAAACTGTAGTCCGGAGTCCCTCTGGGCCCTGTTTCGACCACTCTGTGCGCGTTTACGCGAATTTATTTAGTTGAAAAATCAATTAGAAAATGCTTTCCTCCTCTCTTTACGCTCGCCCATTTTCTGTGGCGTTTTCGTGTGACGTCAGCAGGAGAGGAGCCGACAATTGGCTGCGCTACTGCACGGCTCGCCGACCTTCCGCGACCGAGTCAGTCGGCCCACCGTTTAGTCCGCCGGCCGCCGACGGGTCGTCGCAATTCGCTCGATCAGTTGAAACTAAGCCACAACACCTTTGTGAATGAAAGAATGTGCCTTTCTTTACTTTGTTAGTTTGTACACTGTGTCAAACTCAGTGTCCGGGTCGCTCCACACAAGCGCTGCAGAAGTGCACATGCGACGCTTCGCTGACTTTACGCTAGTAGGAAAATCTAAGGCCTATTGAAGGGGGAGAAGAGTGAGCGAAGTCAATATAAGTACTAAGGAAATAAAATCAACTGATATTTTTACCGTACAGCGTAAAACTAGGGTGCGGGAAGCACTTTTTTGCGCTGGGCGAACAAGCAGAGCGGTCAGCAGCACGACTACGCATCTGCGAACGCTTTCCCGTCTACGAAATGCAATTGCTAGACGTGAGCTATTGTGGAAACTCGGGGGACGCTTACTGCACGAGCGCAATACAACAAATAATCACCTAAGCTGCTTGAAATACTAAAACGAAATAAAAGTGTAAACTGGTTATACATTATATACCTTATATTTTCCATCGCCGCCAGCGGCCCTCCGTGGCCTGGTCGTCTGGAGCGCTAGGTATGTCAAGCGAAGTGTTTTGCCAGTCACAAGTTCGAGTCGCCGTGGGTTTATGCTTTTTTGTTTTTTTTTTATGAGTTAACTTTTTCGTTTTTCGCCGATGTTTTCTATACTGAGTTCACCTTTTTTTGGGCCGCAACGTTCATTGCTCCACGAACTAGTCCACAGAACTCGCGCAGGCTGGCACTGGCGCGCTAGCGAGTTCTCGTTGGCGTGCTGTTGCCATAAGCACCGACTGCTTGCGGGCAGTGGGCACAGCCCAGAATCAACAGACCCTTGGCCTGGTGCGAACACGCTTTTTACGATACAGGCATGAGCGAGGCAAGCTCCAAATATGGGGGAAAAGCGCATGCATTTGAGCGTCTGCGGGGACGCGGAGGGCGTTCATGCACTGCGTAGGCCTCAGATAGTGAATGCTACGATTCCAAGCCGTCCTGGGAGGCTTATCTTATGCATTTTACAGCCGACAACATGGCAGAAGCGCGGTACTACGATAACTGGGATATTGAGAATGCCCATCCAACGACGCCATCGAATGTCAAACATGTTGTTTTACAGACCGAAACCGAAACCGAAACTTGTTTGATTGCTAACCTTGGGCATCGTCCAATCACGGCGCCCCCTCCTCCTAACGTCACAGCTTAGTTTGTGCGGCCGCCGCAAACCGCGCATGGTAGTTTTTCTTCTTTCGCGCTTTGTAAAATAATTACCGATTTGTCAACCGGACAAACGATGAAAAGTGTGCTAATTTGAGCCAGTATACACAGTGCAAGCAAAAACGGGAGCTTGACAAATTCACTTCAGTGTCCCTTTAACGGCTGGCAGAGTCTCTGGTTTCACTCTTCGTACAGCCACGTGTGTGAATTCAAGTGACGCCGCTTGGGTAATCCTTGTGGGTGTCGTTTGCAGCTTCGCAGTCCAGCCACCTTCACAGCATGGATTGGAGCCATTTTTTTCTTCTTTCACTTCGGCGTTTTCGCGTTACAGACGCCATCAGTGAGAGCACTAAAGCTTCGCTTTAATTATCCCGCTGTGCAAAACTCTCTCATCCACGGCGAATGGACGCCCCTTCACCAATAAGACTATTTAAAGTATACCTACCCTCTTTGGCAGGGGCCCTCGGCATACCGCGTGATAAATGTCACTTGTTAAGCTAGTTAGTGACGTCACCTCGAAACCGACAATAAACATCGCCGTAGAGGCAGCAGTAAGCAATATCGGCAACGACACCACTGAGGTCTGTCCACAATCACGGAGGGACACGCTCAGTTACTGAGCTTGAACCGCGGGAAATACGACAGGACCTCCATTGGGTCTATAGCGCTCCAGAAGTGATCTCTTCCGTCACTTGCTAATGTCCTCTATGTTCCCACCCAACCACCCCGGCGCTGGCATGTGGCTGTGGGGTATTCCATCAATAGATGCTGCGCCAAGCTGGAACAGCATCGACGCAGTGTCGTCCGCAGTCACTCAGTACATCGCGGAAACGAGGCAGCCGACAACTTGGTGCGCGCTGCCTGTACGTCACACAAAGCACTCGAGGAGGCGCCCCTCCACAGAGCCTTGCTCTGTATACACGCGCCTTGGTATCACGGATGAAGGAAGCTCTATGCTTGGCATGTTTGGAGTGACTGCTAGGGTGCAAAACTTGCGCCCAACCGATACAAAAGGCAAAGCCACATACAGTAGCCGACCGATTTTTCGTACCTGGAGGGGAACGAAAAATAGTAGAGCAGTCCAAAAAAAAAAAATAAAAATAAAGTCGCAAAGACGAACTTTATTTCATTTAAATAGTACTGAAGAAGTCGCACACGGTTCCTTGCCTTATATTCCTCCCTTGTTTGATAGTTAACGTCTAGGCCTGCATCTCTACAACAGTCACGCTTTCTTCGTAAACACAGGACAACGCCAAAGCGTTGGCAAGGTCTTGCATTGACGGTTGCGGGCAGTCGGGAGTGTCTTCGTCGGATTCAGAGTCGCATCGCCATCCGTTAGCTCCGCGCAAAACACTATGCTGCTGTCGGCTGCAGCAATATCTCGAAATGTAGCGAAAGATCAAAGTTGGTTACGCCGGCGGGAGTCAAGCTAATTCACATCCAATCCGAAGCTATAGCCAGGTGGTTAGGATTTGAAATGGCGTCATCCTGGAGTGGCGCTGTGGCTCTGTCACGGAAAAATTTGTCGGAAAAATCGAACTTTTTTGGCTTCATTTTGTACGAAATACCCGTTGTTCATATCCTATGGGACAAACGGCGGTTCCTCGGGAAAGTCCGGAATATCCAGCAAGTACGAATTTTTCTAATCCGAAAAAAACGGTCGGCTACTGTGCTCATTATTACCATCATAATCACTGCTCCACAGCTGTAGAACATCTCCAGCGATAGATATTCGAACGATGGAGCCTGACGCAAAGACACGCATCGCCCATTGGTGCTCATCGTTTAATTGTCAGAACCCGGACAAGCATTACAGTGACGTTGGGAACGCCATCGCGAAATGGTGGCGCCAAGACAACACCGCATTGCTTTCACAAATGACACGTCCGCCTTGCGCATATGGTCATGTGCACATTTTGCCAAAATAACGCCCGCTACGCCCATATCAGTGTTGCCATCCGTGGGCTGCTTCCCCTATTTGTAGGCTAATTTGGAAACTTTCCGGGCAATGCCGCGTAGTATAGGTTGGTACTGCTATTTTCCCTCCGGGTGAAGGGTAATTCAACATTTTGCTGTCCTTCAGTCAGCAGTAAAATAAACGTCGTATAAAGCATATGCTAAAAACTTATTTTTTGGTGTTTTGCGGAAAGAAGCCGTTCGAGACGGTATCTCCACATTGCCCGTACAGCAGAACATGGGGAACTTGTGAGCAGTACACTTTTTTGCTCTCATACTGAATGTCAATCGTTCAGTGCCGAAATAAGCTAATGATTAAAGTGGTGGGTGTCGTAACTGTTAGTGCCGAATAAATTTCCACTGCTCTCACAACACTGTCATCATAAAAGGTGCTTATGCCATGGGTGCCTGGCCACAGCAATATTCTAGACAATAAACGGGCTGACTTCCTGTCGCATAACTGCGCAGCCCCGTCATCACTCGCCCAGCTCATAGGCCACACGAATGGTTGCAAAGGAGGAGAGTGACCCGTAGATGATCATAGGAAAGGGAGTCCCAAAGTGACCCATCGCTATGCCGCACGAGTTGCTGCGAAGGAGGACCTCCGATGCCTAACCTGAGCTCTTATACCTTCGTATTCCGCGCTCATTTCCCTCGACCTCACCGGGAACCTGTCCCAAGGAGGGTTCGGTTGGGGTGGTGCACGCACGGATGGAACGAAGACCACCACGGACCTGTGAAATACCCAACCTGCTCCAATGCCACGAGTCCGGAAGACCTTCACCATTTATTACGGACATATTTTGGTACCCAGTACTTGCAAAGAAAACCTGCGATGGTGGCGGGCCTGGATTTACGGAAAGATATTCACTACCATAGTAGCTAGCTCCATCGTCCTGCTCGTTGTGCCTTACCAGACTACATCCGGAATGCTAAACTAGCTTCGTTTACACGGCCCGGACTCGCTTCTTACCTACTTAGCTCCGAGGCTATAAAATAAACGCAATCACAACAACAACAACACGCCTGCATGGGGCGAAACCGGAGGGACGAATTGAACCTGATGTTTTGGAATTCATACTACCACCTGCGACTCACGTCACCTGAAGCTAGCACGGGCTGATTTCTTTTTTTTTTCTATGCGGCAATGGTTTTCTAATCTAACTGGCATAAAGGGGGGGGGGGGTACTCGAAAGGAGAGGGGGAGGTGCTCGCGAAGGGTGTTTCTTTTCACCCGTCCCTGCCTCAAATCTATTTGTTCTTCGCTCTAGCGGTTGACCACACTACTCATTGACAGCGTGACCATCTCAGCAACAGTTAGAACCTTGCACGTATGTAAATCAGTCAATGTCACCTGTTACGTCACTCGGTTGCAGGCTGTACAAATCGGCTAGATGGTGTCGCTTCCCTGCAGGCATTTTACGTCCGCCCTGATCGGTGCCTGTAGGGGTGGGTGGATGTTAGAGGACGATGTAAGACCGTAGTTCCCGGCTGTACAAGCGTTCATGCATTGAGGTGGGAAAAGAAGGAAAGAAAAGTCAGTTAGTGGGCAGATAAAAGCTGGGAGTGGTCGGGCCTGCTAATCTAATGGTACCCAGCAAGTTGCTTTGGAATTCGTTGCCCTGCAAAAATGAGAAATATAGACGCTTAGCGACTGGTCAATAAATCGACAAGATTGAGAAAGCGTGGAAAATTTTGGCGCGAATCAGACTGGTTCAGAACATGTGTTGGCACGCAAACAATGTCTGAAAATAGAGCAGCTAGAAGACCCTTAATCTTGCAACCAATCTCCTCGTAGCCGATAAACGTCGTTTTTGTTATGTTTATTTTGCTACATTTGTTATGGCGCCGCTGTGGCGAGTGCAGTTGGTTTTCTTATGCACATTTCTCAGCAGTTTTAACTGCAGTTGCAAGCTACACTAATAACGCTGCACCATTGTGGAAAGCCGTTTCGAAAGCCAGGGGAGGTCGTTCTTAATCCATGCAACGAACCAGCTAGTCCAACTTCTGGCAGTATCATTCATAATTTTCGAAACAATGTTTTTAGTATGACCAGGGTAAGACCTTTCGCCGCCTAGGCGGGTGGTATCGTCAGTGATGTGCTGGCCCGTACGAAAGGCAAACAACCCATTTATCAACCGCGCAATAATCAGCCGGCCGGGGCCACGACTAACATTGCACATCGTCGGGCCACGGCGGATGAACCATGACCTGATAAATATTCCGGGGCGCCACCGCTATTCGCATGCTAATGTTTTTTGTGCTAAGAAATGAAACGCGTGTCCATTTTTCAAGCAGGGCTCGACCAGTTCATTCCTTGCTCGAGTTACATTCCCAGCCTTGAAAACGTCTTTCTCAAGCTACTTCGCTCGAGTACCCCGGTCGCCTTCCAGCCTTCCGGATGTATGATGCGACACAGTCCTGGCATTCAGCTTTTCAGACGACACTAATTTTCCCCCGCTGAGAGGCAAGTGTATGGTTTAGGGACCTGGTTTGCGAGTGTGCACTCCGGTTGGAAGACCACCCTATATAGCAAGAAAGCCTATAGGGCCCGTGTAATAGTGTCAGACACACCCTGAACAAATCGTATAATACACAAGCTGACCTTTTTACAGCAAAGATGTATACCTCTACCCACCAACGGTTTCATTTACTTGAACAGAAACGCCAAGGCGCCAAGGCGTGAGACGCCGAGCGCATGCGTCAGGCTAATGAGGCCTACAGCATAAAGCTCAGATTCTGTTGAGGCAACCACAAAACAAGCACTGAAGTTGCATTGTGGATGCTAAGGCTCCTGTGAACAGTGGGACCCCCCCTCCCCATGTGTTTCTAGTAAAGATTATGTTTGTAGATTGGCTGTAAAGGCTATAGGCAGCACTAGTGAAACTAAACAGAGCAGTTTTTGCCCAAGACGCCCAGCGCATACGTCACGCTAGGCAGGACCAAGCGTTTGCGGCCGTAGAAGCCGAGCGTAGTGTCGGTAGATAAGGTATCAGAGTACCGCTACAGAGGCACGCAAGTCAGCAACGGCGGCCATTTTGTCGTTTATCAGCGTTGCGCGATTTCCGGCCGCCTTTACGGCCTCGCCGTTAACTTCGACCTGATAGTTTGTTAACAACACTGCCGAAGATGCCGCTTTGCTGCATCTGTGGAAAAACTTATGCTGCTGAGATGCTGCTACACGCGTTATCTTTGATTCCCATTCGAACGACGTCAGTCGCGCGCATCCGCAGAGCGGTGAGGACAAGCTAAACCTACCGGAGTTGACCGACTAAAACGCATAAACAACAAAATGGCGGCGCTATGCATAAATCGTCGCAGTGTAAACAAATGTGACGCAATGCGAACTGACCAATGATCATGGCGGCGCCACGGAACAATACGAGAAAAAAAAAATGCGCATACTCTGTACCCCTGTCTAGTGACACTAGCCGAGAGCAAGCGGCGTTTGTAGTGATTTACAACAGCTTTTCTGGACATCCACTCTCGCAGGGCGGGATGGCGACCATTCCTTTTTTTTTTTTTTTTTGATCATAGCCCTCTTGCATGCGCCGTCGAGTATCGTCAATTAAAGCACGAAGGCAGCTGCATTTATGCAACGCAGAGACAACGTTTTCTTTAGATACTTGTGCCTGACGTTGCTGATCCGATGACAACGCCTCAAGTCGTTACAGAAAAGAGCTCTAAGTCTCTTTAATCTTCTGAAGCATGATGGGAATCAAAGGACAGCAAAGACCCGCTGCCACAGGGATTTCAATCTACCGTATTCTCAAGGTAACTATTTCGGCCACCAGTGACACCCGAAATACCCCAAAACACCATAAAACAGCTATTTCCCATTATTGTTACTTTCACGAGCAAACTGAACGCCTCTGTAGGTACTATTTAGCGCCGAATGTAAGGCACGCACAGTCTTTTTTCGAAATTTAATAGACCACGCCGGAAGTTTCTAGGCCACAAAAAATTCTAAGAAATCGGAAGTGTCGTCAACTAATGTTCCATTAGCATAGCAGCGGTGGGACTTAAACGAGATGTCAACGAGCTGAACGAGAGCGTTTGCAAGTTTTGTTACTCTAAATTCGCGGCAAAGTACGTTTGCGTTAGATGAAACGTCACTAAATTTATGACGTTGTCGAGAGATCTAGTTAAGTGCGGCTTGCCAGTGTAGCATCATCGCTCTGTCCCTTCTCAATAATGTCAACGGCCAGCCTGCTCAAAACATTACTAAAAAGGAACCGTCAGAACACACAATTACCTTGTCTTTCAAGCACTGGGAGCGGACTGCCTTGACAAATTCAGCAAATATTTGCCAGAATTGGCAGCCGGCATCTGACAATACTGTGGCGTCTGCAGTTACGCTGTGAACGGAAGCGCCATTGGCTCTTATTTCCGCCAAGAGCGGTAGATGGCGCCAAGCGCAACTTCGTGCCCAGCTATGCCGGAAAAATCGCCCACAGCAAACACGTTTCACCGCCTCCCTTGCGCGTTCTGCGGCGAAGCGACCTTAAGTAATCTTTACGAGGGATCAATACAATGTATTTTTGACGTGCTTATTCATTCCATTATGCAACAACGATGTTTTACGGGCATCAAAGAAAATAAAATTGGGTGGCACGATTACGAAAATACTGCTAATGTGCACATGCACTCGTAAATTCAAATGTTTAAAAGAGGTGGCCTCGAACCAACGACTTGTCTGCTGGTAACATCGGTTGCGTGCTACATGCCTAAAATCCGATAGTGTTTCGGGTACAATGTCTTCCCAATGAAGTTGCGTCTTGGTAAGAACCTTCCTGCTCCACTATGTAACCACGCGCGCTTTGCAAAAACGTAACAGCAAGAAAAGTTCTGGGGCTCAGGGCCGCGCTTTGCCAATTTAGTTAGCTGCAGCAGCGTTAGTATACGCATTTCGGGATGACCGTTTCTGTACGTTAGGTTATTCCAAAATATTTTTTTCTGTATCTTCTGACCCTCCACGTGATATGAGTAGTGAAAAATTCGAAGTGTAATTAGGAGCGCTTCACTCGACAGAGCTCATTAATAAGCACCACGTGGTTGAGCTTCCCTAAACTCTGTTTAGTTCAGACTCAGTCCATCCGTTCTGTGAATTTTTAGGGAGAGAATTTCTGGAGTCCCCGTGATCATCTTGCGTAGGACCGCACGAGTCTGCGGTAAGTATTGATTGGAGCGTCATCTACGCAGTGATTGTTGCCAGGCGGTACTGAATTCATTTCATTTTCTCCTTCGTTTCTATCCCCATTTAGTAGTCACATCAGTTGTTTTCCGCGCCTGACGTTTTTTGTTTGTTTGTTCGTAGACATTTGTAAACACTCGGTTTTGAACCTACCTTGCTGGCAATGTGTCTCCGCCTCATAGCACATGTGTCTTGTAAGAAAGCAGCCGGTGTAGGTTTTAACAGGTTTAGTAAGCTGCGTACCGGTTGTGCTTTACAGAGAAGCTGTGAACGGCACTTTTATCGTCATTCTGCGTGGTGTGCGTTACCGGAGCAATAGCAAGCCCCGGTTACTAAATCCCTAGAAGCATCGCGGAATCGCAGCCTCCTAGACCGAGGAGGCTGGCCAAAACCCCCATTCTGCAAATTAAGATAAATAAATGTTCACTACAACTACTGCTACTACTTCAAGCCGAATGCAGTTGTGCTTTAGAAACAGATTTCTAATCGGGGGAATGTTTTACGGCTGCAAAAAATCTGAAAATGTGAAAATTAACCTTACGGCTCATACCAAATGTCCCTTGGGGTCTATCCAGTGACAACAGGCAACTTTGGTATGAGCCGTAAGGTTAATTTTGGGGGGAGCAAAATTTTGTTAAGTCCGTCTTCGTAGTCGTTCCTCAGACTAAACTGCAACAGTTTACAGATAATATGCACAAGCTTCCTAATGCCATGGGCTTATTCTATACGTGTTTCTGAATGGTTTGTTTATTTTTGTTTTGCTTAAGAGATATAGCAAAATTACTAATGGCGAAAGCAGGCATCAAACGCGTAGGTTTATGCGTTATCTCGCTCTGGCAAAATATTTGTCGGCAGTCGTTACTTGATGATAGGCAGAGTTTGTAGCTTTGACCACGCACCCCCTCCCCACCTCTCTAGGTGCGTCAGTGATACTAGCTGTCGAAGTTAGCTTAGCCGTAAAGCGTTTAACGAGAGTCTCCCAACTCAAAAGGCACGAGAGCCAACACAAGGAATCTTTAGTTCTTCAAACATCTTCAATTTTTATTTTACTGTAAACTAGGCTATTTGCAGACTACTTGTCTTATTTCTAGCTCGAAGCAAAGACAAGGTTGCTTCGGTTACCATAAATTTTGCTCACATTACGTAGTAACATTAATAGAATTTGGACCAAGGTGCCAGCTTACCAATGAGATAACTACATCTTGATATTAAACTAGTTTCTGCCACTTGGATTTTTCAGGTACGCCAACAGCGAAACACTTGGGGACCCTAGTATCACTATAGCTCTCGCTCAGTACTTTCTGCGGACACCTACGTCCACGTGTCCTTCAAAGCCGAGGAGGCTTATTACCGCGGACCACGGAGTAGTCATAAATGTCTTTCAGCAAAACCGCTCAAACGATCCCAGCTCAATGGAAAGTCGGTTTACGTGTGAGCGCACGAGTTACCGAACTATTTTTCCTTCTTTTTCAGTTCCAGGCAAAAGGCTGTGCGAAAAAGCCAAGTAATCATGGTTACTTGGCTTTCCTGCATTGCACTATTCTGAATGCACTGCAGCGCATTCAGGGTATCCAATGCACGGAGACTGAAGTAAGGGTGGCAGTTCACGAGGAAGGCGCTACGCACCCATGAGAAAAGGCAGCAAAAAGAACAAAACTGCCGAGTACCGTATTCGCACGATTCTAACGCGCCCCAGATTTTAACGGGCAGGAAAGTTTAGTTAAAAATTGCAAAAAAATATGTTTTTATTGGACTGAAATATACTTTTGGAGGCGTTCGTTTACATGAAAATTCTGCTGGCCGAGGCCGATTTCCACTTTGAGCCCGACTGTAGCGCTCACACAAATTTGAAGGTTACTCTTAGCAAAAAAGGTGCGCGTTAGAGTCGTGCTAATACGGTACCCAGCAGCTGGCCTCCTTAGCACAACATAATCGGCAAAAAACACTGAAGAAACAAAATAAACACAAGGACACTTTCTTGTAGAGAGCCTCACGGTCACTGGTACTATGTGTCAGTTCGCAGCGGGTTTGTCTTTGTTCTTTTGCCAACGTAGCCGCACTGTACGCCTTACAGTTATATTCGTGTTTGCGTTATTTGCGTGCATGAATGGTGCCCTGCTTCGCCCGCTTGAATTTTCGGAAGATCGTGAATTGAAGTAGCTTTGTTTAAAGGAATTTCGACGTTGAACCAGCTGGTAGAAAGAAGAATCTGAGGGGCTCGAGCGTAAAGCCTTTAACTCAAGTCGAAGTGAGTCGAAGTTGAAATCGAAGTGCTTCGCAAGTCGAAGTCGAAGTCGAAGTGCTTCTGAAGACGGAAGATTACGGCATGCCCTCAACTAACGCTGCGCACTGATCGGGGAGGCAGAATTTCCAGCGAGATACCTTCTCTTTCACTTTTAATTTGATTTAAGCAAGAACGCTCCATGTGATCATTACCCGCCGCTAGTCCGCTACACGGTGACTCCCTAGAACGCCGACAGAATGTGTTTCCCTACATTTATCCTCTTACGTTTTCTGAAGTACAACAATATCCGAGCAGTGGCCGTGGTAAATAACTGCCCTGCGGAAAGAAAACCAGTTGAAACAAGCGCGTAAGAGAATAGCAAAGGGGAGCGCCCTGTGTCGTCAACTTCGTCGACTACATGCCCCACTTTGCGACTCCTTTGCAACCCAACTTTACCCAAAACGTTGTCACTTCGCACCCTTCTTTTTCCTATCCCTCAGCCATTTATGCATACACCGTTTGGAAGCGGGACGACGCGTATGGCCTCTGTAAGATGTGTTTGAGCTGGTACGCCTTTTTGAGAGCCGAACCCGCGCATAGGTGACGATGGTAGAAATCACTGGTTCGGGAAAGCTATACACCACCTTTCGTATGGGTACCAATAAACCAGTTATTATTAGAATTCAGCTGTTTCTTTATTTTCATGCCCATTTTAGAGCAAAAAAATGGGGAGAGGCAAGTTTTCGCAGACGTTCCAATCGTGATTTTGCGTGCGTGTTTTCAAGCACAGTAAGCCCAAGTAAGCTGCTCTCAAAACAAATTTCCAGAACAGGCTGGACATAGAGGGTTCGCTATGAAGACCGCAAGCGCCTATACAAAAATGTTTTCATTTCATTCGACATTAGTTTACGTTCGTCAAGATCAAATAGGTTCGGTGAAAGCCCACTTCATGAACTCGAAAGTCGTTTAGCTCGCATTTTGTGGCAATATTTTCGTCCTGCTTCCCAGCTCCATTTGTCTATAAAGCGAAACCGAAAAGTAATTTAACTATAGCCCCACCACTTCGTTCGTTGAGCGCGGCAAATATTCTTTTCGCCCTCTGCTGGGCAGACTTCGCTCGGGCCGTCCGGCTCGCTACGCCTTCAGCAAGCACACAAACTACCCTCGCCTGAGCCCGCTTGCTTTTTTCATCTCGACGACGAGTTCCAGCTCGTACGAAGCGTGGAGGGCGTTCTTTCTCGTTGGAGTCGATTAATGTTCGGTGACAGTGAGAGAGCCATGCTCTACCGCTCGTGCACATCGGGTGGACGTTAACGGAAATGAGCCTGTCTCTCCCCGATCTTCTGCGTGTAGAAGGGAAGACTCGACACCCGCAAAAGTTCTTGGAATTCTTGTGACAAATCGCCTCCGTATGCTCGGTCCACTGAGTCGCGCCACATTTCATTGCCCTCAGTAGTCTCTTCAGTCCGCTTCGTTGGCGATTACGTACATCCGTTTAAACCGCAAAAATAGCGCTCGCGCTCTGCGCGTAGTCTGGGAGGACTACGGGCTACTTGCGTGAGCGCGTGCGTGTCTGTGCGCGCGCACGTAGGCGCGTGTGTGAAAAGCACAACTCACTCGAACCCCTTTGTTTCTGCACTGGAAAATTTCACATCCGTCTGAAGTGCAGCCGTGCAGTTGCAAAGGAAAGCTATAAGCTTTCGCAGAAACGGCTTTCGCAAATCCTGCTTCGCAGAAACTTACTCCACCCTGGGGGCTTGCCCAAAACTGGTTGGCTAACTCCTTTACTTCTATCCTGGTGTCCAGGCCTGAGACAGCACGGTTGTCCCATGATCTCCTGGACTGGTAAACCACTCCCACATCACCAGGCTAAAAATAAAGTTTTTCAGCATCTTCATCTGCGGGTGTCCCGTTGTGGTAGAATAGTTTATCGACCTTCTTAATCCGTGGCAGTAAACGAAGAATTTAAAAAAAGGAATGTCTGGTCAATGCTCAGTGCAAAAGATCAACATGTGCAAGAACATGTTGTGCAGACAGAAAACCCAATTTTTTTTCGGAGATCTATTTTATAGGTATACTGCAGTTGCTGGGCTAAGGGCATTGGGCAGCACTGAGGCCGCTATGAAATTGTTACGAGGGCATGTGCCGAGCTGCTTCCAAGATAAACTTACAACTTCCCACTGTATTGCTGCTCCATGGTCAGAGCCGGTATAATTAAAACCGGCAAACACCTCCGTGTAGACCGTTTTGTTCTCTCCGCAGGCCCATGGATGAGCAGTGGGACGAAAGTGACGCATCCGAGGCTCCCACGCCGCAGCAATGCAAAATCGCTTTTCTTTCCCGGGCGGATGCGGCGCGCTCCGGAAAAGGAACAGCGCCGGCCGTTCGACGCGACCGGCGGACCGCGGTGCAGTGCATATATCTGCCGCCTCCGCGGGAAGGAAGCAGGACTCGGGTCCTCCTCCAGGTGAGCGTACAGGTCCGCTCTCTCTTCGGAGCCACCGCCGTTACGTCACGCGTGGTGCGCTGGGGGAACCGGTTTCCCCCCCACGTGACGCCCTCTCCCGCGGCAGCCAGGGAAAGCGGTCTGCCGAGCCGGCAGCGTCGGGGCCAAGGAGTCCGCGCTGAGGATCGGCCACAACAGTCGGTGTGCCCGTCGCAGCAACTATGGCACGCAGGCCGCCGCCAGCCCGTCCGACGCAGCAGCAACACCTGCGGCTCCACTGAACACCGCTGCTCCTCCTCCTTCCTGGACCGGTGCGCGCCGCGTGGATGACCGCTGCAGCCGCAGGAGGAGAACCGTTCCTTGCCGCCGCACCGACCACGACGACGGTGGATTACCGCACGGTCGACACGATTGCCGCCGAGTTGACTTCGACCGCGGGTGCTGTGCTGCGCGCGGAAACTGGACTCTAGATCCGACCAGGCCGCGGCTGCGTACCGCTTCTTTCGTTTCTCCCTCTGTGCGGATCGAAGCCCGTGCTCCTTCCTTCTGGGAGTTCGCGCCGGCGCGGACTCGCGGAGGAAGGCGGGAGGGAGCCCAGTGTCGCGTCTTCTCCCGGATTTGACCACCACTGCCGGCGTGTACCGCACTTGTGCTCGCGTTTCCTGTGGTCTCTCTAGCATCTCCGTCGACGGCTCAGGCCTAGGCCGGGGCTTTGATAGCGTGAGTACCCGCTTCTTTTTTCCCCTGCCTCCTACGCAGACTTTTTTCGCGGTTTTTATTCTTCCGATCGCTCTCCGCTAGACGTCTGGAACCACTCTGGTTTGGCAATAGCCGCACAATTACATACGTAGCTTTATTTATTTAGTTATTATCGCGAGTAACTGTGCGTTGTAGCTTCGTTAGCCAACCACTATTTTTTTTTTCACTGCCAGTGCAGATGTTTGACCACTAAAGTCTTCAAGAAAACGAATTCAGTCGGGATAGTCATATTGCTTTAAGTTATCAAAATATAACAAAATTTTCGCCTGAGCCGACACATCGGTGGTTCATTGGGGGGGAAAAACGTTACCAGTCACAGTGCTCTATTTCACACCTCTCTTCGGTTTCTCGAAGACACTGCTACTGGGAACTTCGAGCTAGGAGTGGCGAAGAGGCAAGCAAAGTCCTTCGGGCAAGGTAGATATTATTGGCAGCGGGAAATGAAGAATTTAGCGGCTAGTTGGTCGGCTTCGGTCTACTTTCCTGTAGGCCGTTGCAAGATCGTAAGACCTTCGCGGACGGGAGCTGTAAAACGGTGCGGATGCCTGCCTTGACGTGACCATATATAGATCCGGTCGCCGTTAACCGGCCGCGTTGTGACGTTCTTTAGGCGCCGGCCATAACAGATGGTCAAAGGCGGTTTTAGTTCACCCCGAATTGGTCTCGCATTTCCTTCACGGTGCATTTAAATGTGAAAACCGGTGATGATTGTTGCTATTGTCCGACATCCGTGTCCGATGAAACGCTCTGAAATGGGAATGATAAGTTCCGTTGGACAGGTGGCGGCTGCTCCCTCTTTGAATTTATTCCAATACTCAGCTCCCTATTTACAATCTTTACGGTTTTCTTGAAGACGCAGCTCGTAACTGGTGAAAGTCAGTCTCGGGTGTCAGATCGTCCCCTCTATGGCGCTCTAGATTTTGTTTTAGCTGAGAGGGTGCTTACGGTCGTTGGCGCTTGGTGCGGTGGTACTACGGGCGACGCCTTCGCGCGAACGTGTTTCGATTCAGGGTTCGGTGACCAGGATTCTGAGGTACAATGCTGGCGTTTCAGCGAACGCTTGCTCTACACATTGTTGAAACTGTTGTGAGCTTTGGTAAGACGCACAATTTAAGACCATTAGAAGAATTGCGACTACAGAAAGAAGCATTCTCGTGTTGGTAACCTTTATATGTGTGTTACGCTGTCGTAAGCAAGCAAGGAATGTAGTCATGCTTACATAAACTATGTACATGGTGTACTGCTCGTTTTCTATGAGTTGCACTACAACAAAACATGCAGACCATTCGAGGCTATATATACCTCGCGTATGAAATAACAGCAGAACGACAGTTTATTCTTAATTCCCATCGAGAGAGACAACTGCAGTCACTTGAGTTCAAGCGTATCGGCGAGTTCCTGCACAGCATGAGGCAGGGATGGTTCCGGAGGGCATGTAACAGTCATTTCGTCTTGATTTCGCTCGATCTTAGCCGTTGCGCATCCATCGTCGACCACGTAATCTGCCGCGGCGGCCGGAACAACCGCGGGGTAGCGACGAACATAGCTCCACTTCTCCACTTACGGTCACCACAACGAGCGAAGAATCCGCGCCAACAGGCGGTTCACTCGGACAGCCACGAAACGTCGCGAGAGCCTCGCTCGTCCGTCGCCTCGCCGCGTCCGGTTTGCGATAGCGTCCGTTCAGCATCCGCGCCTGTAGCGGCGGCGGTCGAAAGTTCCGTTACACGTTCTCGAAGCGCAGCCGCAGCAACGCCGATGTGTGAACGAGCGCGTACGCGCCGAATTTCCCTCTTCCGAGTGGTCTGTCCTCGTTTTCGATGGGTTTCTCCCCGGCCGTCGGCACGATGCAGCGGCGGCGGCGGCTTTGGCGAGTACGTGGAGCAGCGGCAGCGGCGCGGCTGCGCTCAATATGCATCGCCGCGTCTCGCACGGCGGGGAGCGGGAGTAGCGAAGCCGGCCGGCCGACCGCGTCGTCGTCGGCTTTGCTTGTCTTCGCTTTCAGCCGCCCGAGACAATGGGAGCCGGCGGCGGCGGCACTGCAGCCCGCCGGTGGGCCTCCACCACCACTTACTCGTTCCCGTTAGTCGCCCCCGCGGTTCTAGCGAGTTCGCGCAGGGCGGCCCGATGCTTTCTTTAAACGCGCCCGACCCTGTCCGTATCTCTGTTTACCGACTCGCACTCCACCTTTCCTTTCGTTCTCTGTGGATGCTTTATCGAAGGAGAGAGGTTTCGTGGACGTTCGTGTGTAGGGCTGGCGGTATAGGTGCACGAAATCCTCGTCATAACGATGTCTCCGCTGGACAAATTACTTACTTTGTTATAAGCGGTGCTTCGTTACAAGCAGAGGTGATTTGATTTCCCTGCTTCGCAGCTGGGACCACGAAAAATTCGAATACAGCGATTTTCTTAAAGCGAGAATATACTCTATGTGCGTTTAGTGAGCGCGGTGTGAGGCACGAATCGTGTGCAGTTGAATGCAACCGCAACAAACCAGCCTCACCAGCATCCTCCTGGAACCGTATTAATCTCGTTTAAACTCAACGTCAGTAAGAAAAATAGTTGTTTCGCAACCGGCGACAGAAATTTTCTGAATGCAACGACTACGTGGGTGGCCTTCTTGAACCCGTCCGCACGCACGCCGAATCACAGTGCGTTCTGCAGTAGGTGTTGCCGCCGATGAATTACTGGTGTAAACCGGTATCTGTGAGGTGCTGATCGAAAACAACAAAGGCTGGTTCTGCCTGTACTTCGAAAAAAAGGAAAACTGTCCTAACGACAGACGATTGCGTATAAGACAATGCGTCCTTCTCGACATTTCCCGTCCGTGAGGCCGCGATCACCGGCGTCTTCCGTAACTCGGGGCGCACGCTTGAATGGATTGCCTTCGACGTCCGCCCTACATCTGGGCTTCGGTCGTGTCGGCGCGAGCCGGCGTGCGCGCGGGGTTTCGCAACGAGTCGCATACCTATCGTCACCGACGAAGTCTTGTACGCACCTTGTCGCTGCGTTGTTGGATTGGGCGTGCGGCCCGAGTCTTGTTGACGTCCTGCAGCGGCACTGTGACCTTCGTTAGACGCGTGTGCGATACTGCGTGGGTTAGCTGTTGACGTACTGGGAGTTTCGAAAAGACAGGACAGTCGCGGTCCGTTGCATGTGTACAGTGTGACAGTACTTTGGTTTTTTCCATGGGACCCACTTCTTGTTATATTTGCGTGCGAAGTGTGAAATGAATGTCAATGTCAGTAAACCCTCACGGGGACTTCAAGCACCTGACAGGAAACTTTGCATTACGCATGAACGCGGTTGTGAGGTTCCCTAGCACTTCAAAATGCGTTTTCTTGTGTAGTTTGAGGCTTGCTTATTTTGTTCATCCTCCGTAACTTGAACTGTGTTCTCACTTCACTGCTTCGTCTCAAAGCAACCTAGAAGGTGTATCTTTTGTTTTTAAAGCGAAGCTTTAGTGTTCTCACTGATGCCGTCTGTAACGTATAAACGCCCTGCAGGAAAGCCAACTTTCTTTGACGATGATGATGAGTGACGGTGGGTGAAGGGAAAGAAAAAAAAACGCTTCCGGCGGCAGGAATCGAACCTTGGTCCCTCGCGCTTTGAAGCCGGTGTCTAACCGATTGCTTCATTCAGACTTTTTTTTTTTCTTTAATGCATGGAAATGTTAGAAAACTTCAAAAGACGAGACACTTAACACACAATTTAAGCACTAACAGACAGTCGAACAAAGATAAAAACTCAGGCAAGCAAACGCACGCATCCAAAAGAGGCAGCCACTCTGGTGGATCACTCTGCGCAGCATAAACGCTCCGCACCAACGCCGCCTGTTCCCGAAAAATGCACTTGGTCGGCCTAGGGGGTTCCGCATGCCGATCAGTCATACGGCACTTCCACAAGCTAAACAATCCTAGGAGAACGAAAACGTCATATGGCACCCGATTAACATCTTCAAATGGCAGGAAGCGAATGGTGTACGGGGTGATGTCGATGTCCTTTTTTAGTGTCCGCTGCAAAACGTCCCAGAAGAACACAGCGTCCCGGCACAACACAAAACAATGATCAATTGTCTCTGGTTGATTACAGAGGCGACAATTGTCCGACCAAGGAATAGACATTCCTTTTTCGCGCAGCCATGTCTTAACTGGGAGTGTGGAAGAATGAAGCTTGAAGAAAAATGTCTTTGCATTTGGCGGGATACACATGCTCATTACGCGTTTTAAAACATTGCTTTTCTGGTGGCCTAAGTAAGGCTGGCGATAAACAGGCACCGGGAATAGACTTTCAATAAGAGTGTTCGTCATAGTTTTCCTTGACATGCTGAACAGATATTCCAAGGAAAACCGCGCGGTAAGAAAGTTAAATGACTCCACGACCTCTTTGAGAAATCCCCATGGAGGCTTCGTATTGACCTCGCCCGTACATACAAGCAAAAAAGGCAAATGGAAACTTATGCGCTGCTGAAGTACAGTCAGTAAAAGTGGGTGATCAACCAATTTGTAGAAGAAAAAACGAGACACAAGTTGGTGCACAAACAAATGCATGAGCCCAACACCCCCTGCCTTTAAAGGGAGAAACAAGTTGTCCCTGCGCATAGGTTCCCATTGAGAGCCCCACACAAATGTTGCAAAAACTCTATGCAGGGCCTGAACCTTTGCTCGCGCACAGTGAAGCACTTGAAGCACATAAAGGAGCTTTGTGGCAAGGAAGACGTTACACACTCTTGCACGTGCAAACACAGAGAGGTCTCGCCCATTCCATGCCTGCGATGCGCGCTTAACTTGCGTGAGCGCTGATGACCAATGAGGCCCTGTGTTCCGTATTTGATGATTGCTTCATTCAGACATGATCGAAACACAATCCAAACTCAGACGACAACCCAAGAGTCCGCCGCAATCGAGAAAGCTTCGCGTTCAACCATCGTCGTCGTTAGACGGGGGGGCCGCGCGATATATTTTTTATAATATCAGATGGAAATTATGAAGGTCACGACAGACACTGCGAACCGACAAGCCGGCAAACTGGGTGAAGGAAGCAGAGACCGCCATTTAGATACATGTGGGCTCACGGATCTATGTTTCGTATTTGTCGGGTGTTCAAACCTTGAGGCGTGCTCCGCAGCAGTTGAAGTTTTGTAGCGTGAGCTACACTGGCCGACGTTGAGCAATTTCGCGTGGCTCCTGAAGAGCCCTGCTGCGCATGCGCGAGGAGCAGTGGCGTCTCACGGCGTACAGCTGGCGCGCCTGAGCCCCCGCCGGCGCGATTGGATTTGTTTGAATTTAATTAAATTGGTTTGTAATGGATTGGATTTAACTGAAAAACATTTTAGCAGCAGTAAGCATGGTAATCAGCTAATCCTAGACAACCAGGGAAGCTAAGAATACCCAGCTGAACCTTAGCTCACGCTACGTATACCTGGCATAGCCGAGCTAAGCCACTGCTAATTTTTTGCTCCGTGCTGAGACGACCCCGTGTGCGCTAAGTGTTGAACCACGCGTCGATAAACTATAGCACTGTCTCCCTCGACGCGTTGTCTTATTTTTGTTGCAGTATAAAGGAGAAAAAAAAATGTGCCCATCTCCCCGCGAGGGGCACTCGAGTAAATGCGTCGCATAGGGGGTGGGTGTATTGCGTTAACGTTTAGTGTTTGGGGGGTTGGTGCTATCACGTGTACACCACGCAGCTATCACGCCGCTAGCACGCCGCTGACGACGTAGTTTGAATGAGTCAAGGATATAAGGTGCGTTCGTAGCCTTTGATTCTGTGTCGGTTTTGTGGCGCAGTGGGAAGAGCACCATGTACCTCGCGTTCCGCCCACAGGTAGTGAATGCGTTGTATCAGCAGCTTCTTGACGTAGTTTGAATGAGTCAAGGATATAAGGCGCGTTCGTAGCCTTTCATTCTGTGTCGGTTTTGTGGCGCAGTGGGTAGAGCACCATGTACCTTGCGTTCCGCCCGCAGGGTCGTGGGATCGAAACCAGGCGCCGGTAACTGTTATTTTTTTTATAGTGTAGGGGGAGGCTGGCTGCTGCGGACGCCGACGCACGGGTGACATCGTGAGTTATACAAATGCTCTGCATTTAAAAACAAACAAAGAAGCCGTAACATGTCTGGCGCCAAGCGTACCCTTTGTTCAGAGATCAGTTCGCGGCACATTTGGCGATAACACGGAAGGCACGCGGCACGGTGGGAACAATCTGCCTTGTGTTTTGCCGTAAAAAGACGGTCATCATCTCAAACGACTCGCGGCATTGAATACCCGGTTGTTTGCATGCCTCTCGTATAAAGCAGCGCCATTTGCGGCCGCGGAAAATGGCATGCGCGCATCAAGAACTGCCAGTGGTTGTCTCGAAGAAGAAATGGCCATAAACATCGCGTTTCTTGCCCGACGCGACCCCTGTAACATCAAGGGTCATGCGAGGCAGTCGTCACTGTTTGCAGTCCTGTCTTCTGTCGAATCCTTCCGGTATGCGAGCTCTCGCGTTTCTCTCCCGAAAATAATGCCCTAAACGTCAGTTTGTCCGAACAAAATGCGCTTAGTGCACGGGTGGTCGTGCAGAAAAAAAACGACAACTAAATGACACGCAAGGGGAACCGAACTGGCCGTTTTCTAGGCTCTCCTAACAACCTGGCCGCTGATCCTTGCTAGATAAATATTACGACATAGGAAAAGAAGTGAGCGATGGTGGAATGCGACGGGCTAGGGTCACCGAGCCATTTATGATCGATTCCGACAGCAGAACTCATTCTTCGTGCTTTTATTCAAAAGCCTATAGTGCGTGCGTTGATTTTTTTTTTTTTTTTCGTCAAAGCTGCGTTAAATTTTACTTTTCCACGTTAAAGGGATGCGAGCGGTTGCTCTTTTAAAAGGGCCGCTTCACTCCGTTACAAAGAAACCGAGTCAATGCAAACCATAAACGCAAAGTGCGAACGTCAACAGGGAAGAGGGAGCACGAGGACATTCTTCCTTTTCAAAGCTGCGATTGCCTTTCTGTGGTCACCTTTCCGGCGCCGCGATCGTGAAAGGAGGTCCAAGGCGGCGCATTGTTGTCCGGTCACGCGACGCAGCCGGCTGCCCGAATTTCCGGGATTCTCGCCCGAACCTTGGCTTTTTTTTTTTTCAAAAAAAGGAGAGATAACCATTTTTCTCTCGTTCTACCTGAAGTCCTCAACTTCGCTGGTGGTGGTTCCGAGGAAGGAACGGTGTTGCCGGCACATCTACTGAAGGCTGAACCACAGTCAACACGCTGGGACACATACGCGCGAAAAAAAAAAAAATAATAAGAACGCACGCAGGAGCTTTCGTAGCTCCTTCCCCCGTCGTGTGTAGCAGCAGCACCTATTCCTCCCCTGCCCATCGCACCTATACCCGGCGCCCGCGCCTTCCTCCCGGCCCGCATCCACCGGCAGAGGAGGTGTGCGTGGCTTCGTGCGAGTATCATAATTCACGCGCGGCTGGTGGCGAGCTTCGCTCCTCGCAGTCGAGACGCGGCGGCCCGCAGGGCTGTGGCGTGCTTCCTCTTCTTTTCGCCTGCATGGAGCAGAACACTCCTCCTTCGCGGGGGGAAGAAGATGAAAGAGAGCGAGAGGCGGGAGTTCCTGCTCTTTCGGGGGAGCAGTCATGGTTAGACTCCGTCCCTCCTTGGAACAGGAGAAAAATGAAGCGTGGCACCGCAGCGCGGCAAAACGAAGTTCGTTTAGGGTAAAGGGAGAATAATGAGCGGACCTCCCTCGAGGTTGAACCTTATTCTTTGTCTTCTCCTTATCTTTCTTTTTTTTTTATTCTGGCAGATGCTGGTCCTGAAATTTTGCAAGCTGCATTAGGTTACTAACTTTCGTTATTTTTGTAATTCGCCTGTGTAACATCTCTCTCTCCCCCCCCCCCCCCCCACCAACTCCTCTACGTTGCATCGAGCTGTCCGGTGTCAAATGTGCAAACATCACGCGCGTATCGGATCGAAGCAGTAACCAAATGCTGGTTGTCCCGCATTGGCACTCACCGTATCTTCTTTCAGGTCGTTAAGAGGCGTGGTCACGTGTCACACGTTTACCACTGACTGTGTCGTTTCGTCGAATTTACAGGAACTTCCGAGTTTTCGCTAGCCATGTTTACGTTAAGACTGAAATCGACGCATGTTCTGCCCGATCGCAACGTGAAATGATTCCGAAACTATGTAAAAGACCAGTTTCGATATACTAACGCATCCTGCAAAGTCAAATACCTACGTTTTTTGTACCTTTCAATCGTCCTCCCCGCTGTGAAAAAAAAAAAAAAAACTGCGTTACAGATTTGACACAGAAAACGACAAACAAAAAGAAAAGAAGAGGGGACAAGGAGAACAGTGTCGTCGACGACGACGACGACGACGATGATTATAGGTGGGGGGGGGGGGGGAGAGAGAAGGAGATTTGTTAGGACTATAAAAATTGGAAATACTCGGCCAAACGCCTCAGCCCCAGAGCAATTACTGTTACCGAACAGCCAGCAAATGTCGTTAACCAGCCGTTATTCACTCACATCCGCAATTTTACGGGTCACCGGGTTGGCCGACCTGCACCGCATGCGTGGAAAGCGAGAACGCAGCCTATATAACAACATCAAGGGACGCGCTCATGTTTTGCTGCGCTCAAAACCTGCGCTTCCACAGACGCTATTAATAATAGCGACGCAGACATGAAAACGGAAAGAGAGATGTACCACAGAAATCAACTATAACGAGGAAACTGAAGCGAAGCGCGCGCAGAACTGGCCGCAAGACCGGAGGTATATACGCACGTTGGTATAGGGCGGCGCGGCCGAGAAGGAAGAGGGGGGAGAAAGTATACGTGGCGTGTACAAATCGCGGCACAGCGCTCCTCGTGTACGACGACGGCGTATGTACGACGACGAGTACATTCTCGGGCGCTCGTTGGCCCGTGGCGGCGGCCCCGCCGCGGGAGGCTCGAGCTGCGCGCGGTCAAGGAGTCGCCTCTCTCCTCCTTCGCCGTCGAGGAGGCCGATTATGTTTGATCTTGGTGGCAGCATTCCGCGTTTCCTATCGCCCCCCTCCCTGTTCTTGCTCCGTTTTCCGGTCTCCCCCCTCTCCCGTGATCCGTCTCTGCCCCCCCCCCCCCCCCCCCCCCCACAACGCCCCGAAGCGCACACTTTCCCTTCATGTTGGTCTTTTTTTGGCTTTTGGACAAGTTACGTCCTTTTTGTGAGGTTTCGCTGAGTATAGGTTCGCTTTCACTTCATTTGTCCGCGGGCATGGGCGAGCAGGAATGCATGCGCTTGAACTTGGCGGCAGAAAATGGTCAGTTTCGGCTTCGCCTTTTTCCTTCTACCTGCGTTTTCTTTTTTTTACAGTCGTGTATTCGCTTGTTTATTTTGCTGCTCTGCCTACGGGCGGATGTAGTGGAGAACGGAATGGCGCAGCGTCGATCGGTACGAAAAGGTCTGGGAGAAGAAAAGTGCTCCGAAAGACGTTAACGTTGGTGGTCGGCGAATGATAGGGGCGCGAGGAATCGGTTCTGGCAACCCCACGTTTGGGTGCCCGGAAGTCTCCTTTTCGGGGAACGTTTTTGTTTCTATGTAGCGATGATTCTATTTTCTTCTTGTGTTGAGTGCGAGATCCTCTATTTCTTCACTGGTTATGCGGTTTGGCAGGTTGTGTGCCGCGGTTTAGACGCTCCAGGGAGTCCGCGTGTTCGAAGCGGGCAACCGCTGACGTATTGAACTGTATACGTCACACCGTGACGTCACTGAGATGCGTTGGCGCTGGTGTCGACTGCAATTAAAATAACAAAAAAAAACGCACATGAAATAAATAGAAGTGCCGTGCCAGAAATAAAGCATAACGAAACAGAGGTAACAGGGCGATAGATATGACGGTGTGCTCCTTGCGGCAGCAGACGGCCCTTCAACT
Source organism: Haemaphysalis longicornis (assembly GCF_048455015.1). Taxonomy (NCBI): domain Eukaryota; kingdom Metazoa; phylum Arthropoda; class Arachnida; order Ixodida; family Ixodidae; genus Haemaphysalis; species Haemaphysalis longicornis. The sequence continues at coordinate 63,948,274 of NW_027526422.1, forward strand.
GCGGTGTGTTCACAGTTGTAGGCTGTCTGCATGAACATACCTCCAGATTGACCTCGAAGCTTACAAACAAGTGTTACATCAATAGTCTTCCTTCCTTTTGTTCTTAATATTAGCTCGTACGTCTAGTTGTTAGTTTAAAAGTCACGGAACCAGATCCTATGTCACCAGGTTTATTCGGCGAGCCCTTTCGTATTTTTTGCCTCTGCAAAGCCAAGCTTGCCAGCGCCGCATACAGGCCTCTATCAGATTTAAAGGGTCGTAAGAAGCACGCCTTTCTATCCGTACCCATAAGAACACTAGTTGCTTAACTGATTTGTGCGCTCATCTCGTGTCAAGGATACAGAACTGTTGTTCCGGTTTCCCCGGTGCGAAAAAATAGTGTTGATCAGTATTAAGACGTGCCCACAACGATGTACGCGGGATTGGCCAAGAATTAATAAATGCATGAATAAATGCTTCGTGCACCGTGCTATAAAAATTCCGCTCGGATCTCCCACGCAGATAATGTTCGTATTTTACCTACTTGTGGATTAAAAAAAAAGCCAACAGCATGCTTTCAACGTTCTTTCAAGGAGAAATAGCCAAGGAGAAATCGCCAAAGAAACCGTGGTACTGAGGGAGGCTACGGAATTTCCTGATAGCGCGTGTAGTCGCTCGGTGCTTTCGCCGCCGCAAGATGAGCTCCCGCTCTTCTCTTCAGATGCAACGTAAATTCCAAGCAAAAAGAGAATTCTTTTATGAGCGGGTTCCATCACAGGATCTGCGACTTTTATAAGGGCCTATTTATTGCAACAAAAAAACACAATATAATATGAAACGTTCCAATGTAATTTTAATGTAGGTGCGCCAGCAAGTCCCATTTGGTTCACCTGCATCGTTAAGTGGATCCAACTGGGTCTCACTTGTTCTCTGAAACGTGTGTGCATCACACTCGCCACAAATTCCTGCTTATCAAACGTAGGTTAACACTTTATTGCGGGTATGGGCTGGCCTGCATAACATATGTGGTAGGCTTCACAGTACTCGCACAAATTTCTTGTGGTTGACCTTGATATTGCTTGAGCACTGAAAATCGAATTGTCCCCCTTTTAAAGAGAATCCTGCAGAATCTTCCGAGTAGAAATTTCGAGACGGGAATCTTCTATTCAAAAAGAATCTCATAGACTCCTATTTTGTTCGCTCGAGTCAACGCTACCGCACATCCTCGGTGCGTACTCGCGCAAGCTTGCGGGCAAACTTCGCTTTGCGGTGTCCGCACACCTTCCTTCCTCTCTCTCTCGGCCCAGGTCGCCCGTGAGCCCGAAAGTTCCTCCTCTCGACCACTCGGGCATCGCCGGCTTTGGCCTACGTGGTCCTCGGCGGCGGCCGGCGTAGGTGCTCATTTGTTTCGTGCGATAGTGGTAGTTGTCTCCCGAGAATGATTGGCGGGCTCCGGCCTTCCCTCCCGCACACTGTGCGCCGCCATCTTCGTCGTCCTCCGGGGTTTCATGCGTCCGAGAGTATACAACGGAGCTGCTGGGAAGCTCACGCGCGCAGTAAATAATGAACCAAGGCGAAGTAGAAGAGAGAGGGAAGTGACGCGAGAGAGAAATACCGAGAGAGGGCTCTGCCTGCCTCCCTGTGTGTGTGTCCATTTGTTTCTTGGAGCACTTCCGGCAGGCAGGTTGCGATTCCAGTTCGTTGCGCCTTGGAGGCGGCGGCGCCTCCTTTGCTTTCCGTTTTCGGTTCGTTCGTTTCGACCTCCCTCCTCCTCCTCTTCTCTTTCTCCACTTCATCCACCCTTTCTCTCCTCCTCCTCTTCTCTTTCTACACTTCATCCACCCTTTCTCTACTCTGTTTAACATTTTGTTCACTTTTGTTTTTTCGCCTTGGCTGCCCAGTGCGCGCAGTCTTTGTTTCGGTGGGGACCGTACGGTAAACACGCACTGTGTAAACGGTGCACGGAACGGGGTCCGCTCCTCGTTTTGTTATTAATTTCACGGGGGTGCGCGTATCTCCCGCTCCCTGGAGAATAACAGCGCCGCGTAGCTCCGTAGTTTCCGCATGCCTCTAGTGCAAGGGCTTCTTCACTCAGGCTCTCGCTCACGTAGTCGACGAAAGCCTGCGCCCGTGGGGAAACTTGAAAGCAGCTTTGCGGCGGGAAATTTAAACGCGGTCGGGGCTCACATACGCGGTAATGAGTTTGGGAGAGGGCAGTGCGTCTTAGGCGGGCTCCGCTTTCAGAAAGCGCGCTTCGTTCAAAGTACCTCGCCGTACTACAACGCAAATGGACTTCCGCATGACTGCTTCGCCGCAATACACGTTGATGACCGGTCGCTGCGCAAACGGGAGCGAATTCAACGAATAACGAGGCCTGAAACGTGGGATTTGACTAAAAAAGTTCGGTTTTGCTTTGGCCTCACGCAGTGCAAAACGCTTTGAGCAATATCGCAGCGGAAATTAGATATTTCTTAAAAGCCAAATATAGTGTGATTAGCCTGTTGTTGACGTAATTTGTGGAGCGGCAGCTATAAGAGTGTTTCTCCATGTAACGGGTGAGATTCCTTTCACAATCCCATGGAATTTCCCCATCGTTAGTGCATTTAGAGAGTGGCGAGAATTTACAGTGAAGAGAGTAACCTGCATTCCTGGTGTGAAGTATCCAAGGCTGCCAACTGTTTGCAGAATTTAAATATATATATATATATATATATATATGATTAACCTCAGGATAAGTCGAATTGGGAGCAAATCTCACGACAGTGTCACACACAACTGTGTCCCTCCTTCCCTAACCACCTCAGCCCTCCAGCATTATTTAAATAACAAGATAAAGAAATAAACAGATTGGAGTTGGGGGGGGGGGGGTTGGGGCAGGATGGACTAATCTGTGTAACACCTGATTTGGGCGCGACAACCTTAGGCTGAACGAAAGTATGAAATAAACCGGTTCGAAAAACGCATTTGTTTATGCGCGTACCAAGTAGTGCGTGGTTTCCTTCACTGCGACAGCATTCCGAAACCATGGCCAGTGACCCGTGCGGTGTATACACGCCGGGGCCAGCAGAAGCAGCGATTCCTCTTTCTCGCGGATCCATTCGCGCATTCGTGGAGGACAACGACACACCCGCGCCAGCGGGGCCAGAGAGACGTCCGCGGCTTTTTGTTTGCCCGGCCTGTGTTATGCAGTCGGCTCGGCGACCACGATACCCTTCATCCTCCCCCTTTTCCTCTCTTTTCTACATCGTGGTTCGTAGCGCTGTACGACACACGCACACACACAACAACGCAACGTCGCCCTCGCCATATAACTCGGCTGAGAGCCTTGTCGGACGCTGCCGGGGAAATGAAAGATCCGAGGCACCGCGTCGTGATCGGGCCTGACAGGAATCGTGAGCTCGGCACGAACTCGCACCGCAGGCCTAGGAACGGGAGAGGAGGCAGTTGGAGAGGGACAACGCAGGCGACGACGAGGACGACGACGGAAGAAGAAGCATCCTGGGGTTTCTCCGGGCACGCCGCCGGCGAGCGCGCAGACCAGGCCGCAGCGAGTGTCGAAGACGACGAGGACGACTTCTCCGCCACGCGAAAACGACCGAGAGAGAGGAGGTTATGAGGAAGATGAGGAGGAGGAAATGACAGTATGTGCAGGCCGCAATGTGAACAGCCGCTACGGCAGTCGGCGGGCTGAAGAGGACAGAGTCACGAAGGTATACGGAGGGGAGGAGAAGGGCTCTTAGAGACGGCAAAGACACTGCGAAAGAATTACGTTGCAGGAGCCTGGAAAAAATGGGAAGGGGGTGGGGGGAGGGGTCGGGTATTATTCGTGTTGCTCGAAAGCCACTGTTTCTATTCGGCCATTGTCTTGTCTTGTCTTCGCCGTCTTATTTTCTTTTTCGGCTGCACTTCGTCCTGCTGTATGTCAACCTCCACCTCATCTTCGTCTGTCGTTTCGCCTTCCTTCGGTTTGTCCGCGAGGTTTGCTCAACGACAGGCCGTTTTCGAAAAGGAGGAAGAGGGAAGGGGGGGGGGGGATGCATGCTCTTCGTCGTCTTGACCGTGCGCGTCGTCGTTTTTGGTCCCACGTGAGTTTGTTGCACGTGTCTTCGAATGACCGAGAAGTCGTGACGTTACTTCGACTTTCTTCGCTTTCGCGTCTGTCACCGTATCTGAGCGTTGTCAGGGTCAGCAGTGAATGAATGAACACAGAAAAAAAAAGAAGAAAATGAGTAGCGGAGTATCTTGTCCGCGGACTTCCTCTTGCTCCTGTCTACGGTCGGCGCTCAGTCGCGTACGCGAACCCTCTCCTGTAATCGAGAGGACCGCATATTTTTGAAGGACGCGATCTATGTTGTCTGTCGCTTTCGTATACACCCCGACAGCGATCGCTTTCGACGAGGATTCTCATGCATCGATTAAGAAGCAGGCATTGGCAGGGGAAGAATGGTCAACACTGCCTGCATGCGTGAAGTTCCAGGCACTTCTCGGTATGCGTCCTTCGCCGCGTGCTGCGCGTTGCTCCGTTGTTTTTGTTTGATAGCGACGTCGCGCTGCCGCTAAACGCTTGTCATTGATGCCGCGCTGTTTGTCGGCTGTACTTGTTGACAGGATTCGTGCGTCTGATATTAGATTATTGCGCTATAGCCTCCGGGAATTTCCTGCACGTGCGTCTGTACCACGCAATTGCGTATCTGGGCACATACTAAGTATACCTGATGAGCGAAAAGTGGGACACGTGAAAAACGATAACAAATTAACAACAAAGTTTACATCTTACGTTTCGGCAAGTAGACTTGCCTTCAAAGCAAACTGCAGGCTGTATTTTGTATTCTAAATGGACTGTCTTGGACACTACTGAATACTGTATACTGTCTTGGACACTACGGAAGGCAACTACCGTTGCGGGAATTGTAGCTGTAAACTTCGTTACTTTTTTTACCTTGTGTGCGACTTTTCACTCATTCTACCTTTACGCGCTGTTTGCGAGTTTTCATTTTCTGGATTATATATATATATATATATATATATATATATATATATATATATATACTTGAAGAAAGGAAGTCCCCTTCGTGAAACGTTAGTACTCTTATACTCTTATTTCTTTAATGTTTTTTTCGTGTGTCTCTCTCTCTACTTACGTTATTTTCTCGCGCTCTGTGTGAGTTTATATATATATATATATATATATATATATATATATATATATATATATATATATATATATATATATATATATATATATATATATATATATATATATATATATATATATCTATATATATTGTTGTAACTAACTTTTTATTTAATATATAAATAACCCAACCTACTGTAACCCAAGACAAATGCGTAAATGTATCTAAGCGTCCGTTCGTCCCTTCGTCAAGCATCCGCTAACGTCATGCAAAGAAAAGGTAAAGAGAATGTGGCTATAAAATGAGAGAAAGAGCGCACCACGCACGATGTTGAGCCACAATTCGCAGCGAAGCATGCAAGCAAAGTCGCGGGAACGTTTCGCTCTCATAACGCGCTTCCAGCAGTTCCAGTGGCAAGTCGTTCGCGCACAATTTTTACTCTTCCTTCGAGCTTTCTTTCGCCAGCCAGTTCTCTCTTATAGCTGCGAAGCCTTTCCGCAGTGACGCGTCACGCTGGTGCCATCCTCTCTCCTGCCTTCTTGCCGGGCGACCAGGAATACTCGCTCGCAAGTTCCGGCTTCGTGCTGCGCTTTCGCTTAGCACAAGTTTTCCTTCGTGCCGAAGGGGGTTGCGGCAGGCGGTGAAAGGAAGATTTCCCATTAGTGGCGTTACGCGAGGAGGGGGCTTGATGGCCGAGTTTTTCGGTACTTAAACCGGCAGGACAGAAAGGAGTGACTGACTATTCGTAAGGCGAAAAGCATGAGCAAATTTAATATTTTGCGAGTTATATGCGTCGAAGCTACCGCTGGGCTAAGAGGCAAGTCGTAGTGGAGGGCTCCGGATTAATTTTGACCAGCTGGGGATTTTTAACATGCGCCGAAGAATCGACACGCGGGAGTTCTCGTTTTAAAGCGAAACTCTCTTTACCTCAGTGATGGTGGTGTCGTGACCAAAACGAACTGCAGGAAAGACAACTTTATACAATGGGAGCGCACATGACGATCATCTTGATGATGAAACAAAAAAGGAAACGGTTCTCGTGGGCGGTACCTGATCTGGGTCCATCGTTACGAAGCCGATGTGTGTCCGATTGCGCCTTCATCGAATTTGGGTCGCTCAGCGTTTCCTTTGGGTTCGTTGCGCGGGCGTCGCTATGGACTTTCGCTGAGTTGAAGTGGATTTTGGCTTTGGACTTGGGCAGTTCTGCTTTTTGACTTTAGGAACGGCTAACGACGATGATGAGGGCTCTCAGCTTTCACGGGAGAGATTTGTTTGCTGCCGTCTGAGTTTGTACTTTGACTCGCAGGCAGCTTGCACTTTTATCGTTGACGCTTGGACTTTGACTTTTAGATGGTTTTCACTTTGATCGCTGACACTTTGACTTTGATTGCAGCGGCTTTGACTTTGGCAGTTCGCCATTTGATTTTCGCGCTCAAGAAAGCTTCGCATTGCAAACATCGTCGTCGCGAGACGGAGGGGATGTGAAATATTTCACAACCGACAAAGAAACTGGCGCCGCGGCTGGGATCGAACCCACTTCCGTGGGCTCAACAGAACAACGCCTTAGCCACTAAGCCACCGCGGCGGGTGTATGGCACGAACGGACGGTTGGACAGACTACAAGGCTTCCTTGCCGAAGACTATACTAACTACAAAATGGAAAGTTATTTCGTACGCTGGCACGCTACCGAAAATACCGTTACCTGTAATAACAGCTTTATCGGTGAATTAAAGCTTACGTTTCAATATAAACTATACTTGTGTGCCGACTCACACGCTACATGTAATTATATAATTCAAACCAAGGAAGATTGCACGCGAACAAGCCAACAACCCGCTGAGATAATTTATGTTTGTATATATATATATATATATATATATATATATATATATATATATATATATATATATATATATATATATATATATATATATATATATATATATATATAGAATAAGGGTTGGCAGTCAAGAAAACCTCGGAAAGCAAAGCGGCGAATGCGGTAGGTCATAGAAACAGATGACGAATTTTTTGAGTCAGAAAGAAAGTGGTGAAAAAAATGCCCGCCCGCCCGGAAAACGCCAAGATCGAAATAGTAGCGCATGCATGCTGTCGAGAGTACAGGCCTTCGCTGTGGGATAACCATATGCAGAGAACGGTGCGCATGATGGAAGGCCGCGTCCTGTGTTGATGTATTACTCAGACGTGATTAATTGCGCTCCACCGGTTCCGCGGGCTCGCTTTGTTAATTGCCATCCCGACCTCCTGAACAGCCGCAGGCACAGCGCATGAATGCGCCGCATACCAACATACACGTGGCCCTAGACACTGATGTGTACCCACTTCCTCGTGTACCTTGACATGCCGCGTTTCCGGCGCGAGTTTAACTACATGCCTAACCGCCGTGATTGAATGGAAGGCTGCGTTCCGTAGCGGCCTCATTACCCGGGCTATTGAATGGCCTGCTCCGTCGACATATCATTGTGCGCGGCGTTATACAGAGGGCGCTCTCGTTGGAATCCCGGAGAAACCTTTGCAGCTGCCTTATTCGTAAAAGAAAAAAAAATGTCCCAGCTTGCACTAGTGGTGCAAGGCAAAAGGCAAGAGAAACAGCAGAACTGCCCACTCCTCTCCCTTCATCGGAGACACGGCTGTTGCACTTCCTACTTATTTCCGAACTTGCCGCTGAAAGTTCTTTATGACCGATAGGCCTGGATCGTTTCGTCCGCAGGCTTTCAAATGTCTCCCACAGTCGATCGACAGCGTTATCACGCGCTAGAGCCCGCGACAATCGGCTTCGCGAACTCGGCGTCTGTAGCGCGAACTACAGACACCTGTGCCCCCCACTTCTTCTCGCGGGAGCACGTGAACTGGCGAGGAGAATAGCAGAGATCACGCCACGAACGCTGGGCAGAGTGTTCTCGAAGGTCGAGCCGGCCGACTCCGGGAGCTGCTCGCGAGGCGCACGCGAACGTGCGCTCGGCTGGAATGAGTTTTCTGGTAATGCTCGATGGCGGAACTGAAAGCTTAAACAGTTCTGCTGTTACAAATTATGTTTTCGCTGATCATCGGAATCAGTTCAATTAATATCAGTGTTATACCGCTATCAGTGGCGAGAAAGTTAGTTAAATGATGTTATCTAAGGCGTGTGCCGATATGCAGGTAAGATATGCATGTACGCGCTTGCCGGAGTGTCAGTGACCAGAAGCTTTCGTTTTCATTCACGCACGCGGGAACTGATATGCCGCACGGACAACACTGCGCTCACACGAACCATTTGCCGATAAGTAGGAATATTTGAAGCGTTGTGTCAATGTCGCCTGTGTCCATTATCGTGGTCGGTTTCAACTTATTCCAATGTCTGCTTTTTAACCTTGATGATTCAAAGCAGCGGGTCCTTAATTTATTACTTCGATATGGATGTATGTGTTTCTTTCTACACTGATCTCAATATTCCTATTTCTACATAAACAAAAAGAAGAAAAACAACTACTTTCTCTATGCCCTCCTTAGAGCTCCTGGCGGCTGGTTATACAGACTGGTTTTTCACTAAAGATAACCGGCGGGGGACTGTTTGCACTTTTTTGCCCAAATTGACTACTTTTTTTGCACAAATTGGTTACCTTCATTCGAAAAGCAGCCGAACTACTTCTCGTGTGCTTTACTTAGCCTGCTGGGCTGCTGGATTTCCGGCCTGTATACATATACATCAATTTTTTATTTTATTTTGTGTGTTTCCAGTTACGACGGCGTCCCAGCGTTTGTTTACCACGCCGGCAACCAGGATGCCTTTTATTTCGGGAAGAGGCCGGGGTGCGGTAAACACCTATAGATAGCAGTCAGAAGTGCACAGGTCTGCCGATTTCGAACGTATGAACGTGTGTTGACTGGCCGATCCCCCCTGTCCGGCGTTCAAAAGTCTCCGCGCGCGCGCTCGGAAGAAAGAAAGCCAACTCGAATTAGAAGCGCTTCGAAATGTCGCCACAGCCACCGCGCGCTCGGGTGACACCAAATATACCAAGGATTCCGCGCCGCCGAGCGCGACAAAGTGCCGCGGCTTCTCCTGCGCCGACCGGCTCGCCTCCGTTTGTCGTGTGCTCCAGTTTTTCGATACGCCTCGGGGTTTGGCTGCTACGCGCGACGTTTCTGCTCGATCGGCTTCTTACGCCGCTCTCGTCCCCCGCCAGTGCGACTTCTTCGTCTTCCCGGGGTGTCTTTTTCACCCTCAGCTTCCTTCTATACCTGGCTTGGTTTCTCTACCTGTTCTTTTCACTCATTCTCCTACATGCACTGTCCCTGTTCCGTCCGCATCGTCGTCGTGCTCTTCTCTTTCACGAGCTTCCCCGTGGCCCGGTAGACCCTGCTGGCTCGGCGCCATATCTCAATCGAATAGTTCTTTCCTTGGCACCGTAGCAGCGTCGTGCGCTCCTGGGTTTTGTACGCGGAGAGACCCTGTGCGATCTTTCCGCGCGATGCCGTGGAATCTGTACCGCGTATTTATAGTGTAGTTTTCTTTGTAAGTGCCCGCACGTTCGCGAAGAAGAAATGTAGCTATTGGTCTTGCCTTCCAGAACCCGTTTTCTTCTCTTTTTTTCTTGCCCCACCGATTTTGGCGGCTTGAGTGTTTCCCCGCTACTTACGCGCAAACGACAGTCACGTTCCAGCATTGGTGGTGCATAGGGGCTGATTGTTTACGTTACGTGCAGTGGCCCCGAAAGTTACGATGTTTTTGCAACGCTGAGTACGTGCGCAGTGCAACTTATTGGAACGAGCCCGACAACACGGTAAAGGGAGGAAACTTCTCCTAGCTGGACGCTAGTCGAGTTTGGCGGCCGGCGGCTTTCCGCGGAAATGAAATGCAAAGTAACTTGGCGGCTAGCGCATCCTCTCACATTGTTCCCCGTCCCCCCCGGGGCTCCTCTTCATTTTTTAAGCAGTAGGACAGGAGCCGAGCTACCTTATAAATGAGTCCAGTTTTCAGTTCCACGAGGTATTGCCCAGTTATCTATTCCTTCGACTTTTGTGCTATGCACAGAGGCCGGTTATCTGCAGTTCGTAGTATCGCAGTTCGTCGTTATAACCAAATCGCTTTATTCGGTTTCTCGTCTTGTTCGAAGTTTTTCACGGTTCAAGCTGCTTAGCAGGCAGGGCAAATCGTACCCGCTTTTAAAGAAGTACCGCTTATAACGAAGTAAATTCCTTGTCACCTCATTCTTATTTTCCTTATTCTTATTCTTAAATTTCTTATTTTCCTGTATATCAAGTGCTAATCAGGAATTAGTTGAGATGTCCCTCTTTTGTCCCCCGAAAGAGAGGAATGGCTCAACGAACTCCGTTCCAGCTCAATAAAACGTTTTCACCTCCACCACCACCACCACTATCACAGCAGATTCACTTGGCCACCCGAAGATACTAAGCAAGGGATAGATACAAGCTCTGCTCACCCTCTGTTGAAGATTGAACCAAATCGAACACCGAGATCTGCAAGAGAACGCAGCTCTACAGGGCCGGAGGACAAGCTGTGACCCTAAAAGCCCGGAATCGATGCCTGACCAGCGCCCCTGCGGGTACGCAGGCAAGGCCTGCGCGGCATGGGAGCGTCCGCGGGCTACTGCGGCGCGCTCTGCCGCTCTTGGGTCCGGCACAGATTCTTCGTCCCTGCGGCCTTGGTCGCCGTGGTCGCCGCACTTGGCTCAGCCGTCGCCAGCGGCTCCATCCGTCTGAACGGGCTCGGCACGCACGAGCGACTCCTCCTTGCATGCAAAGTTGCTGCGCTGACACATCGCGACCCCCCACGGAGAGCGTATCCGCCGCAGCAGTGGTTTTGCCGATATATATACCGAACTCTCGATGTCGGCTCCCCTTCGGAAGATCGGCCTTCGATACGAGGAGGCCGATTTGTCCGACATATCGCCATCTGCGCTTTTGGCGCAAAGACAGCGCTTATAATAATGCTGTGTACTCGCAATATCGGTGGTGCAGGCAGGGATGGCTCAACGGGTTGGGCGTTGCTCCTGAAAACTTATTAAATATTACCCACGATTCGTGAGAGCGTATAATTTAACAAAATCTATCATGAAAACTGAAGAAAATCTCAAAACTCGACCTTTCCTGTCCACGCCTTACCCACTTTCACTTTTTTGTATGCGTATGTCGCTCTCAAAGTATAGAAAAAGGCGTCGAAAACTGTGCGTGCGTCTATGCGAGAGGAGGGTGGGTGACGACAAAACGCATTTTGTTTACACGCATTTGGACTCGCTAAACGCCGAGATGGCCCTTATATTTTTTCATGAAGAAAACGCTTTTAGCTGGCTTTCGTCTCAATGGAGGGAAATGTTGCGCTTTATAATACGGCCTTAGAGCCGCCGATATAACGGTGCCGTCGGCAAAATATCGAGATTTCAATTTCAGAGCTCCTCGGTTTTGTTGACGGAGGCTTAATTAGCGACGGAAGAATAACCATGCGGAACGTTCGCTTTCTCGAGTGACAAATGCCTACAGGGCGCCTATAGCTATAAACGCTTGATAATGGCTGTAATATGTAGCAATGGGACATTGCGTCTAAAGCGGTTAGTGGTCGTTTAGTGGCGGTTAGTGGCCATTTTCAGAAAGTTTATGTACAGTGAAGGTGTCCAGAGATGTTTATCGTTGCCTCTATTGAAAGCGTTTTGCAAACTCTGCCCGTACATACGAAGGTTGCCATTACGACTAAATTTCTTTTCTTTCATTTCAGAAGCTTTAAAGTCTAACTTCACACATTCAAAAATATCTGAGAAGGGAAACAAATCACATCACTTTTAAATAATCTAAGGAACCATTAGTCTAAGGAATCTAAAGAACCTAAGGAATCTAAATAATCTAAGGAACCGTTATACCACATCTTCAACAAGAACTCCGCTTCAGCGCGCGCACTGCCGACACTTTTTCACTTTTCATTGTAAATTTGTCAAGAAGGCTTCATGAAGAAATTTGTCCAATCGAAACCAACCGAGCCGTGCAATGTAGCGAATCTGACTAGTGACTAGTTCCAAAGTACGGTGCAGCTAAAAATTTTATTGCAAAAACCATCAAGCTTACACTGCGTAACCTGCAATCGAGACATTTTTTAGCCTAGTCGTGCGCTGGGCCTGACTACTTCACCCCATTGGCCTACTTCACCCCTTAAATGACAATAATTTTCCGTTATAGTGTATTGGGGTGAAGGAAATCCATGGGTGCTTTTACAAGTGCGTAAACTCGAACTAAAGTTGTCTGAAATAAAAAAATGCGCCGTAAGGCAGAAATAGGCGACCGTAAACTGAAAATAAGAAAGGGGTCATCGCCATACTCGGCTTCTTCCGCTTTCCTTCATAACTTCATAACGAGACGCGCACATCCAAAGCAACTGCGCGCCGCTCCCTGCGCATGCGCACGACAGGCAGTTCATATTCAAATCAGCGAGGCAGCGCGGCTTGGAGCACAATCGACGGCCGTCGCGCTGTGCGACGGACCAAGCCTTGGCGGCGGCCGTGTGTGGCGCCTGGCTTGGGCTTCTCGTTGCTCAAAGGAATCAGTTCACGGACGAGTGAGCGGCGCTCCCATTAGCAAGGCCGCTGGGGCCCCAACAATGAGCCTCTTTGGGAATTGTGGCCACTCGATAATTAGAACCCCCCCCCCCTCCCCCCCCAGCACCGTCGCCTCAGCTGTGCACCGCCCCCCGTGCACCAACAATTGGCTCTACGTTGAACGGTTTTGGTAAGCAACGGGGAAAGTAAACGGTCCAGCGGGTGGGTGACTCAACTCTTGTTGCACTGAACGGTGCTTGACATATGTTTGCTGCAGGTATAGGGCGAGTCAGTGGTACGCATGCGGGGTGCGAAGGAATTACCAGTGGCACTAAGGAGCAAGGAGGTGAGATTTAGTCGCTCGCACGTGGGTGCAGGGATACTCTGCCGTTATTAAATGCTTACGCGTTTCTATGTAAAGTCAACAAAGAAAATCAGTCTGTCTCTCCGCCTGTAACTATTCATGCCTCAAGCGTTAGCAGCATACCACAATTCTATTAAAAAATGGCCCTAATCCCATCACACTTTCATACAAAACCACTTATGTTGTTTTTTAAGAACGTCTTTCTATCAAAACACTTGTGCTTAGTACCAAAGCCTATTAAAAAGGGGCTAGTTTCATGGAGGTATACAATATGAAGCGCAGGAGCTTCAAGAAGCCCTGCAACGCTTTTTTTTCAACTTTTTTTTTCTAAATCATGAATGGTTTCAGAACGTACTCAGCAAACACATCCAGTACTTGGAATAGGGAACTACGTCAGCCAGAAACTGCTGCTCTATGCCCATTAGATAACTTCACAACTTGCTCAAAATATTTTTCTCTCTTTCCCAGTCTTGGTGTTCTCGAGCGCTCGAGTGACGTCATTAGAGCAGTGTAGCGGCTATTGGCCGGCTTCCTTTCCGTTGCAGCATTGAACGCATTCGGTAACCACTTTAAAAAGAAAGCCACAAAAGCAAAGCAGAAACGGAAGGCGGGTCTGCTGCCACGAGCAAATCAGTGCCACTCCGTGCTGGAGATAACTAGTAGCTTCCACAATGTTTCCCGACGCGAAGGAAAGGGGTCAAAATGTTTATCGGAAGAGTTTCAGAGTCCCTTTCTTCTTGACAAAAATAGCGTGATATAAAACAAAATAAATGTCTTTCCAACAATGCATTAGTGTAAAGTAGTGAAGCCGACTTTAGAGGTGCTTGGTTTTTAATAGAGCGGCTTACGAATTTATCAGACAATTCCCACCCGGAGAATTTTTACAGGAGGAGGATCCAACATTTATTCCGGGCGAAACGGAAGGTGATGTACATCTCATCGCTTTCTATTTGTGTTGTTTCCACAAATAAAAGACAAAGTACTATCTGCTCATTGCTGAATTACTGTAGCACAAAGGGCGCAAGCAGAAATGCTGGATGCTGCAAATTCAAAACGCAGAAAGACGCGACGCCAGAACATACATTGCAAGGCAATTTGCTGTTCGCAACAAACTGCAATCCAAAATCAGCCGTCGAACGCGGAACTACCAGTTTCGCGACCTGACTATAGCCGGTTGCAATGCCGCCTCTGCTGGCCTATGCGTTGGTCATTCGAAATCATATAGCCGAGCGCGGTCCCGAAAATACTCCCCGTCAGCAACTCACGATGTCATTAAGACAAACAACAAAGATATTCTTCATTTTATCTTATTTTATTATTTCACGAGGAAAACCCGGCAGAGCTGCTCTTATAGTTCACGCTCGCGGAGGCAGCTGCTCGGAAATGGTAAGCGTGGACCGCCACGGTCAGTGATTTCAACCAGACGACCGCCATCGCACCGGCCTGGTCTGCGATAGCTTCTCTTCTGCATTTTCATCTCGAAAGGCGCGCCCCAGCGGCGACCGGCAGCGCGCATTGTTTACTGGGAACAATGCGCGGCAGGCGAGCTTGTCTCGTCCAAGGGGACCACAGCGGCCTTAGCGCGGGGATTCTTCGACGGTCCAGTCGGTCAGGGTCGCCCTCCCCCCATCTGGCTTCCTCGTGCGCTCGTCAAATACTATGCGGACGCTTCGGAATCGCGCTCCTCTTCCCCCCACGGGCGCGCTTTCGCCCAGCGGGGTAACGTATGGCAGAAATTGAAGGCGGACCGGCTCGGCTTGCCGAGGTCAGCGATGATCTTCGCTATGCACGAGGGCAGCTGCGACTTAATGGGTGCATGATGCCGTGCTTTCCGTCCCGTCACTGTCAATTTTACGCACACTTCCTGATACATATGACTACAGCGGGGGTAGCCTCGAAGGCTTTCTCTTTTTTTGCCCCCTCTCCTTAGTGCGGGGTAGCATACCGGACGGCATCGTGGCTAACCTGATGTCTTTCGCCTTCTTCTGTCTTGCTGAACAAACTTTTGCAGTTATTAGAATTGTCTCGCGACATTTTAGTCATATTAAAACCCGCTCACGCGAACGTACACCGCGCTGATGACCTAATCCATCGTCAGGGGCCAAACAAACAAGAGTAGCTGACTCAAATACCGCGCCTCAAAGAAGGTGCTTTTGTAGCGTGTTCACTGGGTGCTTCCCTTCGTGACGGCATGGTCCGCGGTGAAGACCTCCTCTGCGGTCGCTCAGCAATGAAAAGAAGATGGCGAAGCTCCTGCTCTACATGTTCCCAAGTGCTGTAGCGAGTAAGCCCAACGGCCGGCAACTCTCAAAGAGCATCAAGACACGTCCCGGCGGAACTGGCCCTAATTGTGCCGCAAAGTCCGCCCGATCTTCGCGCAAAGTGTGGCCGCGCCACCTCCGAATGCGCTGGGGTCAGGGTGAGGCCCCTCGCGATGCCCTGGCATCGAGGCTACACTCGTGCGAGCAGGCAGTTTGGCACCTCGCCGCCGGTCGCCGTTCCCTGGATGCAACGCTTTGGCGGGAAGGCATGCGTCTCCTCCCACTACTTTACGCGGCCACGGCGGGTGGTACTGGCGGTGTACGGAAAGGGGCTTTAGCGGGGCCACTTTGCCCGGCTGTCAGAATGTACGTTGAACCAGGGGACTCGTCGTTACCCCCCCCCCCCCCTCTTTCCCCCGGCTTGTCTTTCGGAAGCCGAGCTTTCTCTCACGTTTTTACTCCCATGGCCGCGTCTACCTAACATCCATCCCAGTACGTTCACACGCCGAGCCGCGTTGAGTTTTCCTACAGGGTGTGCGCCGCTCTTTCGGGTTTTTATTTCTCACTTTCGCTTTCTAGGGTTAGGCGGCCGATGCGCACTCTCATTTGGCGCTCTCAATGTTCTTCAAAGGTTAAGGTGTGGAAGTGAGCCTAATGGTTACCTTTCCTCAACGCCGGCTTCTAGGTATACTAACCAAGATGCGTTCGTGCCTCTTTCTTTCTCTTTTGGTCTCTGTCCTTTTTATTTTTGTGTGTTGTGGTGCACGAAACTCTACGCGGCGACTCTGTACCCCCCGGCGACCGGTGAGGCTTCATCGCGAAAGCCTTGACGACGATCACACAATGCCTGTCTATTTTCGGAGTTTGGGTGTTTTGGAGGTCTAAAAGCTAGCAGCCATAAATTTTGCTCTAGAACTCAGTGTTTTTATCTAAAGAAGCGGCGCGGTATTGCGTGATTGTAGCGACAGTGCTTGTGGATGTTACTATAATATGTGCAGTACAGATCTACCTCAACCTCACTCCCCCGCGGAGCAAAGCGGGAAATATGCAGAGAGCCTCAAAACTCGCCCATTATGATGATTCATTTGAATATGGTTTAAACTAAATTAGAACTTGTATGCAGAAAAATTTAATTTTGGGCATGGCGGTGTCAAATGGCGCTTCCAAGTGCTGCTCAGAGCTGCTCGCAAATCCGTCGCTGTTCAAATCTTCCAAGACACTTCGAAGAGCGGTCAGAGGACATAGCTTTCGTAAAAAAAACACCCACGGTTACGAATGCTGCGCGCCTTTGAGGCCAAGGAAGGTTTGGTGCGCGGTCAAAGACGCACGCTGACTTCGGAGAGGTCTGCAAGAGAAAAAAAGGGGAGCGGAGGGCGGGTGTCGTCCGTTAATTGGCTTTCTTTTTTTAATGAGCTGCTGAAGACTTCCCAGAGCGGGAGAGCGCTTTGCAACGCTGCTTGTCAATGTCGAAAGCGGCGGGAAGAAGAAAACGGAAAGCGAAAAGAAGCGAAGAGGGAAATTGTTAAGGCGAAAGAAGCGTAGGGGTTCACCGGACGAGAGATGGAGGGGTGCTCGCTGGTCGACCTCCTGCTGTTCCTTCCTCTGGGGTGTCGGTATATGACGCGGAGGCAAGTTCATCTCTCTGCTCCTGCATGTTTTCTTGCTTTTCGCCACGCGTTGTGTTTTGTTTTCTTCTGCGCGTGCGCGAGTCGTTTTGTTTTCTTTCCATGCTCGCTTCCACGGTCGGCTTGCCCGCCCTTGAAAAACATCCTGGGTGCCGCCGCTGTCAGGTTTCTCCGTGAGGGGTTCACGCACTCGGCGTTGCTGTCAGCGGAGACACAACGTGGGGCCTACCAAAAGGGGTGCCACGCGGCCACGAAACTCGCGCGGTCTATAGCTGGAGAAAGTTTGGCGGGAAAAATTATGTTTCGCGGCTGTTTTCTGTGTGTGTCAGTAACACAAGTTGTTAGTGTATAGCAGCTAAACAAGTTATGAGAGCTGTGAAGAAAAGTCGGCTTATACTTAGCGATGTTTACCTCATCCCTTCTTATCGGAGCGTGATGAAAGGATGTGATGTGTGGATGTTTGCCTAGTTTTCTTTCGAAAACGGAAGAAGAATAACGGCCTTCTGGACAGACCACGTATGGGTATGGTATATCTGAAACGAATGCTGTCGTATCTGCGATAAATTTCGTGACTGTTAACGAGGGAACTTCCTCTTTTCGTTCCCACTGCCGGTATGTGGCGCCCCAGGTTGACAAGAGCATAGTGCGGGTATCGTTTGTTCCAGAACCCTGCTTACCTGCCCCCATGATCCGGGGAAAGTATTTCTCCCCGCCATCGTCCATTCTCGCTCACGTAGAACGTGAGAAGCGGGCGTTCCTCAAAGCAAACACTTTGTCCGGCGGTCTTGTCCGGCATCCTCCTCCGACAAAACTGCGCAACCGAGTGGTCGGCGCGCATTAAACGAGGAGGCGGGGGTCACAGCAGCGTGTCTCAGTGGCCCAGTTGGCGCGTTGACCAAGACGTCGCAGGCGGCAGCGGTGGCGAATGTTTGCGCAAACGCGCTTTCTTCCCGCCGTGAGGGCCGGGCTCTTCTTCCAGTGGAGAGAAAAACGTTGCGTTCGAGCAAACAAAGGCGCCGAGGCGTCTTCTACGCTCCCCGTGACGCCGAACGTGGAGAAGGCAGGTGACAGTGTTTTGAGCCATCCGCGCCGACCTGGGGCCACGCGCGCAATACGCGTGAGCCTCGTTTGCACGGCGGCTTGCACGTCCCGGCTGGTGTATACGACCTGAGGAGCGGGGCTGTGTGCGCGTGATCAGCATCGTGTGTGGCTGATTCCGCTCGACAGGTTAAGGCCGCAGCTTATTGTTGTTGAGGCAGTGCTAACCAATCTGTTAACTGACCCGCCGAGGTGGCTCAGAGGCTAAGGCGTTGTGATGCTGAGCCCAAGGATGCGGGTTCGATCCATGGAGGCTGCTTTTCTGATGGAGGTGAAGAGCGAAAACGCCCGAGTGTCGAGATTTCGGTGCACGTTAGAGATCCCCAGGTGGTCAAAATTAATCCGGAGCCCTCCATCACGGCGTGCCTCATCGCCCATGTGTAGCTTCTGTGCGTTAACCCCCCTCCCCCCCCCCCCCCCCCACCCCTTCTGAATGTTTTGATCTGTTAACTAACAGAAAGTGAAATAAACTAGCTGTAGTGTGGGGTTGGTTGTGCCGAACAGTTCGCAAAGTGATAGCTGAACGGGGTGTGTCGAACTTGTGCGCATGTGACGGTCCAAATCACTCGATAATGTTCGGGCTTTCTTTGTGAACCATTGAGACATTGCGGAATACTCGAGCATCACTCCACAACTGTGATATGAAGCTCCGGGTGTTTTCGAAACTATATTGAGCTTTTTAGGTGCTGCGTTCCAGCTCCGTCCGGCTGGTTTGAGGTGTCGGGAGGATGAACAGAGTGGAGAAGAGAAAATGGGCTTTTTTAGTGGCTTTGGGCACGGCCAAGAGGTGAACGCATTCATATAGCCTAGGTGCGCTCATGATAATATCACAGAGAGGAACGTAGATGCTCAGAACGACGTCTCCACTGCTTTGGGTGGTCTTCGCGGCTTATGAATATGCAAATGGTGCCGGCACTAGGTGTCTTTTCGGACTAAAAGGTACAGCTGAGATGTGCCACCGGCTGATTTCTTCTAGTCACGCACTGTCCTTGTGCGTGTAAAAGGTGTGTAACTATCTCCAGTTGATCACAGGCCACCAGCGAAACCCGCAAACGAAGCGAAAAGCGAGGCATCAGAAAGAAAAGAGGGCGAGCTCTAGGAATTCCCGTGTTGGGTCGTCGGCTCCTGCTTTCGGTCGCCTCTGAGAGCGACATCGTTTTCCTCCTCTCTCTCTTTCTCGCTCTTTTCGCGCCGCTTTCGTACTGAGACGACAGCGATCCGGGAGACTGATTAAGCCGAGAAAAAAGACGTAAAAATAGCAAAAGCGGGCTGGCATGTGGCTTGCGCATGCGTCGCCAGATAGAGGGCGGTCGTCAACTTGCGGCCACGCGACATGGGCCAGTCACGACAGTCGCATCGCGCGACGCCCATCTCGAACGCAATCCAAAGCGGAGAAAGCTGCGTGCCAGCGCAATCTCGCAAGAGGCGTCTTGATGGCCCGCAGCTAAGGGTTAGCCATTACCGAGTTGGTGAAAGAAGCGCGCGCGAAGTCTTGAAAATGGCAAAAAATGAATCCTTTCAACAGGGCTGTTATCTCGGCAAATAAAATCTCGACGAGGGCCATTAAAAAGGAGGCATATACATGTCGTTTGCACCGTGCCAGACCGCAGTATCGACTGAAGTCTTTTTACTCTTTTAATTGGCAAATCTGCGATGATGGGACCTGCTTGGCGTCATAACAGTGAAAATGGTTGACAGCATTTCAACGCCACCGTTTTCGCGTGGTAGGATATCTTATATGCGCAAAGACAGCGCAAAATCCGTATCGTGAGCTATGAACGTAAAAAAAAAAACGGCGTGTCACACAGTTTGGTTGGCTAAGACGTGAAATGACGTCGTTCTTTAAAGTTATAACGACAGTTTCGGCAAAAGTCTGAACCCGGCCTCACGCAGTTCAGTTGGCTGAGACGTGAACTGACGTCATTCTTTAAGTTTTTACGACAGTTGCGGCAACAGTCTGAACCAGGCATTACTTTGTATCACTATCAGCTCCACCTCGTGTAAACAGCATGTGTGATGCTAACGATAACGGCGCTCCCAATGCCGTGTTCAGTTTTTTTAAGTATACAGCGAGTAGCCTTCCAGAGTGCATTCCGATACCGTTACGGCCAGCGAGCCTCCGTTTGTGCCAGGCAGCCGCTGGCTCTGGCGAGGCCCAATCAATGCTGGACCGGTGCCGCTGCTTAGCCCGACGTTTCCTCCTCGATTAGCCGCCGCTGGATGCCGAACAATCGCTACTTATGCAAGCAGACCGCCGCTCCGGATCGGCGTGCGAAAGCGCCCGGGAACGGCACGGATCGCCGCCGGCCCTATCCTTGTGACGGCCGCCCGTTGCAGCCAGGCCGGTTGGTCCGAGGAGCTATTCGTCGTACGGGCCAAATGGAGCGGAACTACACCGCTAATTGTGCGTTGCCCGACGCAGTGAAATACCGGATTCATCCCCTGACCGAATTAGACTGAACTGAACGGCGACTGGAGACTTCCCTCAGAATGTGGGAAATTCTGGCGACGAAGTAGTGCTTGCTTATCACCACTTCCCCCTGTGTGGGTAATATGGAGTAACTGAAAGCGTTTACTTTAGCCCTGCGCCCCAATTTTAACCTTCTGGGAGTATCAGCTGTATACAGCGCCAGTTTTTTTCACGTTTTGTAATATTTAGATGCTCGTGTTTACATAACGCGTGTTAGGGCTAGACAAATTTTCGAAGAACGACTTCTTTTGCGGCACGCCCCTCGCAACCTCGTAAAGTTTATGGAAATATAGCGATACTTTTTCGCCACAAGCACTTTCATTTTAGGGCCCTCCACCCCACCCACCCCACCCACCCCACCCTCGTCTTGCAGATACAAACGGCAGAGTCTGGCTTAAATAACTCCACTTAGTAATAATTTTCCTGCTATTTCTTGGGTTCTTAGAATCATTGTTCTCGGAGCATTATTAGGGAAAAGCGTTGCTGCAGTGAGCATTGCCCGGTAATGCCCGCCTGGCTTGCGGCCGATCGGAGTCAGCGAATCGGTCTCTTCGGGATTTCTGCATGCGCTTTTCCAGCGCCTATGGCTTGTACGAGGAGTACATAGTCTGCGTGTACGTCGCCGGCCAGTTCTGAGCGACGCGCTAAATAGTGCCAAAATGCCGGCGCTAACCTGAACTCGGACATTTTTCTTGTTATAGGCGCACGCAGTATAGTTCTGTTAAAACGAACGAGTTGGGGCGACCTTAAATATTTTATCCAGTTATCAAATCCAGTTTATCCAGGCGTTCAGTGAACTGTATATCCCTTGCAGTTTATACGGATCACTCCTTGCGAATGTCTGTCCCCATTATATAGGGTGATTCGGCTTACCTCCTCAGCTATGGCTGAGACCTAACTTAGCTGACGGAACAGAAAGCTATTACGTTGTATCCGGAAAGTCGTTACAAACTAGTCACGATAAACACGTGCGTTGGGGAACAAAAATGCTCGCGCTAAATCGAGAACAGCTAAAATTAAATTTAATTCAACCCGTTTTTTGATCCGTGATTGCGAACAGCAAATCGGCAGCAGCGTCCTGCGAATAATCGTTTCGCTGTGTCCGGTAAGTCGTTACAAAAGAGTCACGAGAAACACGTCCCTCAATTGCCCCTGGGGAACAAAAATGCTTGCGTTAAATCGAGAACTGCTAAAATTAAATTTCGCGTAATCCGGTTTTAACTGGCGGTGTGCACAACGACCCGGCGAACGACAGTTTCCTCCACTCCACAGCGGCGCTGTGATCCCGAGGCGCTCGCAGGCTGCCTGACCTCCGCACGTCTATCGCCAGCGGCGGCCTCCGCAAGGGTAAACGCCGAGCCGAACGCTCGCCTTCGGCGCTGCCCCGCGCACACACACTTCAACACTCGGCGCGGAGCGTTCGCTGCTCGCGCTGCCGCCGACGGTGTGTGCGGCTCGCTGGGTGGCAGCGGCGATGGACGCTTGTGACCCACTTCGCGAAGGAACCGCAAGAAGAAAGGAAAGAGTGAGAGCAGCGGCTTTCTCTTCTTGGCGACGACGCCAGTCCTGCGTGAAGAAAATGTGGTAAAAAAAAAAAAAAACATGATCAGCGACAGGGCGAGTGTAAAAGCGTTTCGGAGAAAATACTGCCCGCCCTGCGCGACGTTGACGTTGTCCTCCTGTTGGGGCCTTCCGGATTGAGCGAGACTGCGTCGTACCTTTTATAGAACCCTGTTTAATCGATCTTCTGACACACAACCCGTCTCCACCTTATCCCCCCTTCCCCATTTTTACTGCTCATCCGCCTTCTTATTTTAGCTTTTTATTTAGCTTACAGTAAAGGGCGCGTTCGCAATGACCCGAAAGCAGCTGGTGGCGTAATCTCCACCTGTGTGAGGCCACGGGCGACGACCTTTTTGGGTCTGGGAAATCGTGTGGCACCATTTCGCTGCGTACGGTCAATAAAAAAAGAGCTTATCTGCAGAGAGCCACCACTCGGTATGATCGTTTGGCACAACGGGAAGCGCCAGTGGCTGCGAGATCTTCTTCGGATCGCATGGCGGTAGCAGAATGTTCCTCACCTACGGTGCTTCCCGAAAAATTAAGACAAAAAGAACACCGTTCACTACCCCTGGCTACAGATTTCTGCTTGCTGTTGGGAAGGATATACCCATAACTCTACAATAATTGAGTCATGTGATTAGTCGTACTTGTAAACAACAGAGTTTTTAAGTTGGAAAGGATGGGATGAAAAACAGCGCAAACTTTTCCTTACCACTTGTTGGCGTGACGTACAAAATAATGAGGCATATTACGGGTTCCATGGGTCAACACAAAAGTTAACGCAAACGGTCATCTCTCGCAAGGTAACTGCCGACACAACGGCCTTCCCCAAAGTATCAAGAAAGGTCGAAGGTTCTGCGACAGCTGTCGTCGTGCTATTCTCACCGCAAAAGGCAGATTTCTTTTTTGTGTAAGAATTGCGCCCGTCACCTCTTCCTCATGAGATTCAGCTATCACGCTCCTAACGCGAGTGGAAGACGCATATCTCAGCGCGCATCCCACCACTCCCTCCTTGCGTTTCTTCGCGAAACGGGAGTTAACCTATACTTGTAGCATAGTATTTATGCCAACGGGAATACTATCGCAATTAAAAAAAAAACAGTGGTTCACTAATGTCTCCCGCATTGCGCTCCTTCGCGTCCGCCTGAGCAATTTGGTGGGGTGTAGCTGGGACCATACTGGTTGAAGGTTATCAGCGAAAATCCGACTCCTCGGATTCTCTAAGATATCGACACACACTGAGGACGTAAACGTGTTTTGCTCAATGGGCTCTTGCTCTTCCTTTTCGAACAACGTGAGAAGAGCGAGCAGCAGCGTGCGGAAGAGGACAGCAGCAGGAGAAGCACAGAGTCAGTGCGGAGACGGGTCAGCTCGCGCCCTATATGTAATCGCGCACCATGCCGGGGCGGACAACAAAAAATCCCGGGCCATCTCCACTGACGTTAAACGTGGGGAGGGACGAAGCACGCAGTGTATAAGTGTATTCCTGGCGCCTTGACGTATTTGCCCACGGAGATGAAACCGTAAGGGGTAGAGGTATACAGCTTTGCTGTAAAAGTCTCGTGTCTTTGAAGCCCGAAGCGTTCTAGCGCGAGGCGCTGGAAAACGAGTGTCCCGGTGTTTTAGTGCCGTGACTACATGAAACGACGACGACGACGACAGCCCGAGCCCCTAAGGGGCTTCGCCCCTAATAAATTTGGTCGAAAGCGAAGAGGACGCGGGGGAAAAAGAACCGTCCCCCATGAAACGCTTTCAGAATTAAGTGTCCATTGTATGCCGCAACTGTAACGACCATAGATTACGGTCTCTTCAGGAGCAATTTGGTTCGATCTGCATCGCTCATTAGGTGCTTGAATGGGACAGTAAGGGGGGTGACAGCAGGGGCGCGCGCTTTCGCAAGGCTGCATAATTGGGCCCGAAAAGTGGTGGCCCTATCTTAGTCTGCGCCGGCAGGCCGGGTGGGGTTGGCCCGTGGGCGCGCGCTATGCGGGGGCACGGGGCCCGCATGCCGACCTTGGCACTGCTCCGGCACGCTTTTTTTTTCTTCCCCCGACACGCGCCTTCTCGTGCTGCCTGCGTCAGCCGGAACCGAGCCCACGGACGACGACTCGTGCGGGAGGAGGCATGTCGTCACGGCGTGTCTTACGCTGCGACCGTCGTCGGTGTAGGACGCGCCGTGACTCTATATACGGACTCCCGCGTAGTTTGCAAGTGCACGCTCTCTCTTTCTCGTACTCTTTTATGTTCGTATACGTAAGGAAGAGTTGTGTGTGGGTTAGACGTTTGTAGCCTCCTGTTACGTTTGCACGTCTTCCACTAGAGCGTCGGCTTGCTGGATAGAATAGGTAAAGAATTCTTTGCTGAGGGGCTTGTTGGTGCATTGTAACTCTAAGAAAAGCCACGCTGAAGGTGCGACATAGCCAGGAAAACACACCTACTTCTCTGAATAACCCATCAATGTGCATCTACCTTTATAAGCAGCGCTTTTTGTCCCATCTTCAGCGCTGCTTTTTCTTGTTAATATATGTGCGATCGCCAACGCTGTCGCTGACTGTATACCGTTCGACCTGAATTCCTTAGTGCGTACACATATAGCTCAAGGCTGCGCTGACGTCGTTGATCCAACGCAGGTAAGAGGTGCATGGGACAGTTGGTTCATGCTTACGTTTGAGAATAGCGCAGAAAACAACGCGTGCACGGGACAGAAAATGCATAGACGAGCGCTCGTGTATGTCTTCTCCGTGCCCCGCACTGCGTTCTTTTTAAATCGAAGCTTAAGTGTCCTCACTGAGGCCGTTGTACACCAATGCGCCCTGTAGGAAAGCCAACTTGATCTGACGATGATGATGAATGATTGTGGGTGAAGTGAAAGAAGAAAACGCTTCACGTGGCTGAAATAAAACCTGGGACCCTCGCTTTATGAAACCAGGTCTATCCGATTGCCACATTTCGACATCGTCGAAGCGGTTTCGAAAACTCAGACGACAACCAAAGAATCCGTCACGATAAGAATGGCGTGGCTCTGCGTGCCGTAAGGCTGTCAGCCACCAGACGTTAGGACTAACTTCCCATTTTGAGGTTTAGGACGTTAGGCCTAACGTTACATTTTCGGGTTCAACAACTCAAGCCGGCTCCCACTCAAAAAATTGCTCACCGAACGCCAAGCAGCCGGTATCGATTCACGCCGTTCGCCTTAAACACAAACGTTAGCCCTACGGAGTGCGCACCCGGGAGTTGCTGCGGGTACTCTAGAAAAGTGGGGCGTATCTCCAGAGTATTACATACTGGCAGTGTGGGACTGGACAACCAAAATATCCATCACGAGAAGGCTTCGCGTCCAACCATTGTCGTCGTGAGACGGAGGGGTGCATGACTTTTGCCGCGACTTTGTCGCAAAGTCATCGATTAATTCGTGTAAGTGGTTTTTGTAATGAAGAAATATTTTTCCTTAATGAAGAAGCATGTTTTGAACGGAGCGGCAACCCCTCTACTTGAATGCTGTGCTTAAAAAAAAATGGTCGTCAATAAAGGTATACCCCGTTAATGTTCTTCGTCAAACGAGTTTGCCTCACTTCCCGAGGCTGAATTAGGAGTTTGGATGGGGGAAAGTACTTTCTCTTCAAGGGGTCATCGAAGGCATTTCGAGGGGACAGAAAAGCCCTCCAGGAAACCTGTTCTGCCTGCGCTTTCCTTTCGACCGAACCCTAGCGGCAATAAAAGTTGGCTTTGCCTCAAGGCAGGTACGTTCTCCAAGTTTATGCACGGAGAGTGCTGTTAGGCGTTTTTTTTCGCATGACTTTAAAGCACTGCAAAAAAGCCAAACCCATGGAACACTTGTAACCCTTAACACGAAAATACAAAGAACGAGGTATTAAGACTCGAAAGAGAAGTGCTTTTGGCAGTAATTCAAGTGCCAACATTGCCTACCGAGTCCCTTTCATGAGCCCAGAAGAATTCCCAACACATCCATGGTCGAGAACCACCGGTGTAATTAATTCAACAAAAATGTCAAATATTTTATTTTAGTGTCACCCGGTACAGCATTTATAGGAAAGGAAGCCAATTATAAATAACTTGTTATTTTTTTAAAAGCGGATTAATGAAGGAGGCGTGAACAAAAAAGGGTGTTTTGTCAATTACGGGTTCGCTAGAAAACTGCCCATTGTACTGTAAAACCGACCACGGTACGGTATCGGACCGCGTAACCGGGATAATTTTTCGTGTCTGCAATGCTGCTGACAGTTTTATTCGGTTCTCAATGGCGGTAGTGGTATGTGACCCGCACGCTGCCATCTCTTAGACAGTGCGTCGAACTCTGGCGATTTATCCGCGCCCGTAACGCGTCCCGACGGCGACGTCGACGTCTGCTTATCAAAAGTCATAAGCGCATTACTTCCTCTTCCCCCTGTCCCGCCACTGGGAGAGCCAATTATTCGCCGCACTTCCGGCGGCCACCTCGAAGAGGTTCTGTCAGGGGGCAAGACAAAGTAGCCGGGCACGTTAAGACGGATTACGCTCTCGTCTCCATCAACGCCTATAAGCCGGGCGGGTTAGAGCGGCAATTGTTTCCTGCACACAGTCAGCCCGTTACGAGATGACAGCCTCCTCCTCTTTGTTGCTTGTCCTCTTCCGCTTTCCCCTCATACACGTCATCGGGCGCTCAGCTGAGCCAGCGGGCATTCGCGGAGGGGGCCAGCCACCGCGTGGGGGTTTTCGGCGCGAAGCAACCCCCACGAGAGGCGCACTTGAAGGTGACTTCCCCGCAGGGCGTGGGCCGCGTGCAAGGTAACGAGGCCGCGCAACCGCGCCGCCGCTGCGCTGGGTCGCCATCTTCCCCCTCGCCCTTAAACAACCCGGACAGACAAGGCCTCCTGCCGCTTTCTTACCAGCCTCCGTCACCTCTTTCTCGGCAACCTATTTTGTTTTCCGTTTAGCGAAGCTAATTTCCGCTACAATCAGTGACGTTTCTCAAACCTGGTCAGTCAGGGAGTTCGAAGTCGCGGGGATCGGAATTTGAATCGCTGCCTAGCGCGTAGGCCTTGCTGTCGTAATTGTGTTACCTTAAGCTTCCGCGGTGCGGGTAGCGGCAGGTAGCAGCGTTGGCAGCGGCCGGGCGCGCCACGCCCGCAGTAACACGCTGGGCCGGTAAGACAATGGCTGCCTCCGTCCGTTACGACGAGGTCCTCGGAAGGCGCGCGGCAAAGCAGCTTCCGCTTTTTCCGCCTTGCGTCTTCGTTGTCCACTCCCGTAGTTTCCATTAGAAGACCGGCGCAGTGTGTACCGGCAACTGAGGGCGTGCGAGAACTCGGTTTGCCTACTGGTATTAAGGAGGAGAGATTTGTTGCGCGAGGGTTAACGAGACAGCTTGAAGGGTGGGAAGCAATTGGTTCATTCTGCGTGGCTCGTCCATTTGAAAGGAAGATTACACGATTAGATGCCGCCGTGATACCAACTGGGCTGTTTTGTTGTGCAAGGTTTATGGCGTGGCTGACGGGGCGTGCGGGCTCATTCCTTACTCACCGTATTTTTAAGCGAAGCTTTATATGTCCCACTGATTCGTCCTTTAGCGCCGAACAGGCGAAGACTCATTTAATAAAAGCCAACTTTCTCTGACGATGATAGTAATCGTGGGAGCACCTCAAGAAGGGTTGAACGCGAAGCTTTCTTCGTGCTACTTCAAATGGCGAAGGGTCAAAATCAAAACCACTCTGACCAAATGTCAAAGCTGCGTGCGAGTCAAAGCCAGGGCTCAACCAGTCAAAGTCCAAACCGTCTGCTAGTCAAAGTCCGAACTCAGGCACCGACTTAAAAATCCCTCGCGAGAAAGGTTCGTGTTCAACCATCGTCTTCGTTAGACGGAGGGGTGCATAATTTTTTTTTTTTGCGCATGCATATAAAACAGATGTCTTCGGTAGAACGATGCCAACTTTCTCTCCGATTTTTGCGAACAGAGCGTGCCCAGTAAGTACAGACTCTTTGTACGGTGATGGCAGAGCTCTTTGTTGGGACCAAAGCGCTGAGCTAGCGATGGTAACTCCTGCGTGCGGTCAGCTTCTGGCACCCCCGAAGGGTTCAAGAAGAGCTACTCTTCGAGTGAGTCCGGCTTAAACCTCCATCTACTATCTTTAAACCAAGATATCGTATATGTTGTCTATTCGTCGACAAGAATACTTCGGCAATGTGTTATTAGATTCATTGCTCCTCGTCGTTTCTTTAATTTTCGCAGTCGCAGGCTCATTCTGTTACGCTCAAAAGCTTAACCCTGACTTTCCAAGCAAAATCTGTCCAACAAACTGCGTCACAACCAAAGGCGCGCGGCAAGGAAAATAAATGGGGGAATAGCGGAGGTAAAGAACGGGGCACATTTTCTTCGCGCTCTCTTTCTAAACGAGACGTTTGTCCCTCGCAGACGTGCGAGCGCCGTGTTCTGTCGTGAAGGTCGTTTATACCGCGTTTACAGCGAACGGGTCAATGTGAAACGCGGTCGCAATATTTCTACCCTACTAGCACATTTTCAGCCTTTTCATTTTTTCTTTCTCCTTCACGTACACGTCGATGTTTTTCGTTCCTTTAACGATCCCGTTTGAGTTGTGGAACGCGGGCCCCAACGTTTCACGCGTTGCTCGGTCGGCCTCAGCGCAGCAGTGCTCCTGCTCCGTGCTTTCGTCGTAAGTGATGTAACCGAAATGCCTAGCCAACGCTGCGTGCAGTTTGTGGCGGATTCCGTGCCGTGTCCAACTTTTGATCCCATAGTTTAGGATTCGCCGAGGTTTTCCCAGATCGACAGGATAGTAAACAATGCAAACAGTAGCGTGCGCACAATAACGACACGGATACGTTAACGGCGCGGTGCTGTTGGAACACCGTAGGTCTTAATTTTCGCGATTGGTTAATGCTTAACAGCCGCATCCATATGAGGCGCAGTTCTGTGTGGCATTACGGGAGAGCGAGCGCTTGTCCACGCAATATTATGTCCTTACTTGTCGAGCAATCGCATGTACTAGTATCGTGATAAACTGAAATACTAACAGCGGTGTGCGTGGTTTTCAGTACGTGCTGCGCTCCCTGGTGACGGGCCGTGTATGCACACGAGGCATAAGGTTGGGAAAGCCCTCTGGTAAGTTATTCTTACTGCGCAGGCGCAGCCTAAAGATCCCCAGGGGGTCAAAAATAATCCGGAGCCCTCCACTACGGCACGCCTCATCGCCTACGTTGCGGCGGCGCGTTAAACCCTTCAAAAAATTTACCACGATAGTACATCTTCCTCGGCGCGGGTTAGAGCAAACTGCTGGGTCAGCGCTCGTGTTGTGTGTGCTCTGGCTTCTGTACCTTATTTTTGCCCTGCTTTACTCCACCAACCAGTTAGGAACAAACTAACCGTGCGGCAGTAAATTCCAAAGAACATTTTAGTCTCCATGTAATTACTTTTAGTCTCCATGTAACATTTAGTCTCCTTGTAATTACCATGTAATCAATTTTAGTCTCCAACGTGTAATTACCCATTTTTCACCCGCTGAACTGTATTCTCACCCGCTGAACTGATAAGCTGAGAGATAATTAGGAGTAAGACAGCTAACCCCCCTGTGTGCGTCACGAATGCGAACAAACAGTTGCGTCACCTCAAACCTCTGCCGTGCAGCGCAACATCAGACACAGCAAGGGCCCGTTTCGTCGCCACTCGATGAACGGTTGCGTACTACACCGTATACAACTCTAACCACCGCACGGCGGCCACCTATATGCGGCGGCTTTCGCGTCCCGCTCGCAACGCACTCAAGGCGCGCATCGCTCCAGCGGCGTGCCTCTGGTCGCGCCTGAGCGGCTATCGGAAACGCGCTTGTCCCAACGGAACATGCAGCCGCACGCTGGGAGGCAACAGATGGCGACGGGGTGACGCGGCACGTCGTTCCGAAACGCTGGCTCGCCTTGTGCCCGTAAGGTCGAATATTCACTCACGTGGAATCCCGGACTCGCGTAACGCTTTCTCGAAGGCGTACGATGCCCCGTGTGTTTAAAGGGACTGTGAAGACAGAATCCGAGCCTGGTTTATTCACAAACTCACAACAGGAACATCGCAAAAACCTCGCAAGAATTCCTGTCGTACGACGAAAAACTTTGTTGTGACAGCAGAAGTCCTGTTGTTACGGCAGACATTTCTGTCGTAACTACAAAGTCAGTTTTCTCAACGACGAACATTTCTGTAGTCCCAACATAACTGCCATTTACGCTACTCTTCATAATGGGCAATAACATTCAAACCATGAGCAACTACTGAGGGAACATCAGGATCACGACAAGACAGGAATTCGGCATGACGGAGCATCAAAATCAGGACAGGAATACCGCACACGACAGAACGTCAGAATCACGACGCGACGAGAATACGACAAGACGACAGTACGACACGCGAAAATACGACACCCTACAGAAATATTTCTTGTCGTTATTTGGAATGGGGACTGCTTTGCCTCGATTAACAAGCTAGAAAGGCTTGTAGAGAGACGTTGTCCACGCTGTAGCTCCGCCGTTCTGAGTGCACCAGCCGGAACAAAACCATCTCGTTCTTCAGGAATGACTCGCGTGTTGCTCCGTCTCTCAAACAATCCCTTCTCTTCCTTCTTCGGGCAGCTCCACGCTTATTGGCATTAGCCAAATTCACAGCGTCAGCCGCTCGGCACCGATACAGCCTCCCGCGCACGCCTTTGTGGGCCACGGCTCGATAAAGCCGTCAAACTTTCCTCCAAAGGTGTGGGCTTCGAAGAAGATAAGGAGAAGCTTTGAATGGGGAAATCACAACAAAGGCGGAGGCTCAGCTGCCCACGTTTCGGCGAGCGCGGCTTTCTTCTTTTCCTGCGCGGCTCGAACCTCAAGACGGTGGTGCATATGAAAGGAAAAATGACGAGGGGGGGTGCGACGAAAGGGGAGGTGAGAGCCGAAACAAAGGGGACCGGCGCGAGAACAGAGGGAGGGAGAGGGTTAGGCGGAGTGGCCTAGTTTTAAGCGCGTACGTCCTTCCTTGACTCTATTTCGGAGCCCGTTATATCCGCGCGCGTCTCGTAACGCAGCGGAGGCGGCGATTATGTGCTTCGAGTAACCGGAATGAACGCCGCGAAGCGTGCATGCGAGGGCGCTTCGGTGGCCGTGCATACGCATTCGCGTAGCCGCACCGTCTATTAACATTGTTGCGAGCAGAACAAGAGGAGAGAGAATTACGGGAAATAAAACTCACGCGCTGACCGTAGTCGCACGCTCTGAGGGAAATTAGTGCCCTGATTTGTGCGCCGCCTTGCCTATTCGATACGCATTTGGCGCTTCATTTTGTAGCTCGTCCAGGCCACTTGGGTATGTGGAAGCTGGTTTCGGCTTGTGAATTGGATGAGGCTGGAGGCAGGGGTGCCACTTTCTAACTCTTCGATGTGCTACATGGTGTGTGGCATGATGAACGTTACTGTAATCAGCTGCACGTATCTGACATATTTGAGCAAGTATAGTTCACTGTTGCGAAAGAGTCGCAGTGTCGTCTCCCCAATCGATACTTTGCTCCTCTTTTCGCAAGGTGTGCATTTCGGCGCGTATGTAATAGCGTTAAGAGCGAACGCGTGTCGTTAGTCACCACGTCAAAAAGAAAGTCCCCCCCACCCCCCTCCGTCTGCTAACCGGGTATCGGCCGAGCGCTAAAATTACGCGGATTTGCTAGCGCCACTTCCAGTTCTTTTCCGAGAATACACTTATTACACGACCTCCGATCCTCCTAGCTGAGTGAAAAGAAATAACCTGCGAAAAAGTAAGGCAAGCGACATTCCGGTGCCTCGATTCTTGAATTCCCCGAAGAGAAATTTCGAGAGTGAGAGAGAGTCGAACACATACGGTTCTCAATGAACGCATATAGTCGGAGGAAGGACGGAAGATGAAAGGGTGCTATGCTGGAAAGCGAAAACGCGAGAGATGCTCCGGAGGAGAAGAAGAGGAGGAGGCAGCACAGAGGGGGGAATGGGCGCAGCAGTGCTCGATTGTCGTCGTCGTGCGCCCGCAACGCTCTGGTACACTTCTCTCCGCATTGCCGAGCGGTGTGTGCGCGCATGCCTGCCTCGGTGTGCGTGCGGAAAGCGAGAGCGGGTGAACGTCCGGCCTT
This sequence comes from Haemaphysalis longicornis, assembly GCF_048455015.1. Lineage (NCBI taxonomy): Eukaryota > Metazoa > Arthropoda > Arachnida > Ixodida > Ixodidae > Haemaphysalis > Haemaphysalis longicornis. Next base: position 63,980,446 of record NW_027526422.1, read on the forward strand.
CCTCGCCTCCCCCCCCTTGTCCATCGGCGGCGAGCACGTAATTGCATACACGGGACCGAGAGCAGCCCGTTTCCTGTTTTAAAAGAAAAAGAGAGCGCGCAGCGTCTTCTTCTGCCTCGCGTGCCGCCGCCGCCGCCGCGGAGGGAGTGAGTGACCCTGCAGCAGCAGCAGCCGCTCGGTGCTCCCCAAGTTCATCGACTCGCGCCGCTGCTGTTCTTCTCAAGACGCCGCCGCCGCCGCTCGCTTCCTTCCGACGACGGCTGCTGGCCGGCGCTCGTGAGACTCGGATGCCCCTGGACGCTGACGCGCGGCTTCTTCGTCCGCCGCGCAGCTACCGCTGCGGTGGACGACGCCCTTTTTATACCCTCTTCCTCGGCTTCTGTGCCCGCATCTCAGAGCTCCTTTTGTCAGCTGCGCCGCCTGATGAGCTCAGGAAGTTCTCGCGCGTCACTCGAGTAAGCAGCGCGAGCCCTTCCTTATCGCTCGACCGGAATTCCGCTATCTGAGAGGTACATGCACCTCGCCTCACACCGCCGGACAATATGAAGAGCCCTTCTTCTCCTGTCACGAGCCGCCCTCCAAGCGCAATCCGTAAATCTCGCGCGCGAATTCCCCCCCCCCCCCCTCCTCCTCCTCACCGGCTCTCTTCATTCTGACCGGCGGCCGCTGCATAACGGACGCAGGCTCGGCGGACATGCATGTGTACATTTATTTGTACGTGCTGCGCGTAGGAATTCACGAACGTGGGCGCAACTGTAGCACGCTGCTTTCTGGCTGCAAGCTTTGTGTTTTTTTTTTGTGGGAAGCTAAGCCGACTGACTCGCTGTGAACAGTTGATTGCAGAAAGTTTGTAGCTGCAGATTGCGGGAAACAGACTCACACATTTCATTTCCTTCGGTAGCGGAGTTCTTAGTTTTGTCCATTTTATTTTGAGCGAGCCCTGATTGGCTGAGTGTAGACGACCCGGATGTGACTCGGCACAAACGGGGGGAAGGGGGGGGGGGGGGGTCGGTTTCTGTGCAACTATGTCAATGAGCGTTTTTAAAACAAACACAACTAAGAATTCCGGCCCTATTTAAAATCTAACCCGCGCCAGCTAGGAGGATTTAGCCAGTGCTTAAAGTGTGTAGTTTGAATTTCGAACACTTTTGAAGGCCTTTTCTTTTTTTGTGATGTTGTCGACCCGAGCGTTGCCGCCTTATAAAATTTCCCAACAGGAATCCTAGTCAACTGGCGCTGCTCATAAAGGTCACAAGATGCGAAGAGGAGTATAACAGGAACTTTAGGTGCCTGTACGTCCCGTGTAAAACTGGGAAAGTTATTCCGCCACAGGAACGTGCGACGCTGCGCGGCTAAGTTTACCGCCTTTCGGGCGCTAACAAAGGCGTCTTGTGACGGGTGGCGTTTAACGGAGGACCTCGGTGACCCCACCCGTCTAAGCTCAGACAGCGGAGCCGACACAGGCCCTAAAAGCGAGCCGCGCCGTGTTCATCGACCGCTTCGGTTCAAAAGGTGCTCCTTTCCTCGGCTCAGGAGAGCATAAGGAGGGGCCCCAATCGAGCAGGGCGCGAGCGGTCATACGCCAAAAAGCCTCGCCGACAGGCGAGTGCCAGAGAGTGTGCATGTACTCCGTGAGCGAGGAAGACATAGGCCCCTCTTCCTTGCGCGATAGCACGCCACGTGCAACCAACGTTACTAGACGTGCAACGGTGCTTGCAGATACCCTTCAGCCTCGCTTGCCTCTGTGCATCCTGCCGACCTTCCTCCCCCTGCAGATTATGCCCCTAAGCCTTTCATTTCGTGCGGTACTTCACGTCTATAGAACGCTGCGCGATCTCGCTCGTGCGTTGTTCCCGTTATTCTTTTCCAGAACAAATGTGAGCGAGGAACGTGAACAGCGGATTTGTTTGATTTCCGTGCTCGTGCCCTGGTGTGCCTAGAACTTTTACGTTGTTCCGTTGAACTGTTTCTGGATTAAGTCTGAAGGAGCAACGTGAACAGCGGTTCGCCAGTGCGAGTCCTTGTCGGTTCGGTTCGATTTCCGTGTTCGTCCCACTCGTGCTTGCACCGTAACGGTGTTCCTTTAAACCGTTCCCGGTACAATTTTGAGGGAGGAACGTTAACGCCGAATCGCCAGTGTGAGTTGACCTGTGCGACTCTACTTATGCGTTCACCTCATTAGTGCTGGCACCCTGAGCGGTGTTCCGTTGAACCGTTTCCGGAACAAGGGAGAGAGATGAACGTGAACCCCGGATCGCTAGGGCCAGTTCTTGCCTGTGCGACTTCACTTCATTTCTGTGGAATGCGTTGTCGCTGCAGCAGAGAGATTTACCTGCCCGTAACCGTACTGCCGTTACCTGTTATCGTCCCCACCGGTCATGCGAGCGCCACTGCTTGCATAGCAGGTGCGCATGCCTTTCCCTCGAGCCCCAACAAGAATATCGTGGCACCAATTTGAACGTTTTATTTTGTACTTTTGTCTGTTTTTTGAGCCAAGTTGGAGTGCTTCATCAACTGACCCCCAATAGCATCTGGCCTGACGAGAGAGAATTAGTATCGGGATGCATCGCGCGGTGGCGGCGCGGCCGACAGTCAGGAGTTTATGGACCGGAAAGAACACCGTACATCCAGTATGCACACGGCAGCCCGGAGGGGTTGAAAACAAGAACGAGCGGCTGATAAGAAGGACAGACTCAGAGAGAGGGCAAGGGGAGAGTAGAGAGAAAGAGAGAGAGAAAGGAGGCATAATGAAGAAGTGGCGCGCAGCGGGAAATGGTCCCAAGGTTGCTTGCTTATCTCCACTGCGAAAGCCGTTCTGGCGAGGAGATGCACCGCTATGCATCATGAGCTTTGCATGAAGAACGATGCGTGCCGGCTCGGGCCGGATTATATAAAACCGGTGGACGAAGCGTGCCCCTTCCACGTCGATACGGTCCCCCCTGTCTCAGGAATGCTGCAAACCCCGTCGCTGCTTTCCTCTTTCTTTATTTCTTTCTCCTTTTCTTCTCGGCAGCTCCCGCGAGGCGCTCCTGCGACATTTTTCACACTCTTCCGGTCCTGGAGATCTGCCTCTGTACGGCGAACGTGACCTGTCGCGCTTTTGGCCGCTCGACGTTGTCCTTTCCAGATTGGTCTCGGACCCCTTTTGTTTTTGCTTTCGGTCCTGGTCGCAAAAGTTCATGTGCGAGCCGCCCTGACAACGAGTTTTCTAAGCATAATGCATTGATATCCGAGGCCGGCTTCGCGTTTTACTTCCTATTACGTGCGGTGGAGTTTCAACAAAGCGGAGCTTTTGAAAATATATGAGGGAGGATGGCTCGCGGTAGTGCGAGCAGGTTGCGGGACGCCGTGTGAGATTAGAACAGTATCCTACCCTGCCTCACCGTATTGATGTATGTGCTCATGGTGAAAAAAAAAAAAAAATGAAGAAACGCTATGTCGTTGTTTTCGCGTCTGCACGTTTGAACAATTTTTCCAACCATTCTGTGACGTCTTTGAACTAATGTTGTTTTCTGCATGCTGACAGACGTGCCAGAGGTTGTGATGAAGTTGATAGCGCTCGCAAGTCTGGTAAGGCTCCCGGGGTTTATATTGTACAGGACACAACCTCGTTTAATCAAACCACTGAGGCTGCACTTCGGCTTGAAGTGGATTTTTTCCGCATTAAAGCCGGCCCTGAGATCATGCAGCCCTGTGGTTGTCAATCTGTTGTGGCTGTGGTTCTTTTGCCCACCAAACAACGTAAAATTTCCACTGTGGAAATTCTCTGGGAGCACCACTTGCTCGCAAAAGGGGTGGTTGCCGGGACAAAACCTCACGCGCAACGTGGCCTGTAATGATACGAACAAGTGGAAGTTGGTGGGGTATATCCGTCGGAAATGAAGATCCGTTGGACATATGTAAACAGCCTCTTTGCTGAATGATCATTCCAGTATTCTGAGCTGCGTAATACTTTTCATTGCGGAAGTTAAATCAGTTTACCGCAATTAATGGCCCCGTCGTGGTGGCTCAGTGGCTAAGCCGTTGCTCTACTGAGTAAAAGGTCACTGACTACATTCCAGGCTTAGGCGGCTGTTTCTCCGATGGAGGAGAAAGACGGAAACGCTCGTGTGACCAGATTCCCGCGCACGTTTAAAGACCCCACATTTGGTGGTACTATAAATTAATCATTTATCCTTTTCCTCCGGCATGCCTGACGTACCAGGTGTAGCTTGGAGTAGGAAAATATTTATTTCAACTTTGGTTCGCAGCTATTCGCTCCAGTCGGATCAAAGGTACATGTACGCTTAGGGATGGAACGGCGAGGGCTGGCACATTGTGCTTGTCGGTTGTGCAGACAGCCGTCAGTATACGACGTTATACGAACGCTTGCTTGTCCGCCTTCCGTCGTGAGTTGGACAGAAAGGCGTTCGTTTCGAAGGCCGCACCTTCACCTTCGAGGGAACGTTATTATGAATCGTGCGGGTTCCTTCTCATGGTACATGCAGGAACGCAAATGGCGTTGACCTACCATCACCTGCCCCCGCAGAACTCGCGCAGACTCCACACCGGACCACCTGGCACGGCCGCCGTCCGTCAAGCGCTAATCGCACAGTGACGACCATTGTGCAAAGGTTAACCGGATGGCTGGCGCTCTAGGCTTTACGAGAAGGATGCGGGAAGGGTGCGTTTTCATAGAGACAAGTCGAGAGCCATGATTTACGCCAGTATAGTTGATAGCTCCCCCATCTCACTCGTGAACTCACAGCCATTCCCAATCCACAGGCGAAGAACTAGTTCGTTGACATAACTCGCACTGATTGCAGCCGCGGCGGGAACGATCCGTGGCTGGACATTCGTATACGGAGCCCTAATTGGTAACGCACGCTAATGTGCATCGACGATCGTTGGATGTTTTGCTGACTTGCCCCGTGACAAGCCTCGTCTGCGTTTTCCGCTGCGGGTATTTGCCCTTCCCGTGAGTGCTGCACGAGACGACGTCGATAACGCGAACACCGTCGGCCACGAACCTCTCGCCGGAGATGGGGCTACGCGGGCAATGGGCTGACCGGTTGTTAACCCCGCTGCCGCCGTATTTTGTCCCCGAGACCGTTCGGGGATAGAGCGCCGTGTGCGTCGATTCATTCCTGCCTAGATCTGTTATCGCTGTCCCTGGACCGTTATCTATGCAAAACTGACGAGCGCTTCCTGCTTAGATTGGCTCGACTATATAAACAGCGGGATAATGCCGAGCGTTTTGAGTAGTGCAGCCTCCACGCTTGCGTTATTGCGATTTCCGCATTGAAGCTGTGGATATCTGACAAAAAAATACACAATATCTCGGAAGCTTTAAAATAGCAGACTACGTTGTAGAAACAATTAAGCTACTTCATTAGCTAAAAGCGCGCAATTCTGCCACGAAATGGGGAGGCTCTTTGTCAAACTAATGCCTACTGACGTCCACGAAAACTTAAAGGAGCCTCGCAGTGGTGACGCAAACGTGAGGGGGGGCGGACTTCTGGGTTAGTTGGTGCAAGGGGCGAAAACAAAGGCACTGACCCTGCCTATTATGCGAACACGACAAGTGATTATTATATTTACGTCGCACGTAGTGCGCCCATTAAACTTTCGCAAATTTGAGGACCGCTCTCTACACAACGATCACCCATTTTGTGAATGCAAGCCTCTGATGAAAAACAAAAATGTATAACTCAATCGAAACGTTAAGTGTGGTACGCTTTATACATTCCGAAGTTTCTTTTAATTTTTGAATTGATTTATTGTCAATGTTTTGCTTTCGTTTTTGTTTACACTTTTTACGCGTTCTCATTTTTTCTCTATACGACCCCCTCGAAGCAATATCCTGCGTACGCCACGGCTTGGGTGACTAAAAGTCGAGCTTTGGCACGTCTAACTTTGATTTCACGTCTAATTTTACGCGCTCACCAAGAAACGAGCACGTCATTACTCAGATGTCGGCGGGGAACTTAGCCTGATTCCATCGTGTATTTCCGAAAGAGGCAAAGGCGTCGTGGCATTTGCATTTGCGAACGGCTTGCGAATCCAGATCAGTCGCTGCCCATTAATATGTGGTGCCAGTTACGGCAGCGCAGCGAATCAGTAAAAAAGGGCTAAAGGACACTGCGTGGGTGAATCTCCCCCACCGCATCACTCTCGGCTTGCGTGCGGGACAGCAACAGCAAGGCCTCCGTTGTTAAGGCCCGCATTGAGCGGGCGTCGAGGCCAACAAAAACCACATATGCGAACGGAAGGTCGCTATATAGACCAACACTCCTAACTGTGCGTGCACAGCAGACAGCTTCCAAAGTAATTATTCTGGAGCTCGGTGATGAGGCTAATATCGAAAATTACTAACAGGAGAAAAAAAGTGGCGGGCCGGACGTCAAATGTAAAAAAAATCCCGGGCCATCTTCACTGGCGTGAAACATGGGGAGGGGCGAAGCATGCAGTGCATAAGTGTATTCTTGGCGCCTTGGCGTTTTTGCCCAAGGAGATGAAACCGTTGGGGGGTAGAGGTATACAGCTTTGTTGCAAAAGTCTAGTGTCTTTGAAGCACGAAGCTCTCGAGCGCGAGGCGTAAACCCGTGTCCCGGTGTTTTTTTTTAGTACGCCTTACGTTCTAGAGCGAGGCGTAAACGAGTGTCCCGGTGTTTTAGTCCCGTGACTGCATGAGACGATGGTTACGATGACGACGACATGAGACGCCGACAGCCCGAGCCCCTAAATAACTGGCGGGTAGGACGTCAAATATAAAATGTTGAGCTTTCGCGCTTAGTTTGGCACATTTGGTACAGGGGAAACAAGAATAGTGCGTTGGAAACAAGGCCTGAAGGCAGGAAACTGCGCAATTGTTTTGTACAGGATCCGCTTGAGATTATTCGCTCCTTCTAGCGTCCATAGATGGCGCAATGGAAGTCATTGATGGCGGATGAAATGGTGATAGCGGTGCCCCAAATTCTTTCCGATCCTCTGGCCCGTGTTTCATTCTCTAGCAATACTATACTTCGTAATAAGGGAAAGAAGGTGCCGCAGTGTTAAATGTAGGCCAATCACGGCCTCGTTCGCCTCGGAGCAGCGAGTTAATTTCTATTTAGCTTAATGCGGAACCATACTTGTGTGTCAGTTTTTTCTAGCGTTCACTTGGGGCTTGGGACTTGGATGAAAGAAATCGGAACCGATAATTAGCACGTGGCACTTGGGACAAATAAAATTCACAAACGATCACCCGGGAGGTGATACGACCCAAGTATCCACCTACAAAGTGAACGTCTAGACACAAGCTGGCTGCACGCTGCTGCCACAAGCTGGAGAATAATGCTTTTATTATGTGGGTGCGGTGTTTTACTACCCACGAGCCGAAACTCAGTGACGTCTGAGCCAGCCTTCTGCACACAGGTAACAACAGCAGCTGCCCTCGAAGTGCCGTGTACACGCCCGTTATCCGGAACACCGCGTCAGACGCGTAATCTGTCAGCGTAATCTGGAGCACATATTTAACAAAACAAGGACGCCGGCGTGGGAGGTCGACTGTTTCCTTGGCCGGCAACTAATGCTCTCTCCGTTCAAGTATAACAGCTGCGAACCTTCTTTCCGATTACTCCACGGGCTCCGCAAATCTGCTGGGCTTGAGAATAAGAGGAAGAAAAAAAATGAGGGTCGATGTGATCTTGGAAGCGTGGGATGTCGTCGCCGTCGTTTATGTATGCACTGTGTCCTCGATCGTCGTCAGCCAGCTGCTTCATTCGCCAACTGCTTTCAACTGCGGAGACACGCAGAAAGAATGGTCACGTACACGCATTCAGCCTTGAAGCAACTCCGTGTGTCTAGACAGGCTCAGTCCGAACAGGAGCCTGGGACAACCGCGATCAATTATAACGGCCATTTTTCACCTCACTATACACCTACCAGACCACGAGAGATTCCTCTTAGAAGAACAAGTTCGCCGCTTCTTTTACTAAGACGGGAGCGCTGCAACGTTGTTTCTTGAAGACGTCCTTAATGGCTCGCAGTGCACGTGGGTGTGCACTGTTTTCCAATCAGCCCGCTCTCCCGCACGTTCGTTTCACGCTCGGGCTGAGGCGAGCTGAAGCAACTCCATTTCGAAACTATGGGCTGACGCCTCAGGGAGCTCTTACTGTGAGGCGCCGATTCAGCCAATCTTTGGCGTAACTGCTCTCGTCCTGAACTGATGAACCGAGAAGCCTTGTTATGCAGTGCTTTTGGGGCTACGGGCCATGGCTGTGGGTCTGCTTACGCCTGACAACGGGCAGTACTGTATCGCACGCATGCCGGGAAGCCCGCCTTCCCGCAGTGCTTCGTGTGACGTTTGTCGGCCAATACCTGAGGTTCAGTGTCTTTCGGTGAACGTCGACCTACCACGGGTAGCAAGTTCCGTGAATGTTTTAAGTTTTGCCCTACTATTCTGTTGCAAAGTTGAAGCACGTCAAGCACAAACAAGGTCGAGAAAGACAAATCGTCGCTGTGTAGCTTCTGTTCCTGATCACGCCTCCGTGATGACCATCGTTGGGAAAGAACTCCCGAAGCACATTTCCTGCTTCGTTGTGCCGTATTCATGGTGGTGTGAGTACAGAGTTTTGTTGATTCATCCCAACGTTCACAGGCCAGTAAATGTATCTTCCAGCCAGACACGAGGGGGGGAGGTGTAGCGTTGTCTGTACACGTGCGTTCAATCTATAATATACGCGTGCATACCACCGAACCACTTTCGCTTCGTAGGCTGGGAAGCGAGGAAGTAGAAGGGCACTGAACACGAGAGATAAGACTTTCGCATCGCGGATAAATTAGTCCCTTACGCAAGCGCAGCCGAACAGGCATGCGCAGCCCGACGTTGCCCAGCGTTCGCGCATCCCTCTCCCGCAGCGTCCGAGGTCTCCCGCTGATCTCCCCAAGAACTGCAGGGAGGGTGGCGGAAGCACGCCGGCGCCAACATCACGACCACCGGCCGACACACACACAGGCGCGAGACCGGCCACTACAGCCACTACCCTCCGAGAAGAGCGGCGGCAACAGTGGCGGTCTTTGCGGGGGCCCCCTTTGGGTCAGCGGGCCAGCCGACGCACAGGCTCTCGGCGCTGCAGGACCCCCCCCCCCCCCCCCCCCCCCCGGTCCTCTCTTCCTTTAAAAGGGAGCGGCCCTAAGTGCCCCGCGCGTACGAGCGCGCGCGTCCTGGTAATAATGGCTCTAATTGCCGGCCGCGCCGCCATTGCCGCCACCATTGCACCGCCTGCGCTGTGGTCGGCCGGTCGGTCCCGCTGCCGGCGGCTGTTTCGCTCTTCTCCCTTGGGGGCCCTTCTCACCCGTCGTGCTCTGCTGTGGGTGCCCCCTCCACAGGGGGGAGAAATGGGTGCACTACGGACGAGGCCTGCACGGAGCTAGTCGGTGCTGTGCTGTTGTGCGCGCCAGCTCAACACCCTGTCGTCGCTGCATGCACGTGCTCGAAACATATGGAGGCTGGACTCATAGGAAGTGAGAGAGACTAGCGAGAATCGCCAAGTGTATATGGGAGAAGTAGTAATTATTAAGCAGGTCATTGAATGCGGATGAAAAACAACAGGGGGACCACCCGTTCGGCGCGATGGCGGTTATCAAAAAATGGAAAACGAACTAGGGGAAGACCAAAGATTCAACGGAGGGATGCACTAAGAAAATGAGGAAAATGAAATGCAAAAAAGTCAAAGTAAACATCAAACGCAAGCTGGTCGCCGCTAGTTGCGTCAGGTTAAATGAGGTGCTTATGCTGTCTCGATAATGTGCAAGGCTGCTTCTTATATCAAAAAGGGTCGTCCGCATCTGATGGTTGCGTACCATTGCATTAATATCTAGACTCCTGAAAGCGGGCGCACGGCCGTTCTGTCCCAAGGAGAAACGAGCATGCCTCCGCTCCGTGTGCACGCGTACATGCGCTCAGTTGCACGCACAGCTAAGCTCCACCGGGCGCCATAAAGTATTCGGCGCCCTGGTTCGGCAGCGTTCCAGAGCAGGATAGGAGTCGCCGCACTTTGGGTGGGTATAGATTACAGGTACCGCCTATATCGCCATGAAGCGCCCATTAACCAGATTTATTCGTCTTCCAGCGATAAATGAATATAGTGCGTTTAGACGAGATCGCTCATAATTACCACAACGGGCTTCTCATTCCTTTAGGCTCTTTCTCGGGTCCACCTTATACTCCTGTCCAGTGTAAGGTGGGAGCAGCTGGCGTATGGCCATTGAGCAGCTAAGACGCTGGTCTTTTGGTTGCAGCGTGTTCACTTTGCCGGTAAACGTGTAGAGTAGAACGCAACTAAAAAAAATCACGCCATATCCACGGAATGAATGATGATAAGTGGGGCGAAGCTCGAGAGGGGGAGATCATCGGTAACCGTAACTCTCCCGTGAAAGTTCGCCCATTCATCATTAAGAAAGACGTAAGACTGTGTGCGTACATTGTACAAATCAACTTTTATTTTCGGAGTCAATGCTCCCAAGCCCAGTCCTAGTGAAAGACCCCGCGCCATCGAGGACTACCCCGCACCGCCACCACACTTTGTCACGTAGGATGGGACACAACGGTAAAGAAAGAACTTTTATTTAGGGCGAACTTGTGCCCGAACAAGACGAGAAAAAACGAGAAAAGGTCCTTGCGTCTCGTTCGATCTCCGAGAACGACTGCCTACGTTCGTGGCGTGATCTCTTGCGGGATCTCCCCCTCGCAGTGCACGTGTGCTCGCGCCTCCGTTGGCGAACACAGGCAAGCTCGCGCTCCCGGTGCCGAGTTTGCGCTGCCGGTTGCAGCCGGTTCTTGCGCGTGCAACGCGGCCCACTTTGCGACATCTCCGAAAGCATGCGGCGGTCACGTACCACGAGACACAAGGGATGGACAGACCCATGACTTAAGGAGCTTCGCCCCTAATATCCGCATATACAGCCGTAAAAACGTAGGGTTGCTGTTTTCACGAGCGAGCCTGCTTGCGGGCGTTCCAGCTTGCCGAGGAGCGCATTCGAAAGCGGCCTGTTTCATTCTCATTAACTACTCCTCTCTCCCGCAAAAAAATCCCGGGACATCTCCACTAACGTGAAACCTCGGGAGGGGCGAAGCATGCAGTGTATAAGTATAATCTTGGCGCCCTGGCGTTTTTGCCAACGGAGATGAAACCGTTGGGGGGTACAGGTATACAGCTTGGCTGTAAAAGTCTCTTGTCTTTGAAGCACAAAGCGCTCTAGCGCGAAGCGTAAACGAGTGTCCCGGTGTTTTTTAGTACGCGTTACGTTATGTAACGCGTACTATATATATGTAACGAGGCGTAAACGAGTTTTCCGGTGTTTTAGTGCCGTGACTACATGAGACGACGATTACGATGACGACAGGAGACGCCAACAGCCCCAGCTCCTAAGGGGCTTCGCCCCTAAAACTAGTTTTGATCACTATTACGCGATGCCGAAGCAGCGGTAAGTCGAGCAGGCGTAATTTCTCAACGTTTGGTGGTCATTCTGCGGTCTTTGAGGAACGTTATTTCTCTTCAATAAAGACCAGGGACACTGGTATACAGAAGAAATACGCGAAGTGAAGCAGCCAAATGCCCCGACTTGAATGAAACGGCGTTTTGCTAGATGGAAGAGGGGAACGTTGCGCGCGAGTACGCACAGCCGATGATCGAAGGGCACAGGAGTAGCAGTGCTGGGGTCCGCATAATGGGCCTGGCTTCTTAACATCCTACCACTGTCCTCTTCACCAAGAGACCTCTGCCAACATCCGTCCGTTCGTTCCCGGCCCGTCTGTGAGTGCTCGCGAGTAATAGGGAGCGATCCGTCTCCTGACAGCCACGCACAGCCGTTCATGTTATTCTTCGCCCAAGGAGCTGTCCGACAGCGCTGGCCGGAACGCGCTCTCATTTTCCCCTCTTCTTCGTCCTCCTCTTTCGGGGCTCTTGTGCTTTTTCTCGGATGGGACCTGCCCTTGCATATGAATGTGTACCGGCCACGTAGAGAGAGCGCGCTTTCTTGCTCTGGCCGGCGCCCAGTGGACGCCCGCAGAGCGCAACCTCCTCGCGAAGGTCGTCTGTCAGCCGTTGTCGGGTCTGCTGGCCTCGCGGTTTCTCGTCGCCCTGTCTTATACGCGCACCGGATGTGTGTGCGGCTGGTGGACTTGGATGTTTGACGATTGTACGAGAGACGTGGGTCAGAGCGCGCGGATTAATGTCGACGTCATCGCGCTCGTCAGTTGCATCGACAGGGAGGAGATGGAAACGAGTCTTGTTTATTCGTGCTACAGCGGGGATGAATTAACGTGGTTACGCGAGCAGAAGGGAATCCACCGGGGCGATTGTAACCGTTTGTTTCCCCTTATAGGTTGCGCGAGTATTTCATCGTAATAGTAAACGAAATGGGTAGGGAATAATGGCCGCTGTTGAACGCTTGACCATCGTTTAGCTGTTAACGGGCGAGGTGCCGCAGATCGCTGGGATGTATAATTCAAAAAACCAAATCTAGAGACGCATGTCCAACACCCCTGTGTGGTGTTTAGAGTCGCCACATATGCGACATTCGTAATAGCCCGCTTGAATTCGGTGTATTCCGCTTTGGATTGACAAAGTTTAAATCTATACGAAATCTTTCACACACTTTTTAACGCATTGTTGTAAACAGGGCCGCCAGCAAATCTGGAGAACAGCAACGAAATTCGGAGAACAATAACGAGTCCTGTTGATGCAATAACAACCACAGGCGTGGTGACTGCGCGGGAGGCGCCCATTATCGCCCTCCCCGTGTGCACTTGATATTCTTGGTTACGAACGTATACGTACGCCACAAAGCATAGTAGCTAACTACAATAATGCTATACCGCATTCCGTAAATGCACGCAACGTTCACGTGCACTGCCCAGTACTCCGTCACCCAAGTGCCGCTTCGGAGGCGAGAAGTGGCGGTGCTTTCAGCGTCGGGGCAGCCCGGGGTCGCCGAGTGCGCGTCGTGCACGAGGCCTACGACGCCGACGAAGGGGGTCAGGGTGATAGTGCCGCGGCAACTGGGCCGCCGACGGGCTCGCTGCTGCTGCTGCAGCGCTCGCCGCCAACCCCGTTCTCCCCGAGCAATCACGCGGTTGACGTCGCGGCGCCGGCGGCAGCTGCCCTAAGTGCCGCCATTCTTGAGGGGAACAGTGCGTAGTATACGTACCTACACGCACGGCTCGCAACGAAAACACGTCACATTCCACGTGCGAGCGTGCACGCGTGCGGACGGCCGAGGTGGGGTGGATCAAAAGATCGGCCCTTTCGATGGCGTGAGATCTCTTCCGAGCTGTCAGGGAAGGACGCATCTCACTCCAATCTCGCGGGTGCTGAGGTGTTTGCGCCGATGAGAGAGTCTGGAGGTACCAAATAACACCTGCCGATGGTCCTTGACTCAGCGGACCTTTTTAATCTCCTTTGTTTATCTTTTTTTTTTCCCTCTGTAGTGCCGTTTCTTTTGTTGACGTTATTCCCCAAAGAGCTCTCAATAAAGGCGCCGCATACACACGCAAGCGACTTTCGTGAGAGCTCGCTCGGCGTTACATAGGAAATCGATCCAGTGGAGCTTAGCGTTGTGCTTAACCCTGACGTTATTCCCCAAAGAGCTCTCAATTAAGGCGCCGCATACACACGCAAGCGACTTTCGTGAGAGCTCGCTCGGCGTTACATAGGAATCGATCCAGTGGAGCTTGGCGTTGTGCTTAGCCCTAACGCCTCTTTCCAGTCACCCAAGCACTCGAGAGACGCTGAGAGTATTAGGGTTAACATGACCATTGGTAAGATTTACCGTCGCGGACCAGTGACAGCTAGGGACTTCTCGGAAGTGTTCGGTAACAGCGCAGCTCAAAGAGTAGATTTCCGAAGATGCTGCTTTATATATACCTAACCGACACATAGAGACGACGGGACGAGCGGTGACCGCGACTGCAATATATATGTAACTAGAATAGAAGGGTCGAAAGATTAGTGTAACTAGAATCTGGTTTAACCTTGCACCCTGCTCTCGTCCCGTCGTCTTTCTGTATCCTTGTTTATGTTCGCGCTGTAGCTATGTTTAAAATGAATTACCAGTTAAGCCTAACCGACGTGTGGAAGCGCTGGAGGATCGGATTACTGCAGGGTGTTGTGTCATATGCAGTTACGATCAGGTTTTCCCTTGATACAAGTGTATGTAGGAAAGAAGGTCTATGTGGCGTCGAGAGAAACAGCGTGCAATGAACGGGGCGCCTTATCCGCGTGTAGGAAATATATAGTATAGTTACGGTCCAAGGAGGAGGCACTTTCAATCGATCATCAGTTCTAGCGGGAAAACGCGGTGCGTATGCAACAGCCTACGTCTTCCGTGGTTAAGAAACAACGTTTGCCTGCAATATTGAACCTTTCGGCGAAACTTGTATCCCGCTTTCAAGAAAGCTCCTGGATTTGCAGTGCTACTTCAGTAAACATGTGCAGTGCGCCTTTCATGCCTGTTTTCGGAATTTCAAGTTGGCGTAATCGAGCTACGTACGCCGTGAAAGCGGCCTTGCGTGCTCAGTCTCAAGGCCGCACAATGCGCTGGCAACTATTCACCGCGAAAGTTTTCTTTCATCTCTGATTGCAAAACGCTTTTCTGAGCAGTTTTAGCGTGCCGTCGAGCCGTTGAGCCCGTCGCCAGAAAAAGATGACTTACACGTTAAGCTATCGTAAGTGGATTTTGCGGGGGAAAAACTATCTGTTTCCGCTTGGCGAGTCGTTTCAACGTGAGCAAAGCTGAAGATGATTTCGCCACCGCCTGGACATGCTTTTGTACGGCCTCCGCTGACGTCTGCGGCAGTGTCGACGCCGCCGTCTGGAGCGAGATTATATCGTCTGGCTAATATATTTGTAATTTTCCTCGTAGACTTGGCTTCCCAGTATGGATCGTTCTATGCATCCTGCTTCTTGTAGGCGGCTTGTGACATACCGCTGCCGCGACAGGGTACTCCATCTTTCCGCAGACGACTGGCATGTGTTACGCGTGAACGCCGGATGTCTGCATATTGCTGCATCATGACTCGAACCGTTTTCAAACACCTATACCCTGCCCATTACACGCTATACAATATACTGAATACAGCGCTGTACGGCCTTTGATGCGGATGAGAGGAACAAATTAATATGATTTTAGTACCGCGAAACGAGCAACATGCAAAGACGCAACGGGAAAGTCTGCTGCATTGTAACCGTAGCTGTAACTGGGCAAGTTAATTGAAATGCATAGTTCCTTTGGGTTCAGGACAAAAAAAAAAGCGTTCTCTGTTCCCACCGCACTTATTTTTTTGTGTGTGTGTGTATCGCTAAGACGCGCCAGGAATTCACGATTAGCGCGTAGTTTGTTTCTTCGTGATTAATATTTTTAAACTCTACCCTTAGCGTTCATGTTCTTCAACCCCGTGAAACCTCTCGCCTCCACGCTGTGACCAGAAGCGTCGGCAAGCCCTTTATAGTACGCTTCGATCCGCGTTCTGCGCGCGTTTTTTTTTTTTAATTCCGAACCAACTTTTGCTTGTTTACACTGCTACTTTGTGCGCTGAATAAAAAAAAAAATGTCTGGAGATTATTTTGACTGATGCGTTGGAGCCTGCGCTATCGATGTGATCCCGTTTGCGGGAGGGATTTTTGTTGGTGAATTAAGTTTACTTCACCCCCCTGCACCCTCCCCCTCCCTTCCCCCTCTCCTCAGACACACACACTCTCATATTTACGCTATGCTTCCTTGAAAGGGCCATGAGGACAAAATACAAGTTCAGATCATTAAAAAATCCCGGGCCATCTCCACTTGCGTGAAACCTGGTGAAGCACGCAGTGTATTAGTGTATTCTTGGCTCCTTGGCGTTTCTGCCTACGGATATGAAACCGTTTGGGGGTAGAGCTTTGCTTGAAGCACGAAGCGCTCTAGCGCGAGGCGTTGGAAAACAAGTGCCCCGGTGTGTACGCGAGTACGCACCGAGTACGCGTACGAGTACGCGTTACGAGTACGCGTTATGTTCTAGCGCGAGGCGTCAACGAGTGTCCCGGTGTTTTGGTACCGTGACTAGCGCGAGGCGTAAACGAGTGTCCCGCTGTTTTATTACCGTGACTACGTGAGGCTACGACATGAGACAACGACAGTCCGGGCCCCTAAGAGGCTTCGCCCCTAAAAGACCGTTTTTCCCAACAGCAATGGTACCAATTGTATCGTGGAGAGATTAAAAAAAAACACATGTGAAGCTGTGGCAACTCCCGAACCACTTTCCGGAAGCTTCTTTATGACGTCACGAAATCTTGCTTGTGCGATTGGCGGCCGCGGACCAACGTCATTGCCAAGAAACATGACTGGCCAATTGTTGGTGAACTCTAGTTGATGAACTCTAGTTGATGAACTCTAGTGGGGCCTCTAGTTTCGTTTGTCCGTATCACTTGAGTGCTAACGCGCAGTTAACACACCGGTAACTGTGTCTTATTGCTGGCCCATATTACGTCACTCCTGCCCATATGACGCAACTGTAGCGCGAAATTTAAAAGTTTTTCAGTACTCCTTGCGTTTTTTCGTTTAAAAACATATTTCGTGGCTGGAATGGGGCTGGGTGAGTATACCAAAGGCTAGTTCTTCCATACAAAACAAGATAAAACAAAATCTACAAAACAAGTAAACAAGTCGTATGTGATTTGTCTTCATGGCCCCTTTAATAAACCCAGGCAGACGCCGCCGTACAAGCATTGCGTTCGCCTAGGACCTACGGAGGACATATTTCTGGTCTTAGATTGCTTCATTTTTGCTCCTCATGATAGCGCCTTTACACCAGTACCTCTGCACCTTAAAAGAAGTGACTCAAGAGTCAAAGCCACGATATAGGAAGCAACAGGCTATTGATTTATGCTGTCATCTTCAAATACTGTCGCAGGATGTGATTGCTTACAACTACCCGTTCTGCTTTTCGCTTAATAAACCCTCTCTGCCTCTTTTTTTTTTTTTTTTTTTCGTTTTTCTTCATCGCTAAAGTGATTCACACGAGCAGCCCGTTCCAGCGACAGGCTGCGGCGTCACCGAGCGCAGTCCCTGCACCGCCGCAGGCTGCGCAGATTTCCGTGTTGTAGTACGTACTACTCTAATTGACGCTTGGAAGTTGCTGCGAACTTGGCTCGGCAGAGCTTCGCAACGGAGCGTTAATTGCCTGGTCACGACAGCGTGAGACGCTGCGCTATTTTTGAGAAGGATTATCTCGGGAACTGGCGCTGCGTTGTCGTGCAGTGTAAACGCTTGCTGCGACATTGTACGTCCGCTCTTTTTCTCCCTCTTTCATAGCAAGTTTTTACATTTGGGTCTCGATCACTCACCTTCTGCGTTCTTCTGGAGTATGAAGTGTAGACACGCTGGTCGTGCTAAACTTTGCTCGATACGTGCGCTGTAGGTATCGGCCGTGTTATGACAGTTTATGTTCATGTACTTCGCGTATAGGTTAGATGCGTGAGAAAGCACACCTTACACGCCGTACTAATGCTTCATTAGTACGTTTGTAAGCCCCGTAATATCGGGGTGATATATTAGTATTTACTAATTTGGAAACAAACTGTGGTAATTTCCGCGTACTATCACTATCACGAAGAGGGAAATTCATAGTTGTAAAATTGTCCCGCAAACTTGTCTGAAGCGAGCGGCATTCAGAGAACTTTCGACCGCTCTAGTGAAGTTTTGAAAGACCCAGCTAGAGCAGAAAAAAAAAACTTTTTTTTTTCATCGTAAGGTTTATGAAACTCTGTTTTGTTTAAATTATTTTGACTCTGTTAGGCGGTGCTGGACGGCCGAAAGATTTACGCTACGAGACGGGCTCAATTTTTCGCAGGTAGTCACATTTTTCTATAATTGACCTTCCCCGCAGCATAACTAGGCTTGCAACAAAGTACCCTTTCAAGGCAAACATCTAGATTAGTACTGCCAAATGACTGACTCTGGTGTACCCTTCCGGCTTACTTCGAAGCGAAAGCTCGCGTACAGACCGTTTCGCTCTCGCGCACTTAACAACACACCCGCGTGGTCCGGAGTTATATCAGCTTGCAAATGATAACGACAATCAAGACGCCACTGAAGCGTTGCAGTTGGGGAATTTGACGAGTCGTATAGAAGAAGGGAGTAAATCGACTTTGGAGTGCATACTTTACACAGCCAGTTTCCACCCTTCTTCGCGATGTACTAGTTACTGGCATCCGCAACAGTAGCAGCCTCGTAGCAGACGTGTCAGATGCGGGGAAAGGGGAGGTTCGCCTCGGCAATGGTCGGTGGCCAGCGCTCGCCGTGTGCGCGATGGTGTGAACGATGACGACGCCGGCGCCGGCGCCGCCGATGCAGCGAGGTGATTAGGGCTTCTGCATGACGAGCGAAAGCGTCGTCCCGCCGCACCACCGGCCAAGCAGGCTGAGGCAACAGCGGCCGGCTCTTTCTTACGTGGCCGTACAATGCACCCGTCATTTACGGGCTCGTGCGACGGAGCTCACGGACGACGGAAGCTGCCGCGGAGCTCTCGCTCGCTTTCAGGTACACGCATAACCCAAACACGATCGGCTCGCTCCTTTCCCGCGACATGTATACAGGAAGCAGCTTTGCAAAGGAGTGCAACCAAGTTCATTGCCTCTCAGCCGCTATCGGATTTGGCGCGGCAGGGCGGGCGGACGGGTAACTGTACTTTTCACTCGGGCCGGCCGCTTCGGCGCATCGACTCAAAGGATTACGTGCGGAGATAGCGGTGGCTCTCGGATTTATCCCACCGCCTCCTCACAGGAGACACCGCAAGAAGCCGCATGGCTGCTGCCGTGCCCTCTCAAGGAATGGGGAACTAGTTTCCGAACGATCCGCAGTTGTGAGACCCCCAGTTCCTCTTTGCTGCCTCGAGGATTATCCAGACGAGTCGGGGGATTTTGACTGGTGCCCGCTGTAAATATGGTACTCTCGGCCTGCCCGTCATTCATCGTTGGTAAAAATTATCAGTCTCATTTCGGTCGTAAACGTCGATGGGTATGATTGGCTGAACGACCAAATATAAATTAACACAACTGTCGCCATCGCCGCCTTCGTCGACGCGAGGAGAGTCAGCTTCATCGTGAGCCGGTTACAGCCACCGAAACGCAAAACTGAAGAATTTGTTACCGGAAAAGACGCCTTTTTAGTGAGCTTTCCGGCGAAGCCTACCTTTCAGCGAAAACAAACTCGAAAACAACGTCGACAATTTCCGTTGATGCGAATGATGATGCATTCTACACGTCCCCACCCGTTCCTCCGTAACCGGCATGGATGCTTTCGTCACGGTACCACAAGAGTTGCGCAAACGAAGAGGTGACTTCACAGCCGTCGCCACGGTGCTGCAAGGTAGATGGCTCGAAAATGCCCTTTATGAACACGAGCGAACTGATACGTGTGATGAATGGCCACAGCATTAAAAAACGATCGCAATTTCACATATCTTGCCATGTAGTCGTGATCATGGCCTGATTGCAGCACCCAGACCATTGTACCCGCATTGCGGGAAGGTGCATGACGTTGCCTGCGCATCAAGTTTTCGCACACGTCAAGCGAAAAGTCCGCAATTTTTTAAACTATCAAAGTGCCGGGAATTGCGCTGAGCTCTGACTGCAGCGCTTAGCTGCTTGCAGAGTGACCACACCACGATGACAGCAGAGAGTGTATGAACACGAAATTCATAATCCTGTGCAAGTAACGTTTCGTGAGACGAGTCCGGGCTGAAACGAACAACTTCAAAAAGAACGACACCATCAGGTGGCTCAAGGTAACAAAACACGTTACTACGTTCGCGCTCGCTGTGAAAAATTTAACGATCCCTTAAACCGTGCCAAGTCCAGCCATATGTACAAGGGTCAGAGACCGCGTGTGTCGTTAAACGGGTCTTCTATAAAAAAACCTGCCAGCGCCTGCTGTTTACTGCAACGCTTGTCACCATTGCATCGGAGCCCATTTAACTATCCTCGCCACGTGGGGTGAGTTGCTTGTGAGGTGTGCAAGGGCACGCCTTACGCTCTCGACCTACACGTGCACGGGGTGACCTCCCGCAGTCGTAAAAGCGTCACCGCTGGGGCGTTACCACGGCGTTCCCGTAAACCAGGCACCGTATATATATCTACCCGTTCCTCTTCCTGCTCCGAACTCTACGGGTGCGAAACGAGAGTGCGGTGACCGCTGCTGGCGCGGCATTCCCGCCTCCGCAGGTCAAGTCCGTTGCCGGAGAGAAAGTGTGCGGTCGCGCAGTTATACGATCGACCGCGAAGGGCAGCAACAGCGGGAGGGGGTTATGGGCTGGGAGGCGGCCCGGACAGCGATCTCGTCTGTCTTGTCCCCGCGGCGGAGCATGCAAAGAAGAGCAGCGTCCAGTATACGGTCAGGTGTCCGCGAGCAACGGCCGGGCGTTGATAAGGGTCTTTAGCGGATTCCGCACGGCCTTCCTTCCGGCGGCGGCGGTTGCGGTCGGCATTCCGGTTACGGCTTCCTCCTTCTTCTCTCGCCGGTCCAGCGATCTGGCCGCCGCCGCCGCCGCGGGCCAAGGGGCCGGGCCCGATATCGCCTCCCTTCTCCCGCCATCATCAGCAAGAGAAAGTGTGCGTTTTCTCTCCTCGCTCCGTCGCGCCCCGATAGCCCGGCGAGTCCCGTAAATGGCCGCCCCGGGTGTACGTGGACGTGCTGGTGGAGGCCAGAAATTCCCGTTTGGTCACGGGGGGAGAGAGCCGTATGGCTGCACCGGCGAAAGGAGACCCGCTATTGCGGAGTAGATCCGCAGGTGGCCGGAAGGGTCGCGCGACAAGCTATCGCCCTTGAAGCACAAAAAGGAGAAAAAAGTCGAGCGGCTGAGTCGATTGATAGGCGACGACGCGAGTAGGATCTTCTCGACTGCTTTTTTTTTTTTTTTTTTTCGGTTTCGTTTTTGGTGCTCCCTTCTATCGTCCCTTCCTTTACCTGTGGCGCCGGCATGCCGCGGCGACCCGTGCGCACGGGACCTCAGCCCGCTGTGCATAACATTCGAAGCTCTTATCAGTCGGTGGAGGCCGTATATCGTGCGACCGGACAGTTGGAACGGGATGAAGTATATCGCCACGTCCGTACAACGGCTTTCGCCCATTAGAAGAAACGGAGGAGATAAATTAAATGTGCTTCAGGAAGGGGAGCTCCTCTTCGGCCCCGGTCTATTAAAAGCAAGTGAACTCGAAGAAAACGGAACCCGTTGCGCCGCGATAGCGATAGAAACCGCTACTGCGCTCGAATGGAGATCCGGACACTCGGAAGAGCGCACGTCTTGTATATCCGGATCGTGGGACAGGTTCTCCAAGCGTCTGCATCCGATTCCGCATGAAATGGAGAAAACGAAAGCGCTCTTTCTGTCCCGCTATGTCCGACGTCCCCCTCCTCTTCGATGGCACGGATGACCTTCTTCGCGCAGCGAAGGCATTGAACTCTTTGGCCCGTCCCGCGGGCGCCGAACACTCTCGTCTGATTGCGGCTGGAACGACTCCTCGACGAGATTTGCTCAGCCCTGCGCAATAACGGTGGATGATACGGTGCATTCGTGGGGACCTGTAAATCACTCGGATTCCTGAACATTGTTTTGCATTCGTTTGCTTATTTTGTTTCCTTCCTGCCTTATTTCTTCCTGTCTTCTTTCTCTCCCCATCTATATCTGTCTCTATCTTTTGATATTTTGAGCGCGGTTGGGCAGAATTCTCCTTGTGCGCGCATGCACGTAATGCCGTTTCTAAGTCCTCCCAGATCACTTCAGGGGTGGTCCTTGGCTAATCGACGGGCGATTGTACTTGAATGTGTGAGGCCAGTCCACCGCAAAGGAGATGCAGCGCCGAAATTCCCAGCGTTCACGTCCCGATTTGGATAAATAAAAAAGAAAAGGAGAGGGCACAGACTTATCCCTTGTGGTCGCAGTCGGTCGCGTTCGTCTGGCGACAGCAAGTTTTGGAAGAACGTTGACTCCGGTGCAAGTATACTTCTGTCCAGTCTCTTATCTACGCAAGCGGAAGGTCATCGCTTCGGGTCGTCTTCACCCTCCCCCTCAGAGGATGCGTTAGCAACGCCCCGGTAACTGTCGTGTGCCCACTTGTCCGATCTGTTTTTATTGATGGTACTACTCGTATAACGACCTCTGCCCCCGCGTTCGATTTCGTTCCTGCTCAGTTGGAAGGCGCGAGTGCACGCGTACGGTCCTTCGTGCTCTGTGAGTCGCTGTGACTTTCGCCGGTCTGGTGTTTACCGAAACGGTGTTCGCATTGGCCCGGTCATAGGATTGCGTACATGTGATCGTCCCGAGCTTTCGTCAGCAGAAATACCAAGGTAGGTACATTGCTTTATTTTTTTTTTGTTACGTAAGCGCTGTGCAATGCTTTACGTCTTGTACCGCGCTCTTCTTTGGCGCATAGATCAGCTGTTGCGCCTGGCATTCCCAGTGCACCCGTACAACGCGTTGCCTGAGAACCTTGCTTGCGCGGCATTCTTTCGCACTGTGACCTTGACTTACAGGCTTCGCACTCCGATAGACGCGATTTCGTGAAGTGGAGCACCTAGCGCTTTCGTGTTAGCATCGTCGCTGCTGTAGAAATCAAGGTAGCAGCCTCTGAACGCTCACGTTCTTCTGCCACAGGCTATTGCTGACTTAGTCGACTTCTCGTGACGTTCGGGCGCACGCTGAAACACCAACATACGCCCGTCATACAGCCGAGTGGGCCCGACATCAAAGCGTTGCCGCCGGATATGGGCGCGCAGCCTTTTCTACTACTCTGCATTGCATACGCGAGAGGTCGTCTTTCCGGGGTCCACCGCTGTCGTTGAAGAAGGCGCGGCCATTCGCTTTCGACCCACGGGCCCGCCACCTGCTGCGGCCGAGACACGGGCATTTAAGTTAAACGCGTTCCTCCGCGCAGATACGCGAAATGGTCAATGTGGCACCAAGTAACTTCTCTCCGACGACGGGGTCATTCTAGGCCGCCACGAGCTCACGAGCGCTCGGTCGACTACTCGCTGCCGCAGCTTCAAAGTGCGCGCGCACGCACACGCCATTCCCGAGGCCCTGTCGCGCAGCCATATACATCCCTCCGCCGGCATATGTATGGTCGCAATGAACGGGCAGCGAGATAAGGCCCGCGGCTGGACGCGCTCCTTCGCATCTATTACGGCGGGAGATTCTCGCCTCCCTGTTGCGGCGTGCAGGTACGCCTCACTGGCCGACAAGTCATCCTCGCACCAACCATGTCGCACTCGACTTCGCCCCTATAGTGGGGCGTCTGTGGGGCTATGTTTGCGCCTCGCGTGCAACTTGGTATATTCATGACGCTGGAGGCGCGAGCGCTGCTGCGGCGTCGCTGGGTCCACCAATCACACGAGCCAGGCGGGATCGCCTGCCTGCAGAGATTGGGAAGCGTTATTTATCGGCTCGCGCGCACACCCGGATCTCTGGCGCCGTCCGTAGTGGTATACGTTCCGCGATCGTGGAGTGCGTATTCACGAAGCCCCACGTGCGTGTCGCAACCTAAGCCGCACACACACAGAGTGGTGAGAGCAGTTCCTGGCCAAAATGTGCGGTTGTTGTACAATTCCACAACCGGCGCGAGTGGGAATACGTTCAAACATTCCAATGGGACAAGGACATTCTAAATAAGCTCCGCTCGTTTTCTGTGCCGTTAGCTGCAGCGATGCAGTTCTGGGCACCCTTTTCTAAGCTGGTGATAGTAGGGTGCCGTTCGCCCGCGGAAACAAAATAGTTGCATGAATGTCACCGATTGGCGTTCAAGTTGACCTGCTCAATCTATCGCTTTCAAATGTCTGTGTAAAGCAGCCACATTTGTACTGGATGTTGTAGTGCTCGCATTTGAGGTACCCCAGTTAGTATTCTCCGTGTACGAGTACGGATTAGAGCGTTGCCTTTTTCAACGCCGATACAGCGGCCTCGGAAGCGCGCCATTAGCCCATCCACTCGCAATTTTGCGATGCGGGCGTGCATTATAGAATGGAAATTTGTGGTCCCTATCTGATCCTTGTACAACGGGTGATCCGCATTTTCTTGTACACCAGTCGCGGCGATGCATTTTCTACAGCGTGCACTACAGCAAAGTGAAAGGGCAGCGCAGTGATTGTGCGACGATCGAGCGCTAACCCTTTTTCGTTCCTTAACAAATCTAGTTCAAGCCTTCATATTTCCTCTACGACAGGGAACCACGTCCCAAACGGTAGGTACACCCTTGCCAGTCGTCCTCGCGGAAGCGTGCGCTGCATACGACCATTCGCGGGAAACAGCCGTTGTCGGGCGAGCACATTATCAACTGCGTATCGACTTTTCCATTGTCGACTGGGCATATATACCCGGTTCCGTGCGTCGACTCGTCCGACTGGTTACGCACCCGGTCCTCCGCATGCGCGCCACTCTGAAGAACCAAGAGGCTCGTGCATCTAATCCCTGTCATCGCGATGCGCGGATGGGTGTGGGCAGTGGGCATGCAGGCACGCATTACAATGTACTCTGCAGCGCATGCACCGCCTACTCCCTATTCAGGCGGATCGACGGGTATTGCTCTCGCATAACGTCAGTCCGCATGGCCGCCGTTACGCGTTTAATTTTGTGGGAGCGTCGCCTCGCACATATTTTGAGGATTCCTCACACTGGCGGTTGGTTCCACGGCGCGGCTGTCAAGGCAACGCGCCGGGGGATGAGGGCCCACCGGGACCGTGCCCCGTCTCGCGGATTGCTGCTATTTCCGAGTATTCGGCGACTGAAGTCTAGCCGCACCGGGAATGTGAGCAGAACGCTGTTTAGCGGTGGCACCTTTTGCGAACGTGTATGAGAAACTGCAGCGCCCCCGTTGGATGGAAGGGTGTGGATGCGCACCGTGCATACGAGTGATTGAGGGCTTGGCCCAAGGGGGACGCGTTTGGCTTGCACGCTGACAGAACTTGCTATACGGGCGTGCTTCAAGCTTGGATGAAAGGTGATTGAGGTTGTTAGTTTGGTACTATGAGAAAGGAAGGACGATGGTCAAGCACGTAAGGTTTGGTTCTGAGCGTAAGAGTGGGTGGCCGGCGTAGTTAAAGTAACTGTCAGTGCTTGAAGCGTTGTTTTCTGCCTATTCCTGGGTATGGTGTATGTGTACTGGTGTACACACGTTGGTGTACGCCTCTGCTCCGGCTATGTGTCTCGAATTCCGGCGCAATTTCCGGAATTCGGAGGTGCGATGTATGTTCATGCAGAAAATAAGGTGCGGTATATTTCGACGCGAAGAGTTGCCGTCTGTGCACTTCAGAGCGCGGTTAAAAGCTGCAGTGCTGTCGGGAAGCCATTAGCTGATCAGTCTTCTCTTCGCAATCTGCGTGGCGAAAAAAAATGAAAATATTCTTCTATCTTTGTCTCTCACGCTCGCCTCGCGTGAGCGCGTGTTCACACGAGTGCGGGAACGACATAATGGTAGAAGCACGCGGAATGGTAGAAGCAACGAGAGTGCCATTTTTTTCTCCCCCTTTGTCGTCTTATCCGCCGCGTTAGTGCTTTCGCGTCGTGTAGAGTCATTGGGCGCCTGGATTCCGGCTCCAGTTGGCTTCTCAGTCGTCTCGTCTTGGCTCCGTGCGCGCAGTCGTCGCCCAAGGCAAGCACCCTCCAATCTGCCCAATTACGCCCCTTTCCGCCCCCGCCTACCTTCCATCAACCCTCTCCTCTTCTCCTTCTGACTTTCTCCCGGCGAATGGCAACAGCGAGCACTGCTCTCGGAAAGTAAGCGCAGTACGAGGGAAGAACATACACGCGAAGAGGCTCGAGGCAGAACGGGAAAGGGGCAAAACCAACCGTTAGGCTTGGGGCCACAGAGCAGAAACGTAAGGAAGGCGAGAACAAAGTCCAATTCGGCACGCTTTGTAATCTCACCTTTGACCGCGCCGTGCGTGTGCGCCCCAACCCCAAAATTACGCCCGTCTCGCCTCCATCTAGTGCACGATCCTTTTTTTATTCGACGTTTCCCTCAAGTTCCACTTATTCCCGACTATTTTGTTAGTGTTCACCGAGGCAAAACCTTCCGGAAACGTCCGGCGTTCCGCCTGAGGATCCTCCCGACCGAATGGGGAATTTTAGTGTCTCTAGAAAACAATAAACGTGGCTAGACGTACGTATATATTGTCCAAGACGCGGAAGATTCGTCTTAATTCTTCGGTCACGCCACACTGCGGATACGAGCCGAGACGCCTTTCGCCTGAAATGACAGTGATGAGAATGGGGCATGCGTAACCAAACGACTTGGGTATTTGCGGATTATAGAGTGCGGCTGTAATAATTATGGGCTTTGTCTGTTGCCTTATAGCTAACGTCGTTGTTTGTGAAAGCGTCGTAGTTTGTGGGCAGAAGAGACGCGCGGAGCTTTTACACCGCGTGGATGCATGGCAGAGTGTTCCTGTAGCAGCTTCGCTTGTGCTAAGTAGCATTAAAGAGGCTTAATGAGCGACCCCCCATTCCCATCTTATGATGTCTAGGTTCATTGATTCAAAGAAAAAATCCTTGAAAATAAATGTGCTAATGAGTTGATCGGTGATTTCAATAATTTAGAAATGATATATTTTATTTCCTTCTTATACTGGTATGCAGTGTTCATTCGAGTCTTACTAGGCTTCAAAGTTAAGTTTGTGGCCTATTTGATATAATCCAGATTTCGACCTGATTGAGAATGGTTACGTCTAGGCGCCTCATACGACAAAGTTTGACACTCAACCCGGCAGTTTCAACATACACTATACTGGCACAATAATTTCTCCTTCAAAAGTTGTGCTTAAACACGCTGAACTTGCAGATGAAGCATCTGCAATTCTCGGGATGTCGGGATGTCGGCTTGGGATGTCAGCGTCTCATGTCGTCGTCGTTACCGTAGTCTCATGTAGTCACGGTGATAAAAACACCGGGACACTCGTTTACGCCTCGCGCTAGAGAGCTTCGTGCTTCAAAGACACTATACTTCTACAGCAAAGCTGTGCACTTTAACCCCCCAACGGTTTCATATCCGCTGGCAAAAACGTTAAGGCGCCAAGATTACACTTCATGCACTGCATGCTTCGCTCCTCTCCAGGTGTCACGTTACTGAAGATGCCGTGGGATTTTTTAATAAGTCTATCTCCGGGGCAACAGTTTGGACACTATAGAAAATTTGCGAATTCGCTGATCCTTATACGCTCCTTACAAACACCCTGTTATCGGGAAAATTTACAAATCCAACTTTCAGTTTGTACAAGCCCGTTAGACTTGGGTACCCCTCCCCCCTCCCTTCAAATAATGTGCGCGGTTAAATTAGCCGCGTAGATCTCCATTTTCTTTCCTCGTCGCTCTGGAATGCGTGCTTATCTTCTGAGTGTGACACTTTGTCGCACTGTCGTCCCTGAAACAATGGCGCCGCGTCGGCGTCGTGATTGGGGTCGGTCGTTTAGCGTGAGACTGCGCCCCAAGGCACCGCCGCCCCGCAGCATCCAAGCGCACGAGCAAGTTGTTCAAGCTTCGTGGCAGCGGGTTCCATGTTCAAGGCTGAAGGTCATCGCCTCTGTCTCGTGTCCTGGAAACTTGGTCTCGCTGCAGTCTTCCAGTGGGAAGTTGCTGCGATTCTGATTACTTTTGCATCTTGAAAGCGGTGGGACATCTAATTCGCGTAGAATGTGAAATACTTTACGCCGCAGAAAAAAAATCAAAAAATCCCGGGCCATCTCCACAAACATGAAACCTGGTGAGGGGCGAAGCATGCAGTGTACAAGTGTATTCTTGTCACCTTGGCATTTTTGCCAGCAGACGTGAAACCGTTGGGGGTACAGGTATACAACTTTGGTGTAAGGGTCTCTTGTCTTTGAAGCACGAAGCTCCGTATAAGGCGTAAACGAGTATCCCGGTGTCTTTTAGTACGCGTTATGTTCCAGCGCGAGGGGTGAGCGAGTTTCCCGGTGTTTTAGTACCGTGACTGCATGAGACGAACGACGATTGCGACGACGACGACCACGACAGGAGACGCCAACAGCCCCAGCCCCTAAGGGGCTTCGCCGCTAAAAAAACAAAACAAAAATATTAATAGACAAATGTGGAGGCAGAAAATTAAGAGAAATGCGTGATAATAGTAATAATGTAGTAATAGTATTATTAAAAATGTTAACTATTATACTAGCAGAGAAATAGCAGTGTAGCAGTGGTACTTCTTGTTATGAATCTTCTTCCTGCTGTTGTATTACTACTAGAAACTGACAGGAGCGCCAGATTTAATGGAGTTGTTTTCTGCGCAGGAGACTAGCATTTATTTCTGCCATCTGCGCGGCGATTAAGTATATTTCAAGAGTAGAAAAACTGCGCATCAAAGAGAAGACGATGAGGATGAGACAGGACAGGCGCCCGTCCTAACCCATTCTTATTGTCTTGTCTTTGATGTGCAGTTTTTCTACTCCTGAAATGCAGTACCAACTAGCCCAACAACACGCTGCACTGGGGTTAACATATACCCCCTTTCCTGATTTGCCCAGGAAGTCCTCTGACTTTTGCTCTTATTTTAGTCATTTCTTTCCGTCCGTCATCATTGTTTTGTTCTGCTTTCACCGGATCGCGACGACGGCACAATGCAGGGAGCGAGGAATCGATTTGCAAGAACCAATTGGAGGGGACAAACACCAAGCAGCGAGAACTTCTCGTCACGCTCCTTGCGTCTGCGCTCAGCAAACACGGAAGGGCCACGTGAGACCCCTGTAGTCTGTCGGAGAGGCGGCGAGACAGCGGAGGGGCGAGGGCGACGGCAGGGCATCGCTACGCGGGAGAGAGTCGTCGATGACCGTATTTGCGAAGCGAGGTGTCAATACTCTCATCAACTCGTCTGCACGGGCCACGGAGCGTCCTCGGCCGGGGCACGTGGCACGACGAAGATGTGCCCCTCCGCGGTACCCTTTAAAAGGCGTGGAACCGAAGCGTGAAAACAAAAACCAGAAAAACAAAAGGAAAGTTGATGGGGGAAATGAAGACCCGAGAAAAAAAGAGGACCTTGAACAAGAAACAAGTGGAGGAAAGCGAAAAAAAAAATTGCTGTCGTTCTTCCTTCCGACCGAGCTTAACCCTCTCTTTTCGTCTTCCTGAGAAACTTCCATCTCTTTTTTTGCCTGTGAAACGAGTGTGCGGCAGATGCGGTGGACTTTACAGGCTTCAGAAAAAGAAAGGCACAGCGAGTAGGGTCCGTTTTTCTGTTCCTTTTTTTCTTTCCCTACTTTGCGGGGGTCGTTGCTTTCGCGAGTACTTCGCGGATCAGCGAGTATCGGTACTCGTTTGCAATTTCCTCTGCGAACACCGCCGCCTTGCGGGGAAGCATGAGAACAGTGAGCCGAGCACTTTTTCTCTTTCCGTTTCTTTCCTTTTCTCTCTTTTCAGTTATTCTCACGTCCACGGAAAACGCAAAAAAAGGACATTACAAAACAAAAAGAAACGGACAAAAGCAAATGTTTAGATAGAGCGAAAGAAGAGAAAGAAAGCAACGAAGGAAGATCGAGAACACACCGTTTTGCAAGGTTGAACAGGCAGCAGACACCCCCAACATCGACAGCACTGACTGCCTCGCTCGCCCGGCTCTTTTTCGTTACTTACGACTCTCTCACACATCTTCTGGCTTTAGCCGCTTCGTTTTCTTTTTCTTTTCCTGTCGCCGGCATTGTTTCGTCGCGGTGGTGGCGTGGCGCGAACGAGAGGAATGGCTCAAAAACGGCGCTCCGCCCGGCTCACTGGCTGGCTAATCGAGCCTGTCCGGTAGTAATCGAGTTGGCCAAGCCAAGCCGGAGCGGCAAGAGCATTGACACCATCAGCGTGTCTTCCTGGCGGCGGCGGCGGCCGGGGCAGCGAAAGAGAGAGAAAGCGGAAGGCCGGAGAAAGGAAAGGCGAATCTCATGGCTACTTTCGAGTGCGAGTGTAACGACTGAGGCAGTGGTGCCGGAGGAGCTATACGGAATTCCGACGGGAAACCGCAGACTAGAAAAAAATGGAAGGAAAAGATGAAAAGGGACAATAATTCCTCTTTTAAAGGACGTAGAACGTGAAGGTAAGTGACGGATGTATTCAAGGTAGTGAAAAAGAAGCCCAAGATGACGGCGATGATGATACTGATGATGATGATGCGTCGTGAAATTTCTGTACATGCGGGAAAAGTTTCGCGTCGAGCCGTGCGTAGTACGTCAGCCCCTACGGTACGAAGAGAAACAATAATGTCACCTTAGTGAAGTAATATATAGTAGTCGGGTGAGAGGTTAGGGCGTGTGTGCAGGGCGCCAACCTCGAACCCTAGAAGGAGAGGCGTAGGAAGGTGAACTGAGTGCGAAATGGGCGACGAAAAATTGCTAAAGCGGTGCTACCTTTCGTAATCCTTAGTATAACTATAGGGAAAGGGATTATGGAAGTAAAGGTTGAGAAAAGGGATGTGCGGACGTGAGGATGAATAAAAATTTTTACTTGAGATAGACGACAGAGGTTCGAATAACGCCGACGTATAGCTAAGCTGTTCTCGTACCACTCCGAAAGTTTGGCCATCATTATGCGTACACGTGCTGCTGCTGCAGATGCAACGACGAACTGTAACTGCACATTTCTCTCAACACTTGACTCCATACGTACGAATATGCCCAAAAAGCTCCCCTCCAGCGGAGTAAAAAAATACTCCACTAAATGTCTGGGAAATCTCTCCCTTAGGGGAGTTTATAGAATACTCCTTCTTAGGGGAGTAAGTAAAACTCCGTATACGGAGTGCGCTAGAGGACAAGCCATTTACCCCCTATTCGGAGTATTTCTGTTTGGAGTGTACGTACGAATATGAGTTGCCTGCGGGAAGCTCTTTTAATGTCGACTCAGGTGCACGAAGGTCTCTTTCATAGGTCTGTATGTCTAAGTGTAACCCGACAATTGCCAAGTCAGTCTTACATACGTCATTACATTCATTGAGTCATTACATTCACTACATTCAAGCAAAAATTGAGCTAATAAGCCTGTAATTGGTTGCCTAGGTGCTTGAATAGCCCGCTTGCTTGTGCATATGCATGTATACACCATGGTTCAGGTGGGTAAGAGAGACCTCATTACAAATCCACGACGGTCGCCAGGCATGCGACATCCATGTCGCAAACGGGAGCGTTGACTTGAAATTTCGCAACTCTCTTCTTCCGAGAAGCTCTTCCCGCATGCCTTACCTTTCTCGCTGCCCACGTCGCGAACGAAAATCGTCGCGCCAAGCCGACTGTTACGCGCGCACTCGGCGTTGGCGGGCTTGCGTCGTTTGCGTTTATTTCTTGGCTTCGCTTTCAGCGCGCGACTGTGACGCCACACCGAAGTGTGCCGCCATTTACTCCTTCCCAGCAGGCACCACGCGGAAGGGCTCTCAAACCGTTCGAGCTTGCGTGCACAAGGGGATGACACAGCGGCCGCCATCAATTATCACCATTTCGATTTCCACGACGCCGCTGGCCAGTCATTAAACGGACCCGCAATTAAGCTGTCGTTACATGTCGGCGCCGCGCATTCCGTCCGATCACACACGCGATTCCGCCGAGACGAATGTCCGCGGGGGCTCAATTCGCGGTTCGTCAGAGTTCCGTTTGGCCGGCCGGCGAGCCGGGTCGTTTGTATCGTGCAGTCGTCATCACCGGCGCTCGTTTCACGTTTGGGGCTACGAGGAGGAGGTTCGCACGTCCGTCATCGGGGATCTCCAAAGCATACAGTTGGTCGGCACGCTGACGGTCTTGATGCGACGTGCAGATAGAGTTTCGGCACGAACGAACAGGTCTTCGCCGTTCGAACGCTTCTCCGCAGTCGATGGACGGCTAACACAAGAGAGGAAGCCCGATCGTTGTCGAATGGTGTTTGTCGACTGTGTGTACTTAAGAACCACACTCGCTCTCTACAAACTGCCCAGCGTCCAGGATCCGTTGTGGTCGGCGCCGGTGTTTGATCTGGGCTGCTTCGATTATACGAGTTCACGCCGCAATAATTCATCCTTGAAATGACTCAATAAAAGCTTTCAGCCCCCCTCCCCCCTTTCATGCCAGTTCTACCTTGGACAACAATGGCTTCGATATAACAAGCAGCTGATGCGGCAGTGATCCCCGATAAGGCGTTGCAGTGCCCGAAGATTAGCGCGAGCTTTATCGGTTCCACTTTGGACCACGCGAAAGTCATTCGTCTTTTCCCGCGAATACGTACGCTTCCCGGCCCCATATGCCGTTACACGCGAGCCTCGTGGATCAAATTGCAACCCCGCCTAAGTATAGGTACGCCGTCTCGAACGCACGCATTGTGGTTTCGCATTGATGAATGGTCTTTACGAACGGCCGTCACGTTTTATATGGGTGAACGTCCTTGTTGCTCACGCGGATGTGGATACGCGGGTCTGTGGCTCGCTGTCCTGCTGCCTGCCCCTCCTCCGCTAGGTATCGATGGCTAACATCTAATAATGTGCAGGTTGAACGCCGTGGTTCTCGTTCGGATTAGAATTGCGCTGTCACAAATGGGAACGTACTCGCATCAGCGAATGTGCAGTCACCGTCTCTGCGAGAATGCGCTCGAGTTACCGCTAAAAGCTTTCTCTAAACCTCAAGGTTAACGAATTTTCGTTTAGAAAGCAACGCTCGCTTCTGAGTCGGGTTACAGTATACAGGTACAAGTATTAGAGAGTTACAGCAGAGTGGAGAACCGGTCCCGGTACGGTGCCCGGTAGGCGACCGGCGCTACTGCGCGTGCGCAGTGTAGGAAAAAGTGGTTGTGCGCACGTGCAGATGTGCCAGGTACCGTACCGGTACCGGTTTTCCGCGAGAGTTTTAGCACAGCAGGGAACCGGTCTCGGTACGGTACCCGGTTGGTGACCGGTGCTACTGCAAGTGCGCGAAGGGGGGAAAGAACTGCTAGTGCGCATGCGCAGGTGTATACCGGGTTCCGTACCGGAAGCGGTTCTCCGCTCTGCTACACCGCAACAGTACGGTGTTGTACCGTGGCGTTGTACCGTGGCGAGAGAAGTGTCGCCGACCTCATTCGCAAACAATCGCGTGCCTATAACAGGTGTACATTTGTTAACTCTCTCATAAAAGTTATTTCAGAATTTCTTGGCACCCCATTCTAGCTGCCAGAAAATCTGGCCAGTGATCACCTGTTGAATCTTCTGCTTAGAATTTTTTTGGGTGCACTTACCGGGTAAAGTAGGATTATTTTCTTTTGGGTTATTATTCGTGTATGGACAAGAGTCTTAGTAATAGGTCTTCCAGGCAGCACAGCAATGTTTTGGATGCCTTTATTTTAAAGAAACCTGACCGACAGCCATGAGAGCACGTTCGCAAGAACGTATACACAAAATCTCAATTGCAGGCGGGCGTGTGAGGGAACACCCGCACTAAACGATGTGACCTATGCACACGGTTGCCTTTTGCTCGCGAACCCTCGGGCCCAGCTTTTTCCTCGGTTTATCTCGGGCCGCCTTCAGCATCCGTGTTGGGTGAATGCGAATCCGCATCACATACACGGAGGGTGCCCCGCGTTGGGCGACGCAGGGGAGAGACCCGCGGGGCGTGGAGGGAGAGAGAAGACGCCCGTAATATCGAAACCGGAAGGGCAGGGTGCCGCACTTGCGCATGTATTCGAACGCGCCGCCTAACACCGCACCCTCCTTGTCTTGGCTTGACTTCGGCTGCTCACGCGTGCACGGATCAGGAGGCGAAGCCGTCGACGACGACGGGCCCCGCGCTTCCTGTCAGCAGTCATACCCCGACCCCGACACCATTCCTCGGCGTTTGATGTATGTGCTGGCAGGCTTGGAAGTGCGGTTTCTTCCACATCGAGATGGGACATTCCTGCTTCTCTTCGCAGTTGTTGTCAGTGTCGTGGATTCTCTTGTATGTCACGACCGGATAATCAACCATTCGGCTTTCGGTGACAGGGAATGTGTCTCTCGGATTTCTTTTGCCTCCGCCCCGTTTCGAGCTCTTCGCTCTGCAGGCTTTTGGTGGCGGCACAGTCCTGCGTGGCTGACGTAAGCCACTTCTGTAACCTACATGAAGGCGTTGAGGCGTTATTTCGCAAATTGTCGCTGTGATCAGAAGAAGAGTGAAGGAAGAGGGGAGATTTCGCCCACTGCATTTATACTTCACAGTATTGCGGTACGCGTCTGCTACGCGGAAAGGTTGATTTTTTCATCGGTGTATGCGTCTTAAAGGCCTCTTCCCTGCAACACCTCCTTATTATTATACGCACACGGATGGACTGCACTTTCCCAATCCGCTACGCCTCGCGGCTTTAACTGCAGGGACAAAATAGGCACGGCTGTTAATGCAGCAACTGAGTAACTTGAGCCGAATTTCCGCGTCACCGTTGCATCTGGCGCATTTGCATGATGGTCGATGCCCGACGCCTTTTCGGCGCCCACCGTGGAACGAATACCCTGCGCCGCATAAAGAAGTCTGTCTATGCAAAGCACTCCCCACCCACGCTCGAGGAAAACCGACATGTGGCAGGAAGACTGCACGTGAAGAAATAGGAGGAGTAAAGAAGAAGAAGCAAGGAACGAAAGTGGTGGTCGGGCAGGGTCATTCGACGAAAATGGCTTAGCGTGCGCCGTTTGGCGTATGCACATGCAACTATTCACGGGCCTTGAATTCGTCACAAAGGCGCGTAGCGGTCGCGGCGGGCACGCAAGCGGCAGCTGTCCACCAACAGAAGAGACTGCAACTATACGCTCTGTCTAATCAGTTCCGTGCAGTGGTATAAAGCCAATGGCTCTAGAAAACCGACCATCACGACTGTTTAAGTTATTTGCAGAAAAATACAGTATATGCAGGCTATTAAGCAAAGTATTGCCTGTTTTTTTTTTTTAACTGAAAGAACAAACGCACGCTGTAAACCGGACGAACGTACTTTCAGTGGCCAGTGAGCCGG
Organism: Haemaphysalis longicornis; assembly: GCF_048455015.1. Lineage (NCBI taxonomy): Eukaryota > Metazoa > Arthropoda > Arachnida > Ixodida > Ixodidae > Haemaphysalis > Haemaphysalis longicornis. The sequence continues at coordinate 64,015,382 of NW_027526422.1, forward strand.
AAAATCGAATAGTGCCGTTCGGAAGCACGAGCATGAAAGCGTGCATTGCCCCAGGTGCACGCTTTTTTGATTGGCTGCCGAAGCTTGTAAGCTTTGGCAGTATTGCTTGCAATTAGCGATAGAGGGTATACGTGTTGCGTTCGGAGTTAGAAGTGGTCACGGTGGAAAAGGTCGATAAGGGCGTTTCTGAAGAACGGTTTTGGCACGAGCGGAGGCTACGGAGTGCGTGTACCGTGTCACGGTGTGAGCGATCAATACACTGCGAGTAATGAGACGCGACCTCACAATGCGTTGGTGTCACGGTTTTACGGTTTAACTTCCGCGCTGAACAGGAAGGCCGATTAACTTGTTAATCGTGTGGGGAGCTGACCCTCGTGACTCGTGGACCAGAGAAATAATAATAATAAAGTGACTGCAAGAGTAAAGCATGACTTTTAGTAGGCATCTGTCTTCCAGAATTACGCCTTTAAGAAGTTGGCAGGCTTTGCAAGCTAACTTTCATTTTTTTTTTCTTTTACTTTTGTATTTCTTGAGATGAATTTGCTCACGCGGGGCTTTAGTGGAAATGTATACGAGTGGGTATGTCATCATCATCATCATAATTAACACCACCACCACCACCACCAACAACAACAACAACAACTACACCAACCTATAAATGTCCACAGAAGGACGAGGGCCGCTCTCATGGATTCCAACTGCTCGTGTTCTGTGGCGCCCGAGTTCATTCCTGGCCACAAAATTTTCTTTTTACACCCGACTTCTTACAACCGAATTCTCTCCCGAGTGGGTGCGTGCATATATATATAATTGGAAGTATATATATCCGTAATATTCAATGCTTACTTTGTCTAAGCACGATGGCCATTCTCCAATATGAAACGTCAAAAATTGAGTGAGTGGGCCGCGCCGACATTGTTGACTCAATCGTCTAGGATAGACGCGGCGGGTCACGCAATACGAGGCTCAATAAAAGGGTTGCCCGCTGCGTCCGTGATGTGTCTGCTCGGCTACAATCGCAAAGAGGAGTTGAAAGCTACTGACACGCATTCAAGTTTAAGAAGCGAGCCGTCTTCCGAGCAAACATTCGCCGCTTAGAGCCAGAGGGAGTTCAGTTGGTCGGACACGAATCGAACGTCCCTAGCCGATTTCATTCTCACGGCACGGTATTGTGAGAAGCCGAAGCGTGAAGAGTTCGCGTGTGATCAGCGCTGCGCTTAATGAGCTAGCAGAAATGAAGCAAGCAAGCAGGAAAGGAGAAGATGGAAAAAAGCACGATCACAGGATTGACGAAAGCCACGTTGAAGCGAATGACGGACGATCACCTTACTCCGAGCTTCTAAAGCTTTGCAAGAGACAGGAACGATGACTGTAGTGTTTGTAGACTATCATTATTTCCACGGTCGCCTTATCGCGAAACGTTTACTACGGCTTCGCAACAAGACTGCCTCGCCCTGCTAAGCGACACTTTAAAATTACACGTATATCCCCATCACTCACACTTGCATGCCCTGAAACTGCGCCGCACTTTTTTTTTTTGGTAATCGGGTAATTATTTCTTTGCATTGCTACCTTCCCAATATCGCTAATTGAGCCTTAACTACTTTAAATACTCTTAAACGTGTGACAAACAATCTGGAACATACGCTGCAGGCGCGAACATTTCCTGAAAACAACGAAGGCAGAAGCAATAAAAAAAACACACGACTACACTTCCGAGTCTATTACCTTGTTTCCAACTGTTAAGCAGCACGTTTTAGAGAGCAGAGAAAGGTGAGGACGTTGGGAGAGGGTCACTAAAGACGAAAAGAACGACCCTTTTACGCATCCTCGCAACCGCAGGGTTGCTCAGCGTCAACCTAACCAAGCGGCCAAGTACGCCAGAGTGGGGAGCAGGAAGCCTATCACAGCATAGAGTTTTAAGGATCGCTACCGGCTCGCTCCGCCTTTAATCTTCAACGACCTCGATCGAAGCGCCAGATTAGCGCGTTCCTCCTTTAAGTTGGTTGCTTTTTTCAGAAAGCCGGCAGCCAGATTCCATTAATCATGGGGGAACCCGCACATGTTGAACTTGTGCCTCCCGCCCTCTGTGGAGGCAATATGTGATGTAGCCGTACATCCTGCATATACGTATGCACATTCAGGCGCTCTTGTATAGTATAGATGGGGCGGGTTGCGTTTCCGTCTCAGTCTCGGGTCAAGCGTATTCGCGTGCACGCGGTGGCAAGCCGTGCGCTCATTATCGACTGCGGCGGTGCCCCGATCGGAATCTCAGCTTTTCCCATAATGGCGCGCATGCATGCATACAGGGGCTCTAAAATGGTGGGCCGACCCGCGCGCTCTTTGTGATCGAGAATTTGATCAATTGCCTCCACGCTGCGCGGGCGCTTTATGAGCGTGTCTGACGTTATAACGCCTTGCGCGTGCGTACGGAAACGCATAAATGTGCTGTCATGCCCAGCGGTTTCGCCTATTCCATGCACCTCTGGGTGCGGGCGGCGAAGGAAGAGAACTTCAGCTCTCTCCCTGTGCCAAACAAAGGCACTTAGACCTCAATATGAGTGCTCCCACCCCTTTCTTTTTCTCTTCTGTGTTCCGCCTCTACCCTTGCTCCAATTAGGTTTAGCCGCTAAGCCTTTCTGTGCCTTCGTCCGTCCTCTGCTCATATCGATAAACCTTCTTCGGAAAGGAGGGCTGACCGCACAGCGCCTGTTTGCCTACCTTGCACTTGGAAAGAGATAGTAGGAACATAAGGTGAAAATCAAAATAGGACAAAACCTTATGAGACACTCCTAATTGGCCAGAGCTTACTGACCATTAACGCTGGCTATGTAATTTTGTATTTGTAGGAAGGCCTTTACGAGCCCTCTCTGCTCGTTTTAGTCTTTCTTCGGACGCAAGATCTGTGTATTCTAAACGGTAGTTCTTGTGTCGTCGCAACCGCAAGTCACACCCATTCCAATCACGATAACTATGACATTATCCGGTTGTGACGTCACCGTCACGACTTTTGTTGCGTAACTCCATTAAGCCGTGACGTCACATCCAGAAGTTGTAACGTCATCGTCATCACGCTCCGAACTCCATTCTAAGCGCCGTGTTTTTACGCACATATATATCTTCGTCAAATACACTTTTCACTGAGGACAGCAACAGCCCTCATTTATTCCCGGCATTCCAGAACGTGATCGACGCGACCACAGACAAAAAGGGACTTCAGCCTTCATTCACGGTGCTAGGCGAGCGTTGTTACGCATGCCTACATTCCAGACTCAGGTCTTCCGGGCCGCGGGGAAGGCGTTCCACGTCGCCCCCGCGTCGTCGGGGCTACGGAATTTCGGCCACCCGCCGCGGGCGAAGGAAGCCTGGTTGACAGGGCTGAAATATCAGACCACGCTGCGGGCGAATAAACAACCCCGCGTGCGAGCCGGGGCGACGAATGTCCGCCGCGTGAGGTGCGCCACTTGCCACATCCCGCGCATGCGCGGAGGGAGGACAAGGGGCCGTTACGCAAGTCGGGAGGAGACACGCCTGGACACGTCGCGCCGTAAATCTTGCCCCCGGCATCCGGAATGCCGCGCGGAATGGGGATGTACGCCTTATACGCGGTGTAATACGCGCTATATGCCCGACGCTGGCCCTGCCGCACCACGAGCCCCTCGCTGTGCGACCTGGACTTCCCTCTTGGTTCCTTACCGTTAACTGGATGACCTGAAAACTCGTTTTGTGGCTCGCATCTTGTTCGCTTCGTGGTGATCGTCGCCAAATGTGCGCTCACGATTCACCGAGAGCATTCTGCAATAGAGCACTCGTTGGTGTTAGGGGCGTTAAAGGGACCCTGCAACACTTTTGATAAGCGCTTTCACTCTTTCCTTCGCGTCTGGAGACCACTGCGAAAGCTATAGTTATCGCGAGCACGGAGCGGCACTGCGTGATTTGCTAGTCGCACCAGATACGCCTTCCATTTCTGCTTTGTTTTGTGGCTTTTTTTTATAAGATGCTATCGAAAAGCGTTCACTGCTGCAACTGAAGGAAAACCGGCCAACAGCTGCTACATGGCCTTAGTGACGTAATTCGAGCCGTCGAAGAACGTCAAGACCGGGAAAGAAAGAAGAACCTTTTGGGTGAGTTTACAAGTGATCTGGTGGGCATAGACCAGTAATTTTTGGCTGAGGTACTTTGCGACCCCCTAGTACTGGGTGTGTTGGGTGACTACGTTCTGCAAGCATTTAAGATTTCAAAAAAGTTGAAGAAAATGTTGCAGGGTCCCTTTAAGAACTGCGCTTCGATTTTGCCCTGAGTAGGTAACACATGCATCATTATTCTTTCTCCTCACGAGTGCGAACGCGGTAAAGCATTCGGGGAAATGTCCACACTAGTACAATGTTGCAACCCAAGAGAGGGCTTGGATTGACAGGATGGTTCAGTTTAGCAAAGACGACTTTTGGCGGCAAATTTCGACGTGGAGGAGAAGTAGATTCGCACTGACTCACATGGGCACACGCTCGGAATACTTTGTGTTATAACTGAATGCGCCTGTAACAGTGCAGACGAGTCAAAGCCAGGGATTACTTCGGCGACACCCCGTTGTTTTCCACGGCGCTCCGAAGCGCAATCACCAGCTGCCACGGTTTCGCTTTTGGACGGGGTTATTTAACGAACGAGACCGGTCTCCACGAGACATCTTCATCTGTCTAACTCACGGACACGGATGTGCCGCGCTTATACAGAGGCTCTCGTGCCCAAAGGTTCGGCCTTGCAAGTCACCGAGCCGCAGTGGCCGGCGGCGTCAGTCTTCATTCCTATTCAATTCTACGAGCATGGTTTATGAATAACTCGTCGTGGCCCGGGCGGCCGGTTCATTTGTTACGCCTTTCACGACGGCCAGTGTAGGGAGCGGCGCGTTCCGGCGACCTTAGTGCCGCAGGAGAAATCGAGCGCCTTCCCGCTGAGACGCCGCAGGAGCGCGCGTTCCCCCGAGAGCATGAACGAAAAGGTTAGGGCTCCGATGATCATGACCACGACGCTCTGTCTGTGGTACCTAACGAGTATATATTCGGCTCGCCGGTTGACAGCTCGTGGCAGATATACGACCGAGAAACTCTTCCGTCTTTCCCGTCCTGTTGTGAACGGCCGTTGGAGGGAACTCTTCAAGAGACCTGGAACAGTGGTGAATACTACATCGCTGAACGTAGGCAGCGCCCTCTTTTCCTCTCATACTTTGCTGTTCGTTGTTTCCGCGAATTGAAACCTCATCCGTATCACCTCTTTCATATACCATACGTGCGGACTCGCAATTCTGCGGACGTGAAGGGAGGGGGGAGGGGGGGAGGGGGGGGGGGGGGGGGGGAGTGCAGTGAGTTACAGAAGAGGAGGAGAAAGCTGGGGCGAAGGGACCTTTCTGCCGACGACAATAATCTAGGACCGCGGGTGGAAAGAGCGGTGAAAGCAAGGCATAAATCAGGGGTAGACAACGGCGATAATTAATGCAAGCGCCACGAAGGACTATGCAGTACACGGGTGCGGGAACCTCCGTCACGAAACAGCGCCACACATCATGACGTCTCGTCTCTCAGCGAGCCGTCGCTACACGTCTTTTATGCGCGTTTGGCTTACGACATCTATAACGATACCCTACGGTGAGTGCCATCGGCCATACCATGCTGAATACGCCAGTTCTCGTCCGATCACCCTACGGTGAAGCGTCGTCATTAAAGAAGAGTAGAAGGAAAGTATCTTGCCTTTGCCGTCTCTTTTAATGGCCCTTTGAAAGGCGGATCATCGCAACAAATGGCATGCGGCTCGTCTTAACCACCCTTTCATCGACTCCGCCGTTGTCTCTGCTGCTTTTACAGACGCCGCGTGCCATTGATTTGCGCATACATATTCAGAACGACTGAAACCATCGACACCTTGAAGGTGGGAAGACAGAATGCACGCCATCGCGCTGTACGACCGCTGTCGCCACGCTTAGTTCATTACGTCTTTTCGTCGTACTCCGATCGGCGCAAGACGAGCAATAGGAGTTGTAAGCGGCGTTGCGGGCTCGGCTCGGAGCTGTACTTTTTATCGCCCAGGTGGTGAGACGCTCACGTCAAGCTGTAATACTCTTGGTCCCCGTATCGACTCCGGTCTGTTCTGTGCCGTCAAAGCAGCCTCGCGACGGCGTCGACGCTGGGCGCGTCCTCTTTCTCTCTCGGTCGCAGGGGACGACAGGATGCTGCTGCCGCTGCCGGGGCGTCGGCCCGAGAACCGTTTCCGACGGCAGACGCACAAATCACCACCCCTTCTTCCTCCACTTTCGCGCGCTGCTACGAGAGAAAGGAGAAGTGTGTGCGATTCTCACACTCGTGGAGGGAAGAGGCAGGGGGCAAGGGAGGCGCCTTGTGGGATGCCACCACCACGCTAGAGGAATGTCGCCGACACGAGCGGGCATACGATCGGCAGCAGGAACATCAGCGCGAACCGCGCCCGCCCAGCGAGCGGGGAAAAGCGTCTGGGAGCGACCACGACGTCGTCGCAGTGAAGGAGATGGCACGTCGCCACGGAACTCGAGAGAGAAGGCCGTGGTGGTATTGCGTCATCGATGAGACGAAAGAGACGGATTGCTCAGATTTTAGTAGGCGATATTGAAAAGTCAATGTGCGAGGTGTGAAATGACTCCGAGGCTTGACGGGAAGATATGCCGGGCATGTGAGAGTACCCGTGGCCTTATGTGTCGACGACGGTGACAGATGGCTTCGCCCGCTGTTTGTGACGGCTGTGTTCTCACCTGTCGTCGTCGTCGTTGCAGTTTTCAACGAAGGCGAATGTATATTCGCGTGCAACGGGTGGCGAAGGGGGACGGTCTTAGTCCTTGGAAAGAAAGAAAGAAAGAAAGAAAGAAAGAAAGAAAGAAGGAAAGAAATTAAAAGAAATAAATAAATAAAGAAAGAAAGAAAGAAAGAAAGAAAGACAGAAAGAAAGAAAGAAAGAAAGAAAACGTGAGAGATGGCAAGTTTCGAAGGGGAGCCAACCGGAAATAGAAGCATATTTTTTTCTGCGTCGTAACTAGCAAATAATAATAATAAAAATGGAATAACACAAACATTTATATTTGCTGCATGTGACTTATATTCACATAAGCAGCTAGATACGACGATAGGCGCGGAAAGAAGGCAGTCGCATGCCGCGCGCGTCAAAGACAGCAAGCAAGGTCTATTTGGGCTCTCTTAGTGACGCAAGTGAACCAAATAAGGTATGCTTGCGCACTTAGAACGAATCTGAATGAGATCGTCCCCTAATTTGATTGCCAATATTCTCGGGGTCCATTTGGATATGCTGTACATGATTTCCGGTCTGTGTCTCTACGCTTGCCTTCGTCTCCAGTCCCCTCCCCCCAAAGGGTTATGCGTGCCCCCACTCACTTCCTCTGGCGAGTTAAGGTCTCCTCACTGGAAACGAGCGGGTTCCAGTAAAAAAAAAAAAAAAAAAAGAAAAGGGTACGAACTAACACGCAACGTTCGTCCTCGTCCTCAGCTCGAGCCAGAAACAAGAATCTACGAGAACACAGAACACCGCTCCCATTACGGACAGCCCGGTGTCATTGCATGCTTCGTCACCTAACGTAAGTATACCACTGGTGAATGACCCAGTGGTGACTTCAGGCATGAAAAATCCCGCCCGTGCCTCTCACGCAATTAAGGAAAGGCGGCGGCCATTTAGAGACGAAACGGAGCCGAGGAGAAGACACCGGAGACGTTCCGGGCGGAGAAACTGGCGCTCATTTTGCGTACACCTGTTTTCGCGGACTCGTGCACGCATCAGGTGGCCACTGCGAGTGCATTGCTCGCACGTTAGGGGCGAGACGGAGCCGAACGGCGCCCATTACGCGGCTATATAGACGCGCGCTCACTCTCACTGTCAAAGAAGGACCCTTGGGCGACGTCATTACCGCGGGCGGCGGTCAAAGGGTTGCGAGCGGCCTCCGTCGAGATTGCAGGGGGCCAGGGTTATTGCGATAACAGGACGCTGCTTCTCGGGTAATTGAGCTACACCCCGCGGGATAATACTGCTCCCCCCCCCCCCCCCCCTTCGATCGTTGCGGCATTAACGGTCCCGTAATAGATAAGTTGGGGTTACTCGAGAGCGTTTCCTACACTCCTCCCGGATTGATGTCTGTGTGTGTACACATGTTCGGGAGGCGTATTAATTCGCGAATCAAGACATTCGGCAGTACCGCGGGCGTTCACCCCTGTCAGGAATGCGTTTATCGGTTCCTTCTCTCTCCGAAGAGCATCGCTCATTACGCACTGTGACTGGGTCCCGCGAGTCGTGCTTCAATCCGGGAAGGATTCTCTGCTGGCCCCGCCTGAGTGCGAATTGGGATTGCGTGTAACGTCGCTTCTTGCTCCTGTCCCGCTTTAAAACGTCCCGCACCCGCGAGACCTGTTCCGTTGCAAGCAATCCGGATCTCCAAAATTTGTGATTCCGCATGCGCGTCCGGCCCGGAAAAGGTCGAGCCTCTTTTTCGCATCCTCTTATTTAAATGAGAAGCCCGAAGGTGTTAGTTTTATTCCAGGTCTTGGCAGCATTTTCTCTTTTTTTAACTCATGGAAGCGTTACAGGTGGACTTTGAAGAATTTCAGAGGGCCGAAACCAAGTTGTAGCTCTTCATTACTGTGCATATCACAGACCACGTGACGCTGCGTGGGCGTCGTGAAACCCTAGCTTTGAAGAGAACACGAACTATCACACGAACGCAACGGGATTATTTGACGTTGGGGTTGCCTTGCAGCTTCTGCCTCTTACGGCAGAAAATATCCTAGATGATGATTATTATTATTATTATTATTATTATTATTATTATTATTATTATTATTATTATTATTATTATTATTATTATTATTATTATTAAAAAGTTTTACTCCCTACTAACTCCTTTTGGTCACCTTCACAGCAGCATGGGTAAGCTTGCAGCGAAGCACCCTTTAAAGGCAAACCTCGCGATCGTGGCACGGGCCTGACAAACAGCCGACAATTCCCCTGTAACAGCCAGCGGTTAAAAACGTAAGGCGGGATAAGATGTTGCGAAATTAATCCAACCCTGTTTATACACTTCCATGCAATCGTAATAATTGTAGGTCCAGCGAATTTGGTTATTTATTTTTTGCGGCCTCCCAAAAAACTTCGCAAAGTCGCGCACAAACATTAATTTAAGCGTTTCCCTACCAGGCCGTCTTGCCGCTTTCTCATTAAAGCCTATCAGTCAATTAGTGCGTCAATTTTAAACACCTTTTCTGCAGTCGAGACAGCGTTTGCGGGCAGACATGAAACGTCGCGAGAATTTTCGCACCGTATTTGATTCGACTCATCCGTCACAATCGATGCATTGTTGCTAATATCGCGCAGCTGTAGGTGCACAAAGGGTGGCCATGACCCTACAGGGTCCCGATTGCCCTCACCCATCATCTCATACCCGGTGGTTAAGTGTTACCACCGTGACTGTCAGACAGACTATCCTTCGAGAAAGCATCGTGCAAGGCTTCCACGCCGGCCCGATTCCAGCACTCGATCGTGCCCCGAAGCGAGCAAGAGATGCGAGGAAGGTCAGATTCGATTCGCTGACCCGCCGGGCCGGACCACCGAACGTAAAGCGCGCCAGCGCACGCAGGCGGTGCCTTCCGACAGAGCTTGCCTCAGCGCGCGTAGCCCCGCCAAGCGCGTAATCTCATTGTATTCTCGGGCAGCGCGGGAAAGAAAGGAAAAAAAAAGAAAAAAGCGTCTCGGGAAGCAGCAGCGAAAGCATGCAGGCACTCCTCGGGCAGCAGCAGCCAGTCAACAGCGACAGCAAGTTCTTGAACTTGGCTGCAGGCGGAGAAAGGGTCGCTCGTGATCCCCCCGGGTCGTTCGTTCGCTGGCGGCGTCACAGTTCTCCACAAAACGCGAGCGGAAGAAAGAGAAAGTGGCCGCCGGCAGCAGCAGCAGCAGCAGCAGCGCGCTCTCGTCCGAGACGCAATGACCTCTGCCCCCCCCCCCCCCCCCCCCTTGCGTCTTCCTGGCCCGCTCACGGACCGTCTTCCTCCCCTTCGTGAGCTCACTGCGGGCCGTCTGCCGCAGCCGAAAAAAGCAAAAAAAGGGGGCTCGGAACCACGCGCATCTGAACCCGGCCGTCTCTACTTTCTTTCCGCGCCGTACTTTTCTTTCTCCCTTTTTTGGGCGCAGCCTTTTTCGCTCGCCTCCGTAATATGAAAGAGCGCCGTTGTCATTTGAGTCTCTTGACCGGCTCACTGAGTGCCGCCGCCGCTGCCGAGCCCTTCTCTTTGTGCGTGGCCTTACCGCAGGCATTCGGGCACCGCGTGAGACGTTGAGCGTCCCTTGCAGCGTGTGCATATTTGCCGAGCGCTGGGCTCCGTCGCGAATCGGAAGCCGGGGATAAGTAGCAGTCGGAGTGATCGTGGCGCTTCTCTCGTCCGCCCCGCTGTGTCGGCGATGGTCGCTCCGCGTTTTGCTCTGAACGCCAGTGCAGGATCCTTGTGGATTGGGACAGCCGTGACCGTATCCATCCGCATGTCCAACGCACTGGAGGCCGCCGCGTTTCGCTTTCTCTCTCGCAACTCCGGAGCGACTCCGTGGAACGACCGCACCACGTGTACACTCGGCTCGCGTGGGAACAATGCCCCATCGCTTCTGTGTGGACGGACTGTGCGCCGAGCTTCGGCTGATACGTCACAGTAACCGGAATTAGTTATAGGGCGCTGCTCCAAGTTGGCGAAACAAATGACAAGGTTTTAGGTTTACTATGCGCGGAAGCCATGTCTGACCTCTCACACTGCCGGGTAATATTGGCAACGCGGTGTTCCGCGTGCAAGCGCGACGAAACTTTGCGCGCACGTGAGTTTTCGTTACATCGTTCCCGTCACAGTTGCTGCAGCCAGTACAAAATCACAAAGGCCGCCCAAGAATGCAATAACTTGTTAGGTTTTTCCGCGCCGTGAGGTTCTTCTGGTTCACATGTACTGGCAATGTTGAGTATTGGTGTGGTGGGGCCATATACCTACACCATGCAGCTGCAGCAGAAAAACCGTCGCTGCGTCGCAAAATAGGGCAGTTGAGGAACAAGTATATAACTTGATATTAAGATGTCGACATTAAAGTAATCAAAATCGTATCATGGCTGCTGGTATCCGGAGTGGCCTTTAATGGGCGTAGACTTTCTTGACGCTATTTATTCATTCCTTTCCCACGCTGGTGTGGAGCCTACAATTCGCCACGCTTGAACCAATGCGACTGACTTCGTCCAACTGCCGTACACGCTGTGTCGTCTCTGTACGTCGGCACAGCGGTGCGAGTGGAAGTATTCCGGGTCTCGTTGGCGACATGAATAGAGTTCGCCATTGTGTCCTCGTTTCGTTGCAGACAACGTGGGTGGGACTCAGCCCGTTTTTCACAAAAGAGGACGGGCGTGCCGTCCGGGGAACACGGTTCCAGCTTAATCGCTGCTGGGCTTTAGCCGCCGCTGTTATAATACCTCTTGCAGTTCTTCAAAGTCAACCGCCCCTTGGAAGAAGATGCGGGCAATGCTTTGTTGCGACGCCGGCAGGGCGTTGTCGCACGATAAGATTGCAGGGCAGCTTGAAACCACGTAGTCTGGAGACCATTCGTATACCTGTCCGTAGCATCCTATTAATGATGATTTCTGTGAAGAGATGGACTTGGGATAATAGACCCTGCGTACGTATATAATACTAAAGCGTACCTCGCAATAACAGACGGTCTGTGACGTGGCTGTTCGCAGGAAACCCCTTGACCGCAATGTCGAAAGCATGGCTTAAAATGATCACAGAACGAGACGCCCTTGTCCTCAGCAAGCGCCAATGGTGTGAAAGTTGCTTTCCTTCGCGAGAGGGTGAAAGTAAAGGTCGCTGACTGTTCTTGAAATGGCCTAACAGACTCAAAAATAAGAGTAGTCTGATGGTAGCAGGAATGGTGAACGCCACGGCAGTCGGCGTAATGGCTATTCAGTTAACGAGCGCCTGCAGCGGGGCTACCGTATGCGCCTGCGGCCGTGTGTTCCCGCGGACCGGTCGACGCGTGGGGCAGGCAGTGGAACTTGCTTTGGCAGCGCACAACGCGGGTGGCTCACTATTGGGTACACCCAGGACGCGATCGTGAGAGAGTCGAGGTCCCATCATGCATATATACAGACTTCGAATGCGTCGTACAGGCACTGTATAGACCACGCAGTTAAGGCTGAAAGCTGCGGGCTAGCCAGTTTTGGCTCACTATTGGGTACACCCAGGACGCAAACCTGAGAGACTCGAGGTCGCACCATGCATGTATACAGGCTCCGAATGTGTCCTGCAGACACTACACTCTTAGGCAAAAATGACTAAAAGTTCGTCCTTTCGGGGACTAACGGCCTCTGCCACAATCATTAGTCCTTTGCGGACTAACTGCGAGGGGACGAACGGTTAGTCCCCCACCCGGATGGTCCGTTCCGATACTCCCCAAGGACGAACTGCGTAGAGTGCAGAAAAAAGAAAAAAACTCCAGCACCGCCAGTGATCGAACCCATGACGCCCGGATTTATACACAAGGAACCCGACGTGCTATCCGCTGGACCACGCCGCCGGGTGGCAGCTGCGGCAGATAATATTCATGTGTACAGCGTGTAGTGTGCATAACGCAACAGATCCGTTGCAACTGGTGCCTGAATTTCTATCTGTGCAAGCGAATGTGACTGCGTTTTGCGCCTTGCGCTTAGCGCTTTGCTAGGTTTAGGGACTATTGCTCAGTTCGATTCGAAGTAGAGCCTCACAACCATAGTTTTTCTCGTAAATAACAATCAACTCGTCGTCGCCTAGTTGAGATAGGTAGCTGGGCGATCGGACGACTCATTTGTTTCCGCAAAAATTAGCGCAAGCTAAGTGCTTTCTTAGTGTTCGATACATATGTTAAGTGCTCTATGTAACGTATGTGAACGGTGTCGTCTCTGTGAGTGTCAGAATAAGGGAAGATGCCATATTTTCCTGCATCGGCGAAAGGGAATTCGGTGTTGCTTAGCCTGAATTCTTCCAATTCGCGTCGCTAGACGATTGCGACTGGGAAATGCAAGCGGGTTTTACAGCAGTTTCAGCATTGTCATAGCTTTGGTGCCCAAGGCAATTATGTACCGAGTGTAAATAATAACTTCGAGACGCTTACCTGTTGCGAGCATTTTTGTTTTGCAGTTGTCATCAGCAACATGCGTTTTTTCTCGTCTGTTAAAATATACATATTCATTACGCTCAGGAATACACTTTTGCTATTGTCACTAATTTTTGCGTTACTCTTAAGGCGCTTGAAAGCTTTCATTGGCCGTTATTACCTCGCACGAATCATATGCAACACAGCGTATCAACATAACCTCGCCGAGAAGCGTACGACAATCGCGCTTCGCCGCTCCTTGCCATTACCCGCCGCTCTACTATAACCCTAAGCAATTTTCTTATAACTAACATCACTATTTTCTCCCGTGGCACCTTCTAAAGCACCCAGTGACTGCAATGGCTTGTGTTTCGGAAATATAAAACTGTTCGCAGACATATGCGCGAAAGGGCAACGACGACGCCATTAGGGGATTAACGACGCAGCAAAGAGACTAACTGCATGCGTTTCGTCTTCCCGTTACTCCTTATAGATCGGCGGGGACGAACGGTTAGTCCACATTTATGCACACGGCACGTACTCTGCCGCAGATACTCCCCTTGAAGATGAACAGTCGCCCGCGAAAACTAACGGCTGTATTTTAGTCCCTATTTTAGTCCTTTTTGCCTAAGAGTGTATATAGATCACGCAGTTAAGGCTGAAAGCTGTGGGCTAGTTGGATTTGACTTACATACATTTCATTAGCATGAATAAGACACAGACAAAGAAATCATGCACCCCTCCGTCAAACGACGATGGTTGAACGCGAAGCGTTCTCGTGACGAATTCTTTGGTTGCCGTCGAAGTTTCCCAAACCGCTTTCACCATGTCGAAACGGAGCAATGGGATAGACGTGGGCTTCGTAACGCGAGTGACCCATAGTTAGATTCCGGCCTTGGGTAGCGTTTTTTTTTCTTTTTCACTTCGGCGTTTTCGCGTTACAGACGCCATCAGTGAGATCACATAGAGCTTCGCTTTAAAACATGCACCCAGCACGCCAGCAGTCGTCCTGTGTGCATCTTTCAATTCGTCCATCTCTTGTTTTCGCTGGGGAAATGTATTCACAGATCGCTCGTTGAACTGGATGACGAAAGATATCTACATATTTTCACGCTCCACGAACAAGGCTGACAAACTTTGGAGTTTGGGCATTGCTGAACGCTTTTCGTGACGTCACGCGAAAGCCAGTGGTACCAGTCACGCTACGTGTTCCCCTACGGCCAAGTCCGTTCAATCATACGTGGGCTCCCTCGGCAAAGCAGTTTCTGTATTCTCAGTAGCTGTGTGTGTGTGGTGTCCACAGCACGTGATCTTGTGCAATACTTAACGCGGGGGAGCGGCAGCTATGCGGGCCGGAGAAGGGCATCGGCGAAGAACGGCGAGGCGGCGGCAGTGAGTGTCCGGCGGCGGTGCAGGCTCACTTTCCGCTGCGCTGCATCGGGCGAACGTGACGGGCAAACCAGTCGGGCTGCTGCTGCTGCTGCTGCTGCCCGGATCGTCCTGAACGGAGCCACGGCGCGCAAGGACGCCCGATTATTGCCGCTACGCCCGCTCTCTCGTTCTTGCTTTCTCTCATGCGCGTACTGCGGGACGAGTCTTGCTTTTTGCTATACCCCGTACACCTTTCACACGTGCACTGGCGTGGGCGAACAGTCTCTTATACCTTTAAAGCTTATTCGTCCTACGAGAAGCCTTTTTTTACGATTAGTCTGGGCTTGTGGGGCTGATTTATAATCGGCGCAGTCGACAGGGCGAAATAACTGCACATGGGTCACACATTCCCTAGCGTGATAGATTTCACCAAAGTCTGAAGAGTGAAAAGGAGAATAGCTTTTTCTTTTTTACATTCACGAGATGCAAGTGTTATTTGTTTGCGTATTTAGTATTGAAAAAACAGTTTAACTTCGCCTGGATGCACCGCCAAGTGCAGGTTCGCGCCGCAACAGTGCGTTACTGCTATTGCGAATTGGATGCCCTGTTGGGGGGCAGCTTTCGAACGCGAAATTTCACACTCAACGGGAAGCTCGGCGGCGTAACTTATTTAGATAAATATTTTCGCTCCGTCCCTCGTTTTAGTTTTAATACCAGTATGAGCCCTTTGCTGTGTTGTCACAATACATTCAGCTATAACTTTTGTTTTCCGCCTGGCGGTCGACTCCTCCTCCAGTACATTTTTTTACAAAATATCTAGCTCTTTTAACTTAGCCACCGTCTTCCTTGCTCTTTCCTGTCGCTTCTAACGAAACCTTTGTTGTTTTATTCTCTTATAGGTTCGTTACGTGGTGTCGTAAGGCTTCGCTTTTTCGAACAGCGAGCGACCGGCCTTCCACGAGCTGATCTCTTATTGTTACCGGGCCAGGGCCTCTTACTGGACCGGCAACGCTGCTTCGGCGCGCACATGTGCATACACGCGGCACACGGCACTGGCATTGCGAACGTGCGTACAACAGGCCCCGGGAATGCAGCGGCCGATTTACCCCTGTGTGGGAAGGCGGGGAAAACGAATGGCTTCATTGTTCTTGGAGCGCCTTCCGCCACGGCTTCCCGTCGTTCGCTTTGCAGTCCGGTGCCGAGCGACTCTCAGGAGCCCTCCTGCATGCGCGGACGGACCGGCGGCGGGTGGGAAAAGAATCGGAAGCGAGGCTTTTACCACCCTTCCTCTCCCCCTCGGAAATCCTGTAGTTAAGGAAGAGCTTCCCCCTCTAATAACACTTAGGCACGCCATCATATAGTCCGCGCGCCGAGTCCGTCTGCAATTGTCCGCCACCTCGTGTCGTCCGCTGCTTGGCGGTTGTTTTAATGTCCGCCGGCTGGCAGCCTCAAATCACGTTTTGAGGCGATTACGCATGCCTGCTTTGTTTGTCTTCTGTCATTCGGGCGTTCTCACGGGTGCTTGTTGGTGGCAGGCATTTGAGAGAGACGAAAGGGTAAATGGGGCTATGCGCCTTACTTTCCGTGTACTTCAGGGCTGCTATGTGTCACCGACAATTTCGCGAGCCTTGCAATGGGCAAAACTGGGCGCTCGCGAGGGAGCTGAAAGTCTCTCTGTTCGTGCACACTAGTGCACACACTTGTGGATTTACAAATTTGCCGCCTCGGCAGTAACCTTCGTAATTCTGTCTCTACGGTTGAGCTTGTGAGTCATTTGTGTTTCCTGGTGCCATCGCTACGCCTAATTGTGCGAACTCCACGTCAATGTCAATGTCTCCGGTCGTCTTTTAACCCCTGCCCGCAGAACCTTGCTCCCCCATATCGAGGCATGTATGCAGACAGCTCACTCGCACACGTCGGGAGGTTTCCTAACTCGTCTAGGAAGCGCTTACTCGTTTTAAACCCCATTTTCGCCTTCCTTCATATCCACCCTTCCCCCAAAAAAGATCGGTAGCTATGAAGGGCGCTCCATCCATCTGACGATGCGACGGAGAAACCTCATAAGGCTTGTTCGCGCTTTTCTCGGAGCTTATCGCTGGCACTTTGTCAGGCGGCAGGTGTGACCACCGGTGCGTGGTCAGGTTCGCTCCTCGTGCCAAGACGACCGTGCCAGGAGGGATTTATTACAGCTCGCTTTGTCCGCATTGTGTGTTTATGAGCTCGTGCGGGGAAGCTGCAGCTACGGCGTTAAACGTTGTCCCTCCGCAGCGAATTGCGCGATGCTCTCCTCGGCGTGCGCATAAGGGCACACGGGGAAGACGAGAAGGATGCACGATGTATACCATGAGGTTTTTTGCCGCGCAACGCGCGCACACTGACGGGCGAGTAAGTTTAACGCGGGAGCTCCTTTAAAAGCGAGTAGCGATCGCGGCCAAGATCGCGACGACATGTGTATGCGCTGCGGCTGCGTTTTGGCCACCGTTCGACTTTATGGTGCTTCGAGTCGCGCGAAGCGTGATAAACGACGATGAGAACGAGAAACGACACTGGTGGTTAACTGCGGTCCTGTCGGCTGCGCCAAATTTCTGAAATCTTACACGCTACATCGCTGTCCGTTACGCAATTTTGTTTCTTGCCTTTCGCCTCGAAGCAAGTAACCTTCGTTTGGTTGTTTGACGGTTTAGAAAGCTGTTGTCGGTGTGGTTCGATGCCAAGGTCTGGTTAGTCACGAACGTGATGGGAATCGCTGTTATCCCTTTGTCTTGTAGTCCTTCTCTATTTAAATAAGTATCGGGATGCTAATTTCTATGGCACGTTTCTCTTCACGCCACGCCGGGTAAATAGTGAGACGTTATTGAAGTGTTCTTCTACGGTCAGTACGAAGTAATCGGCACGAATTTTAAGTTCTTGGTGTTCCGGAGTGCTTGTCCATCGTGTTGCACTTTAAATCACGGCGCCAAAAAATGTTTTGTATTTTTATTGGTCAGTAAGATAACCGAATTAAATTTCGAAAGGGCGCAATGAGCAACTAATTCAAAAATTATGTGAATGTTGTTACATGTACGCTACTATCCATCAAACAGGCAATCGTGGTCTCAGTATATTGTGTGGAAGTTCTTAGGTGCTCTGTCGCTCTGTAAGCAGAATTTATGTACCAAGGAAGCCTGCAGGTAACGCGCACAGTACTTTTTACACGATTTTCCCATGGAACAAACAAGTGTTAACCATTTATTGACATATTGCGACCACTAAATACTGCCTTAATTAAACTATACTCAAGTGTATATTTATTACAAAAAGTTCTGTTCTGTTCTCTTATTGTTTGTCGCTGGCAGATTTAACACATGGCGTGCATAAACAAAAAAAAAAAAAAGAAAAGAAAAACACTGCCTCAAGATCGTATATGGAACACGAGAAAAGTAAATGGAACAGGGTTTGAGTAAACGGGACGGAAATACACGGAACAAAAAGGCGACAAGCACTGATCCACATATATTAGGGTTGTTACTATTTGAAAAACGCGTACGAATCCGTGCAACCCATGTAACTATATGAACAACGCAGTTATAACGAAAACAAAACGCGTTTCATGCAAAACCATCTCATCCACTTAATAATATCCGTCGGAATGGTGAAATAAATGGAACATCATCTCTATATGGAACCTAAATGCAACTTAAATGGAACCAGACTGGGACTGTATATATAGCCCGCGAGTGTGAAGCTACCGTCTCAAGCAAGAAGGCAGAAAGAAGGCAAGCCGAGAATGTCTCGGGGGCCATCTCCAAGGGGAAAGGAAGAAAGATGATGCACACTGACAGGAGGGCGGAAGCCGGACACTTCCGCTCGAGGCAGACAAGGCGCGACAGACGCTTGGCGGCGCGAGATGACCGCTCGGAGTGCGCTTGCCACCTCCTCCAACGACGGTGCCTAGAACAAAGGGCACCGGGCGACAGTGGCATTTGCGGCGCCGCTGACCCAGATGCGAGTGTGACCACGAGGGAGGGGGAGACGAGTGCGCGTGCACGCGTCGGACTCGCGCGCACGCAACGCGTGCAGGCCTCGGCGGCGTAGAAGCGTGTGCAGAGGGAGAACTAACCGATTGACACCTCGCTTAACCGGTCCGCCACCGGAAACAGCGTGGGTGCCCGCCGTGTTGATTGAACGGGCGACCGAAGGGAACGGCCTCATAAAGAATAACTCGCCCGAATGAGTTCTTGTTTGTGTGTGCACGGCTGGAGCTTTCGGTTGCGGACATTCAGAAAGAACACTGCCGCGGTGTTTGGCGGCAGGAGGGGACATCGTCAGGCGCAAGCCGGAAATTAAAGATGCGATATCATAGATCACGTATAGCCTATTAGTGCTAGGCGCAGTGCGGCTAAGTGCTGTCATGTGCATTCTCATAGCGTGTGGCTGTAAGCTCGTTTGGTTGCAACTCCGAATGGCGAGGCAGTTTAGTTCTGAGAGCTACTTCTCGGCAGACTCACTTTAAGCTTCCCCGCGCCTTTCAGAGCAAGATAATGAATTTCTCCAACCTCATTTAACGCATGTAGAGCTGTACAAATTGACCTCCTGGTTCAGACAGGAAACTTTTTTGCGGTGTTTTTTTCTCTCCGGGTGATTAATTTTACCCCTGTAGTGATCTCTGAATATGAGGACTGCGTGACAAAACTTATAGTTGCCCGAACCTTGAGGCCATCGTTGCTCCCTCGATGGCGATGATTGTGTTTAATGGCGCAAGGGCTACTCGACGGCCAAAGAGAGCCAAGAAGAACTCATTGCTTTTTCAGTGCCTCGTAAACCTTATAACCTGCGCGAGAGAGTGTGCTGATGGGGAGATTGGTTGACGGGCGACTCCAGACGCTCTGTAATTTAAGAATCAGCTCTAACCTTGCCCCATCTTCCGTCATTATACAGATCTATAGCTAAAGGCGGAGGAAACGAAATTATCCCCAAAGTTCCGCTATTGTTGTCCGTCGAGAAAGCCTTCCTTGGCGCCGATATCACCGCACATCCCCTCCAGAAACCGAGCACCCTGTATATTGAAGGTTACGCATTAATGACCGCTTAATGCATTCGGGTCGCACGCATCTGATGAAGCGATCGCATTTGACGCACCGCGTGCCGCACTTATAATGCGTCGTGAAGCGGCGTCTCTAAGGGATTGTGCGATGCCAAGGCCGTGAACCCGGTTATAAAGAAATATATCGCATTAGATAGGCGAGAGGGAAAACGAAATCGTTCGCGCAAAGAGTGCGCGGCAGGGATATTTCAGAAATATTTTGGGTGCTTTCTTGTTCTTTGTGCTTCTGTGGGGCTTGTCTCCTTTGCTGAAGGTGTGTACAGGTATTGGGGGCAAGCAATGATTGATTGGAGTGAATTTCAATATCGGGGAAACTGTAGCAATGACCCCCCGTAGGCTGAGGGGGGCAGTGGGGGTCAGAATGCAACCGGCAAATTTTTCTAAAAGCCATTGAAAAGGAAGCTGGCACATGCTATGATATACGAGGTAGCGATTCGAAGGTGGGCAAAACTGGGCCGATATATCACTGAACGTGACCTGAAACGCAATCACGCCGAGGGTAGTGCATGGTTGTTGCGCCTTCCGCCAACCATTTTATAAGGTGCGACCATGCAGGTCAAAATTGCCGCGTGCTGCCTGGAAAACTGGCACGCGAGCTTCGGAAGAAAACGAATGTGGGCACAACATTAAAGAAGGTTCACGCCGGGGAATGTGACTGGCTCGAGTACGTTTATGTGTTGTTCGACGTGGCTTTCGGCACGAAGTTTCGCAATGTTTGATTCAGGTGAATGTGCACGCGCATTACGGCAAAGGTGGGCAGCAGCCTCGCGTCTGTTCCAGTGTTCATTCTCAGGGGCGTTCAAAATTTTTAACACGAAAGCGTTTTATTCCCGGATACACGGAGATTTCGCTGACGTCATATTCGTCACGGAAGTGACGCCAGTGCAGCGAAGCAAGCGGCCTGTAAAGGGTGCACCCCTGCACACATGGTCTTCTGGCGGGGAAGCAACCTTTAGCACTAAAGAGTACGTTATACTTCGGGTTGATCGTTTTCGTGTTTTATATATTTTAACACGAAAGTGTTTCATGCCGTGATACACGAAGATTTCACTGACGTCATATCCGTCACGGAAATGACGCTAGTACACCATTGCCGAAGCGACCCGCCAGCAGGACGTCGCTCGCCAAGCAACCCACCAAAACAGCCGTCGACCCGCAAATCATGCTCAGCTGCAGATTTCGCTGCACATTTCACTTGCGTGTTTTACCGATTCCTATGGCAGAGGAATCAACCAGTTTTTTTTAATCATGACCCGAACATGCAATCATGTATCAACTTGTGCTGACAAGAGCGTTGCCAATCTTTAAGGGGGCCGTGAAGGCAAAACACCAGCTTAATTCATTAAAAAGACTGCTTTGTTCCGATAAGCATGATACCCATTTCATCGCGAGCTTCATACAAATGAAGCTGTGGCGAATCCCCAGCCACTTGTGATTTTTTATGACGTCACAGAATATGTTTTGTGCGATTGGCGGTCGCTGATCTAAGCCACTTCCAAGAAATATGACTGGGAGATTGTGTTGGGGCGTCTATTCGTATGATTGTATCACTGGCATGCTAACGCGCTGTTAACAAACTTGTGACTGTGTTTTTATTGCTGGTCCATAGTACTTCACTCTGTCCAATAATGCACCCCTGTGGCGCGAAATTTGAAAGTTTGGCAATATTTCATGGGTTTTTCGAATTAAAATAAAACGTCTTTCATGACGCAATGGAGCTGAGAGAGTTATTAGACTAGTTCTTTGAAATTGAACAAAGTTGTATTTTGCTTTCATTAACGCGTATTTCAAGGGCATTAGAGGCAGAGTTTCTCGCAATTCACGCAGCACATTAGGCGTCATCCGATCGAAGAAACAACTGCGGGTCGCGCCAGCGGCGTACCCAAGAGGGAGCCGAGAGGGCCGGGGAAATTTTCCAGGCATCATCGGGCTGTTGCTTCGCTTCCACCGTGGCGCAGCCTAGAAGGCTCTCCGAGAGTTCTCGCGACGTTCGCCTGCCGTCTGAAACGTCCCCGCAGCTTGACGCCGGGAGCCTGCGCGTACCGCTTGTGTACGCCTCCATGCCTGGATGCTCACGTCGGGCGCGGAGGACCGCCGTGCGACAGTGAGCGATAGTGAGAGTCACAGTTCTCGGGCAGAGTGACGCAGCGCGTACACGCGCTAAAGAAGGAGCGGCTGCCGGGAATGGCCCATTCTGTTTGGCAGTTTCTGCGGAGCGACGGACGTGAGAAGTAACGCCTTTCCGAGAAAATTTCTCGCTGTGGGCCCTTTTATCGTTCATTGATTGATTGTAGGGTTTAACGCGCCGACGCAACGCAGGCGATGAGGCACGCCGTAGTGGAGGGCTACGGATTGTTTTTGACCACCTGGGGATCTTTAACGTGCGCCGAAATCTCGAACACACGGGCGTTTTTGCTTTTCGCCTCCATCAGAAAAGCGGCCGCCGCGGCCGGGAATCGAACCCGTGACTTTGTGCTCAGCAGCACAACGCCTTAGCCACTGAGCCACCGCGGCGGGTCTTTTATCGTTCAGAGTGCTCACAGGCGTTGTTTCTCTCTATTCTTTCGTTGTTATTTTTTTTCTTGCCTGTGTTATCTGGCTTTGTTTTTCGCGTAAACTCATACCGCCTGCCGTCTTTTAGCCGTTTTAACAGAGCACGTGGCGTGAAAACGGAGATTTTGTGGTCCACATCTTTTGTACCTGTACTTTTTCTCGTGCGCGTATCCGCAAATATGAGTTATAACTTAACGAAAGCCTGTTGTTATTAGAGAGAAATGGCTGTAGGCAAAAAAAAAAAAAAAACGCAGGCTAGCCATTGGAGCTTATGATAGCTTATTTACTATTTCTTTCTAATGAAAACAATGTTGCCTCGTAGCACTCCTGACAGCACGAAAATAACAGAAGGAAAACGCAGTGATACTAAACGTTTAGGACTCGCAGTGTGCAACCCTCTCTGGCTTTAACTGGTCTCGCCCTCATCGTAAGCGGCTTACTTCCCGCGCAGACCAGGCCGGTGCATCAATCTGCATGTCCGGCGGCCCGTCCCCGCGACAAACAACCATGTCCGACCTGGATACACGCAGGGCGCCGCCGGGGGAGTGCCGCCCCGTGTCCACCTCACTTCGCAGTGTCATTCGAACGAGGCTAATCGCTTCGTCAAAAAAGCCCTCCAACAGGAGCAGCCCACGCGCGGCCGCAACGCTTAGGCAAAGGAGCCTTCCATCCACCGCGCTTGCGCCCACGTAGCCCCGTTCCGCCTCCATTTTTTTTCTTCTTTTCGGAGAACAACACTCCTTTCGCAGTTTCTCCGGCAACAGCGAAAGCGGCTGGCACCGGGAAGGTCAGCCATCACTTGTGCGACCCGGCTTCTGGGCGCCAAGGCACTCCCGGGCATAGCGCACGCCTCCTTTTCGGCGTGCATGTGCTTACCGACGACGGCGACGCGTTCGAGCTGCACCCGGCAAGACACTGCTGAGAGCGCTTTCCGGACCCGGCGTGTCACACGCAATCAGCTGAGCTTGACGTACGCGAGAAACGGATTGCACCGCCGTCTCGCCGCGCGTTTGTCGCGCTCGACGCCACCTAGCGAGCACAAGGTGCCCGCGCTGTTTTCCTTCACCCGCATGCTTTCTTTTCCCGCGGTTTTTTTTTCCCCCGCCATTCGTTGCTGCTCGTCTAATTTTCGATGGCGTCTCTCGATCACAGCATTTTAATGACGCTGGATGAAGAGTCGTGTAACGTCAGCGGTTCCGTGTGCTACGTGAAAGGAACGTTTCGTTCCTTGCGTTGTTTATGGATCGCTTTGTCTGTATGTCCTCGCTCGGAGGAAACGATTTTCAGGTCACCAGCTTCTGGTAGCGTGGATGGCTGCTGCACGACACGTGACCCCGAAGATTGAGCTCGAGCGCCGTTGGGCCGCCTTCGCAAACAATGGGTTGTCGGGAGGTTCTTACGTAACGGCTTACCGAATCGTTGTTGGTTGCAATGTTTCTGGTATAGTGGGCAACATGGAGGGATCACGACGCTGCCGATCACGCATTGCAGTTTTCATCGATAGAGGTAACCCGAAAGAACAATATGTAGTTGAGGCTTATAAAGTAACGCGAGACACTTGCACTGGGAAGATTATCATTTCCGTTGTTCTAGCGGTAACGCCCCTTTGAGATGTTTCATCTGAGCTGAGTGCTGGTGCGACGTGTGAGACTTATACGTGGCAATTTACACGCTTTGAAAGCATTGCGATTGTGTTTTATTCTGGGTTTACGTCTCCGCCTTTTATCCATATTTTAGTCCTCATCCCTGAAATGTCCCATAGACGGCCTTCCGCTATTGAGACTACGCGTTGATAAGCCTTCTAGATATTTGTTTTCCCATGCTTCAGTTTCCTTGCTTGCCTAGGCGTTGAGCTCACATGACACCCGACATTATCCGCATGGTCCTCATTCTCCAAAACCATCCTTCCCGAAAATATCACTGCTCGTTTTAGTTAGGCTACAACAATTCGTGGTGTGACTTTAAAAAATCCAGGAAAGCTTGCACTCACGAGCAAGACTTGAAAGGCGGAGCTGTTGTAGGTGGGCATTGCCAAACACACAGTAATGTTTCAGTATCATTGTTTATTTGCATAGCTGCGGAGCTAGTAATCGTCGTCATATGCATCCAAGAGGTCGTCGTCTTCTTTGCGGCGAGTGGTGTATGCAAAGTCATCCTCAGCATTGTAGACTTCCAATAGCTCTTCATTATCGACTCGAGGCAGCGGTGGCGGGATCTTCAAGTTGTCTCGGGAAGGATTGGCACACTCGTAGCCGTGCCACCAATTATCTGTAATGGCTTCGAGAGAATGCGGCGACCGCGGTGACCTCTCCAAAACAGAGTGTCTTTTCATCTTTAGCATCAGCGCTGGAGTTGTATTTTGCTACGTGCGCGGTAGCGCTTGACGACAGCGCTGGAGAGCACCCCCCCCCCCCTTTTTTTTTTTTTGCAAAAGCCACTGCGCCAGCCGGGAACACTCGCTCACGAACGCTCGGCATTTTCTTAGTATTCTTTCCTGCAATGGCGAACTCGTGGCTTGTACAACAGCTCAGCTGTTAATCGGTCAAGCTTGTTTATGCTATGAACCGTGTCAAGACATTGCGTCGAGTCAAATTGCACAGAACGACTCAAATGATAACCATATTTTCGTAATAATTCATTCATCCGACTGATCAAAGGAGTATTGTGTCGCAACATTGCGTCGAGTCAAATTATGCAGACTGACTCGAATGACAACCATTTCTTTTCGTAATAATTCATTTATCCAGCTGTTGAAAGCAGTGGAGGCAAGGGGCGACCTTGCGGTACGCCCCAGTGCCGTCCTTGCTACGGCCGCTGCGGCTGCGGCCCAGAGATCGGCGTGTCCAGCGCCGCCGGCCGACCTTGGCCGTCCCCCCACGCTCGGCGTGCTCGCGCGCTGCCTCCGCGTCCTCGCGCCCACGTCACACACAAGTAGCGCCGACGCCGGCGGTGGAGACGTGGTTTCCTACCTCACTCCCTCCTCTTCCTCCTCCGGCGCCTCCGCCTCCGCCGTCTGCTCGGTTCGTTCGAGGCGTTTAATTTCTGCGTGGGACGAAGAGAGTAATCAGATCGGCAGCTGATGAATTCCTCAGGCAAGGAACGAGGAAGTGTTTCGGGGAGGGACAACGCTTAATCGACGTCAAGGTCAACGTAACGCAATTTGGGACGGAAGTGCAGCGGCATTTCGTTTCGGCGGGATCCTTTTTTGTTTGTTTGTTTTTGCTTTGTGTGGAGCGCCCGCTGAGCCACATGTTTGCTGCGTGAAGTACCGGATTACGGCATTCAGGGTCCGTTGGCATTTAGTACACCACTCGGCGTGACTGATTTTCCCCTACATTGCATCTTTCTCTTGAAGACCACTGAGATTTTTTCAAATGCATTAGACCGGAAACCGCGTTATCGTGCAGTCATAGATGACGGCATGTTTTCTATAGAAAAAGGCGGTGTTTAAAACCAAAATATTGCAATAACCGATTAATGTTTGCAACGCTGAATTTAATAAATGAATTTTGGCGCTTCGTTACGACAAGGCTCTCACGGAAATGTTCCTCTTAGTCAGAGGGAAAAAAATATCACAACACTCTAATGAGGACTCAATTCTAACTACTCTTTGGGCGCAGCCAAGCGAAAGCAAAAATGCATATGCATGTGCTTATCCAAGGCGGTGATTTTCACATTTCACAGAGCGAGATATGGAAAACACGGGAGCCCTTAAATGGATGTGCATTGGCACGGATTCAGGTTTGGCTCTCATCGAGTGGGTCGTCCCCTTGGCAAGGCGCCGTCGGTGCCGTCTTCGCCTGCCGTTCTCGGGCTTCCGAGCACGCGCTGTGAGGTCCGACGCGAACCGGTTCTTTATTGCACGGCTTTCCTGATTACGGGAAGAAGAAACTGAGTTGCACGGTGACGAACATCTGTCAGGAGCAGGCAACGTCATGTGTCGCATTAGGCCGTCGTTTCACTAGTCTCGGGCAGAAAGAACTTTATGTCTCCGCGGCTACTGCGTTGACGTGACGTAAATTCCCCTCACGACTGCTTTTGCTAAGTTAAATTGACAAGAAACCAGTTGTGTTTTTCAAGAGTTTGGTCCGAGCATTTAATAACGGCCTGTTCCGCGCGTAATGACAGCAGCTAAATAATTGTTGATGGTCAGTAACTGACTATCAAAACAAAGTTTCGTAAAAACGGTCACAGATGGCATATTCATGTTGCCAATGTTCGCAGTATTATCATGCGACTTGCGGTTAAAGGCAAACAACATGAATTGGGAGAGTTCTTTCTTCTAATAATGGCGCGCTATCGGAATATTTGGAAGTCCACACTTCTCAACTTTGTTACTGTAATTCAGCCGCGCGTCAATTTGACTTGCACGGAAAGAAACCGCGATATTTGCGTGTTCTTGTTCATATTTTCGTGATCGCGTTTCATTTGTCCAAGACTGTACGTACATCTTATTACACAATCAATGGAGTACGGACATGCTACGATATTTTTTTGAAATCTTCCTTGACCACTCTGCTGAACGCAGATTGATGCTGCTACCCTAAAAACTGCTAAATTCAGTCCGTAGACAACAACAACAACAACAACAAAAATGGAGGTAAAATGCTACTTCGCAAGCCATGCTTTGCAGTGTTGAACTAACCTACAGGCCCAGCCTTCAGGATTTATTAGTGAAGGAAAATGGCGTCAAATTCACCCGAGAAAGGGAAGGAAAAGAAAATAACATTCGAGTAAAGAAACAAAGGAACGAAGAAGGGGCAGGGGTTCTCCCCGGGGTGGCGTGGTCGTGGAAGAATTCCGTCACGCGTCGCCCAGCCGGGAAGGACGGCGTCGACACGACCGACACGCGCTGCGGCTCCTCCACGAGTCGCCCTGCCTCCGAGCTTCCCCTCCAGCGCTAAAACAAGAGAATCCGGCATGACACAGCTGCCGCTTCCGCATACTACACAGACACTAGCCCGCACTGAGCCACGGAACGCTTTCGGCTCTGCACTGTCCTTGCTTGCTGCAGACGAAGGGAAACGTCTACGCTCCGCACGGTTCACGTTTTCTTTTTGTTTTGTGCGAGCTTTCGCTGAAGGCACGCACTATCGCTCCTCTGATTCAGCACTGCTGAATAGCACAGCTGTATTAACTCTTCGTGGCAGCTGGGAGAAAACCATCTTACACTGCACCCGCTTTGCAGAGATGTAGCGTACGTGAACCCATAAGCGACCGGGAAATAAAAAGGACTCTATCCCCCCCCCCTCCCCCGTTCCTTTTTTAAGCTTAACTGATGAGCCACGGGCGGGCAGAAACATGCATTCATCGAGTCTTTCTTGGCTGCACCCTGAGCTAATATAACTTGGAGTGATGGAATATTTCCACGTCGTACACAATGTTGCTCCTAGAGTAAATCATCGTCTGCTAGAGGAGTCTTTCCATACTAGTACTAGGTTACCAGATAAGTTTGCTTGTTCTCTACAGAACTAGGTGCGTTTGACATTTATTTTTACTTTAGCGTCCTGTCATCCGCTTTCCTTGTCGCTCTCAACAAGCTCGCAACTGGTACCTTTCCCCGTAATTTCTATTTTATTTTCTCACGTCGTCAAAGCTCTAGAAAGACTTAGAGTTTCTTTCTGTCTCAGTCAGCAGCTGCATCGGTAGCACAAATGAACAATGAAGGAACTTCGCAGTGGCTAAAACGCACAGTTCCGCTTTAAAGTGTACCTTAAGCGGCATCGCAGTTGCAGCAAAATATTCACCCAGATGACATTACGCACACGCATTGCTTGTTCGAGGACACTGTGGTGGCGTCTAAGCGCGTTACCTTCTAGGACTAATATTTTGACTGCTCGGACAGTTAAGAAAAAAAATTAGGTCCTCGTGGTTTCATTGCGTGATCGTTGTCGTCAACCTAGCCTAATTATGCCCGCTGAAGGAAAAAGGTCTATTTAACGTAAATCCAACCACTCCAAACCTGCACTAACTGCACCCATTCTTTTCTTCTGAGTTTTCTTATATCATCCATGCAGTGAGTTCCCTGTCGTCTATTATAGCCAGAAGTATACTTCTAGCCCCTTTCTTCGCCAGAGACACTGTTACTCGGGTGGCCCACCCGTTGCCAGCCAATCTTATTGCATGGCCAGCCAAAGAACACTTGTTAGGGGCGAGGCTCTTTAGGGGCTGGGGCTGTCGGCGTATCATGTCGTCGTCGTAAGCGTTGTCTCGTGTAGTCACGGTACTAAAACACCGAACAACTCGTTTACGCCTCGCGCTGGAACGTAACGCGTACTAAAAAACACCCGGACACTCGTTTACGCCTCGCGCTAGAGAGCTTCGTGCTTCAAAGACACCAGACTTCTACAGCAAAGCTGTATACCTCTACCCCCGAGCGGTTTCATCCCCGTTGGCAAAAACGCCAAGACCGCAAGAATACACTTACACATGCTTATGCATGCATGCTTCGCTCCTCTCCAGGTTTCACGTTAGTGGAGATGGTCCGGAATTTTCGTTTCCCTACATCAGACCCAGGATGTCTCCCTGACAAGTTTGTTTCCCCAATCTGATTCTGTTCGTATTACAAGGCTGTATTTCTGAACTAGAGTTTCTTCGAAGTCGTCCTTGCCTGATGATCGGGCTCCACCTTTGTTCACTTCCTGCCGGCGGTGAAGCAACCTTTCTCGGCGATTATATTGACTCCAAGCGTGAACGGGCGTCGAGGCCCAACAATCGATCGCGTCGGCTCATTACCATGCACACGCGGCTGCAAAAGCAGCGAGCGCCTCGTGACGCTCGCGAAGGCTCCGGGGGCGTGTCGGACGCCTCCCAAGCCTTGTCCGAGTCATTCGTCCCCTAATCAGCAGCCCTGGGGAAAAGCTAATTCCGGCCTCTTTCTCGAACGGGGTCTCGGTCAGGAAGCTCACGAGCGGCACCGAGGGGTTGTTTCCGAACGCCGCAGAAAAGCTCGCCGGCGCCTCAGACGGTCACGCCGCGTTGCTTGTACGCATAAACACCGCCCCGGTAGCTTCATTTACACTGTGCACGTTGCCCCGTCTGAGAGGCGGGTGGAAAAGACGAAGGGTGTTCTGCATACGGTCGCCACAATGCAGCGAGCCTCCGGCTTCCGCTGTTGGCAGCGCGCTGCAGCAATGCGCGTGTCCCCGTGACTCGCCTGCCTTCTCTGGCCGCGTGCACGCGGGAGAACGCGCCGTGAAGGTCGGCTTCCGAGTGAGTCTCAAAGCGGCAAATCGAGCGGACATGGACACGTGGTCGTAGCCGCACCGTGACTGCTGCGGTAGTATACGTAGTCGTGTGTGTGTTTGTGTGTACGCATACGTGTACGCGGATGTGCCCACACGTTAAGCCGCGCCGACAGCTGCTTTTGTGTGTGTGTTTACGAGCTCGCCCTTGGCATCCATGCGTTGCAACACGAGGAAATGGGAGGGACGCACCGTAGCTTGTCTCATTCTGTAATTTATTCCGGGTTGCGCTAATAGGACGCTAACCGCGTGTGCAAGCGCGGTCCGTCTTCTCACTAGTGCTGTGACATTTTGTGCGCGCTCACGCGCGCGAAGCTTAGTGCTTAGCCGGCGTATAGGTACTAACTACACAAGGCCGCGAAGTGCCTTTCCCTCGCACCTGCAGCCAGTGAGCAATTCTCATTTTGCGACCAACGACGGAAACGAGTGTGAGTGCCAAGCGAGGGGATCGTGACGCTTGCATTAGTGAAATGATGGCAGAAGAGATAATTTCGGGCCTCGACTCGGTCTCTCTCCTTTCGAAGCTTGCTGAACCGAACTGCGACGCGTTAGCCGTAGGATTCCGTAGTGCGGCAGAACTGTTTGCGTGTTGACTTCTAAGGTACCATCGTCCTGGGCAGAAAATTGCAAACGCCAGTTCTTCTCACTGCATTAGCCATTTCTGATCTCGTGTACGATCGCAACAATGGTAAAACTTCGTCATTAAATGCTTCGTCATTTCTATGTAGACTCAACCGGGAAAGCCGTGTGTCCGTCTGTAACGCTTGCTGTGTCTCACTTTAGTCGCCTGCGAAAATGATATCAAGAAAATGCCCTAGTGGGTTCCTGCTGCGACGTAAGACAGCCTACATCGCCTCTACAAAAATCTCTTCTCAGCAATGCATTCGTGTATAGCTGTAAAGCCGACTTTAAGACGATAAATGTACAGCAAAGCGGCTTACGCATTTCCCCTCCGCTTGAAAGATAGCTTCCGTATATTTTAAGGGCCAAACCCGTTAGGGGCTCGGGCTTTCGGCGTCTCATGTCGTCATCGTCGTAAGCGTCGTCTCATGTTGTCACGGTAATAAAACACCGGGACCCCCGTTTACGCCTCGCGCTAGAACGTAACGCGTACTTTTTAACACCGGGACACTCGTTTTACAACGCCTCGCGCTAGACACCTTCGTGCTTCAAAGACACGAGACTTTTACAGCAAAGCTGCATACCTCTAAACCCCACGGTTTCATTTACGCTGACAGAAGCGCCAAGGCGCCAAGTATGTCTGCTTCGCCCCTTCTCAGGTTTTACGTTAGTGGAGATGGCCCGGGACATTTTTTGTTCGTACTGGGACTGTTGTTAAGCTACGGTGACTCTTCTAAAGCGCCGTGTTTTCTGCAGGCGCTGACTTGAATTTATTTCCTGCTATCACTTTACAAACGATATGGAAGGAAGTGGTGGACCTAACGTGCTGTTCTTCTGCTCTCGTTACAGCGCCCCGTGCAGCCATGACGGGCCTTGTCCTGGTGTTGGCTCTCGCCACATTGGTAAGTGCACCTCGCCCTATTTCACCCCCCCCCCCCCCCCCCCCATTTTTTTATCTTAAGAAATATTACGAAGGCTGCACTTGCTACCTCATGCCCGGTATACTTGCTTTCAAGGACTGGAGTCCTTGAATACAAGTATACCGCGTAAGAAGTAGCAAGCACCAGCCTTCGCGAACTTGCCGCAACTGGGCGCACGGACATCCGGTACTGGAAAGACGGATTGTAAGACGTCGTTACAAATGTATCGGGCTGAGACGTGCGATACGAGAAAGGAAAATCCCTACTGTAGTTGGGATTTCCTCTCCTGAGGGTAGTGCTCATCGAAAAAAAAAATTTGTTTAGGTATGCAGGGCAGGATATATACTTGAAATTTATTGTCAGAACTCCGGTGCACGGTATACCGCTTTATTCCAAAGATATTATGCATATGTACTACTGCGTGTACGTGCACGCACTCATCCCGTTACAGCTGTATCAATGACCTACACTGGGCGAGATTATCGCCGGTAATCAGTGTTTTTGCACGCGTACGCAAGATACTATACCTCAGATTTGTCAGAACG
Source organism: Haemaphysalis longicornis (assembly GCF_048455015.1). NCBI lineage: Eukaryota > Metazoa > Arthropoda > Arachnida > Ixodida > Ixodidae > Haemaphysalis > Haemaphysalis longicornis. The sequence continues at coordinate 64,046,886 of NW_027526422.1, forward strand.
GAAACGCAGACGCATGTCTCTATTCTTGATATTAAAAATCCACCAAGGATTAGACAATATATAGCAATCGCCAGAACTGTCACTTTAATTTTTAACCTTTGAAGGGATTACCTGAATACTCGTTTCAAACTTTTCGTCAACTCAAATTGTTTGGAAAAGAATGAAAAAGGTAAACCGCTGACAACCGCCTGAAATGCAGCCGTATACGGCTGCAGTGGAAAGCTATACAGCATCCTTACAAACCTGTTATAGTCGAAGAAAAATTCACCCTTTTCCGGGATATAATTTCAAATTTGCTGAACGAGCGAGCGAGCGAGAGAGAGAGAGAGAGAGAGAGAGAGAGAGAGAGAGAGAGAGAGAGCTCTTTGATGAACACGAGTTCAGCCAGACAAGCCTATAGTAAACCGGTGTACGCCTTTTTTTGTGTAAAATAATATGAACTAAGCCTACAAATCGCCACCTTCGTTTGTAGAATTAAGTGCGTGAGCAGTTCGACTGTGTAATGTTAACGGCGTCTTTCTAGCTAATTTTCGGGAAGACATATGGTTGTAGTAAAGAATTATGCACGCAAGAATCGGGAGGGTGTCTTAACTTTAGCTCCTCATTTTTCAATGCTGTGAAAGTGAATATACCAAAATACTTGCGGACACGGATTACGGTGGAGAAAAAAAAACAGTGGAAATCCGCGGGAAAATTCCACGAAGAGGCTTCCAGAGGGGAACATCACCAAGAAGGAATTGAAGAGCAATGGCCCCACTATTAAATAAAAGAAGTAGGGATATAATATTAGGCCTAACTTAGGTATGGTGAGGGGAAATGTTAAATGCGATACACTATGACAGCACAAAAACGAATAGCCTGTAAAATATTAGTTCGCCGAACTCATGTCGTGAAGCGCATGCAAGAGTGTGCGACGAACTCTGCGAACGCCGCTCGAATATATCTGAATATCTTCGCAGATCTCGCAACAACATGAGTTGCGTCACCATATAGGCGGGTCTCCTATTAATACCGCCGGGAAGCTGCTAGGAATGATCAATTTCAAAAACGCCTCGTATGAGGCAGCAGTTATTTAATCGTGACCGAGTGCCTGGCATTCTATAACCCTGCCTGCGCTCTCCTGGGGCTTTCCGTCCTATCAAAGTCCACGTTTCAGGGTAGACACAAAATCAAAACGTCAAAAAAATTATTTCTCACACGAAACAGTAGGCATGCGTCCTAGGCTGTTTTCGCGCCTTCGAACCACGCGAGAGATTATCTCGCCTCTCTTCTTTGGGCCCGCACAGCATTTCTGATTGAATGCGCTAACCCACCCATTTCTCCATCTGTCAAAAGCGGGCTTTTTTTCATAGGCTGTACGCCCCCTCTTAATACGCCCCACCTCCCCTTCGCTTCTCTTTTAAGTCTTTTCAACCGCCTGCGTTCTTTCCGGGGCTATCAGTAATGTCGGCTCGCCGCTAATCGAAAACTCGTTTCTTCCTCCGAGCCGCTTGTACACACGTTGCACAGATTCGGCATCGTGTTTCGTTGCCAGAGCACGCGTCTTCCAACGGAGTGTACTGCTCGGGCAGGCGACGGTGGCGGCGAAGAATGCAATTAGAAACCCAAGTCAGGCCTCTCGCGAGGCGCCGTGGCGCAACATGTCGCACTTCGCGCCGCCGCCGCAAGCGGCGCTAGCTGTCTCTCGGAATACTGTAGCGCCGCGCCACGACGGGATGCAATTCGTTGCCGACGCCGCGCGGTTACTGGGAGAAGGAAAAAAAAAAAAAAGAACACGCGCGGTTTACAGTCACCAATTACGCATTATTCTTCCCGTTCTTCATTTAAAGATGATAGCCTTTCTTGAGCTACTCAAACCACAAAGTTTTGATATGTTCAATTCAGTTCAGTCATCCGGCCTTCAATTCAGTCATCCGGCCAAAAGTTAAAAGAATTCCTGAACGAGAAGTTTACACAAGCAAAACCTTTCCGAGAGAGAGAGAGAGAAAACTTTATTATGAACAGATGGGTTAAGGAGACGGGGTGGCCACCAGGCTGGTGGCGACTAAAGCAGCTCGTTCAACCAAAAGCTCCTGGGTGGCCAGGTCGGAGCTGCCCAGCGCCTCCTCCCACTGCTCGCTGCTGGTGATTGGGGGGAAAGGGTCTTGAGGGCATTCCCACATGCAATGGGTGAGTGATGCATACGCACCACAAAGGGGACATTCGGGAGAGGGGAATTCTGACGGGCGAATGTGGTGGAGAAGGGATCTCGTTGGGAAGGCTCCCGTTTGAAGGAGTCTCCATGTTCGCACTTTATGTTGTGGAAGGGATGTATGGGATGGTGGGTAGATACGACGGGAGAGACGGTAGTGCTCTGTAATATCGTTAAAAGTGATCAGCTTGTCTCTGGTGGACCTGGCGCCGTGGTGGGGAAAGGGGCTCATGCCGGCCCGGTGTGTAAGCTCTCGGGCCGCCATGTGTGCCGCCTCATTCCCCTGTAGCCCTGCATGGGCAGGGGCCCAGACGAGTTCCACAGAGATAGTGGGTGGATTTTGTTGGAGAATTTGGAGCGCATCCGAGGAGATATTGCCTCGTGCAAAATTTAGAATGGCCAGTTTCGAATCTGAGATTATGATTCTAGGTTGTGGCCGACAAATAAGAGCCAGAGCGATTGCCATCTCTTCCGCCTTAGCTGGTGAATCAGTGCGGATGGTGATTGCATTAACTGGGGGGGAGTGCGGGTGGTTGATAACTGCCACCGCGTAGGCATTTCGGTGCCTGTATTCTGCGGCATCTGCATAGACGATATCGGGCCGGGTGGGTAGCTGTCGGGCGAGGGCTCGAGCCCTTGAGAGTCGTCGTGGTGCGTTGTAAACCGGATGCATATGCCTGGGCAGAGGCCGAACGATAAGATGCTCTCGGACATCTGTCGGGATGGAACATTCCTCCTGCACCAGGTCTGAGACAAGGATATTCTGCGCCTTAAGTATTTCTCGACCTGGTGGTGAGCGCTCTAGGCGTTCCCGCTGTGAGGAGAGGTGCGCCTCGATGAGCTCCTCAGCAGTATTGTAGACCCCAAGATTATTAAGCCGGGCAGTGGAAGCATGCTGAGGTAGCTGCAGAGCCGCCCTATATGCTTTCCGAATGAGGCAGTTGATTTTAGTTAGCTCCGTTTTGCTAGCGCGAATGTAGGGCAAGGTATAGACGAGCCTACTAATGAAAAATGCCTGTACGAGGCTGAGTCTGTCTTTCTCGCCGAGACCTCGATTTCGATTGGACACCCTTCTGATGAGAGCTATCAGCTGGTCTACTTGGGCACTTAATTGCCTTATGAGTTCCGAATTGGTTCGATTCTGCTGAATAATGAGGCCTAACACCTTGAGTTTTGGTACCTGAGGAACGGGGTGACCTTGTACCAGAATTTCGAACTTAGAGGTTGCAGAGGCTGTCTTTTTGGGAGGGAGAATGAGAAGCTCTGATTTCGTGGGAGAGCACACGAGGCCTGCCTTATAAGCCTCAGTTGAGACCACGTCTGCGCCAGCCTGAAGGGTGCTTTCGATGTGCGCGTCGCTACCCCCCGTGACCCAGAGCGTAATGTCGTCAGCATACAAACTAAAACGGAGATTTGGAATCTGTTTCAATTCGTGTGCTAGGCGAAGGAGAGCCAGATTAAAGAGGAGGGGTGAAATAACGGCTCCTTGAGGAGTGCCTCTGTTTGCTAGATTAAATGGACCATCTTCATTGTGACCAATCCGTATTGTTGCGGTACGCGCCGTCAAAAATGCTTTGACGTAGTTATACGTTCTGTGTCCAGGATTAATAGATGCCAGGCCAGTAAGGATAGCAACGTGTGTCACTGTGTCGAATGCCTTTTTTAGGTCTAAGGCCAGCAGTGCTGTAGTATCTACCTTGCTAGTCGGCTGGATGACCTCGTTCGATAACTGCAGCAAGATATCTTGAGTGGACAGTTTTGGGCGAAACCCTACCATTTCACACGGCAGCGCATTGGTTTGGTTTATATGTTGAGTAATGCGAGCTAATATGATATGCTCGAGCACTTTGCCAACACAGGACGTTAATGAAATCGGTCTAAGGTTTTCTAAGGCGATGGGCTTGCCTGGCTTCGGGATAAAAGAGATTTTTGCTGATTTCCATTCCTTAGGTAGTTCGCCCTTACGCCAATAGTAATTGTAGTAAGCTCTTAAGTCTGCGATAGATGAATCATCCAGATTGCGCAGCATCTTGTTAGTTATGGAATCCGGGCCCGGTGCTGAGCCAGGTCTGATGTTCTGGATAGCATTCCTAACTTCTGCCTCGGTGATGTCCTCATCTAGTGATGAATTTTCTGTGCCACGATAGTCTGGGAGAGTTGTTTGTTCGCCCTCCGGAATATAAATTTTACGGAGCTTATTAATGAGATTTGTCACGGAGCCGGGAGTTTTGTGAATGAGCTTCTGGATGTGATGAAATTGATCTGTCTTATTTTGTAGGGGATTAAGAAGGTGTCGAAGAAGAACCCATGTTTTCTTCATACTGAGTGCTCCTTTTAGTTTATCACAGATATCATGCCATTGTTCTCGAGCTAGTTGCTTCGTGTATTGCTGTATCGTGATTTGTAAATCCGCAATCTTTCGGCGAAGGGTTCTGTTGTGCTTGTTTCGCCTCCACCGTTTTTGCATGCTGCGGTAGGCTTGCCAGAGGTGCTGGAGTCGTGAATCAACCCGGCAGGATGGTATTTCTGGGTCTACTCTGTTGCTGGCTGCATGGGTGTCTTGGATTATCTTTTGGGTCCAAGTCTCTATGTTTGCTGCTGTGGACACATCATCGTTAGCTTGCTGTGTTCTAATTTTGCGGAATTTATCCCAGTCTGTAATGTAGGCGTGTTTGGGTGGTGTTACTAGCTGCTGCGCGGTAGTAATCTCGGTCTGAATGATGAAGTGATCACTGCCTAATGTGTGCTCCGTGCATAACCAGTGTGCGTGTGTGATCCCGGCTGTAAGCGTGAGATCTGGTGTAGTGTCACGCTGAACACTAGTGCCTATTCTAGTGGCCGTGTATGGGTCGGATTCAGTTGTGAGGTGGCACTTTTGAATTTGTTCCCACAGCAGTCTGCCCTTTTTTGTAGTGTACGAGTATCCCCAGGCAGTATGGGGGGCATTGAAGTCACCTACTACAATTATTGGATTGCCGTTTGCTTCTTTTTTAACTGCTGATAAAAGAGAACCGAATCTGTGATGATGGGCTCGCGGGCTGCTGTAGATATTTAGGATGAAATAACTGGGGTCTGTCTTGCAGCGGGGAAATATCCTAACCAGATCGTGTGGGATCTCAAGTTCATCGAGCTGGATAAGCTCTGCCGTAAGATTCCGTTGCACGAGCATGGCTGTAGGGGATGATTTAGAGCCCTGAAGGCCTTTATAGCCGGGCAATTTAACTTCTGTCCCCGCTTTTTGTATGGCGATTATGTCGGGAGCTCTAGTTTGGGATTGAATATGTAGCATTAGGGCATCTCGCTTGCGCTTGTATCCCCGGCAGTTCCACTGCCACACACGTAGCGTATTATTGGCTTTGGTTTGGGTCATGCGTTAAATCAAACATGGGTTGTGGTATTGCTTGAGGGGCTACCGAGACGCCCAAGGCTGTTGCCAGGTCCGCGATGGTTTTGTGCAATTCAGCACGTATCGACTCTATCGTGGCCTGCATGGTGGCCTGGTTCGTCAGAAGTGTCTGATGAAGGTGAATGTATTCGGCCTTTTGCTCGGCTAGAGCGCTTTGGCATGCTCTTTCAACCGCGACCAGTCTGTCCTCTGTGGGCTCTGGTCCCTCGTCCGACGGCACTGCTGTCTGAATGGCCCTACGTTTGGGAGGAGGAGAGGATGGCTGGGAAGCGAGAGTAGGGGAGGGTTCCGATGACTGATGCGTAGCTTGCTTAAGAGCCTTGTTCTCCTGTCTAAGTTTTTCGTTTTCTTGGCGTAGCTGGGACAGCTCTCTACGTATAGTTTGCAGCTCTCGCAAAAAGGAGTCTGGGACTATTGGGATTGGGGAAGAAGTGGGTGTTTGCAGCGAGCAGTTTGAGGAGAAGCATGGGGAGCTCACCTTGGCTGTTTGGTTGACAGGTCGCTGTTCTTGATCTTGCTTTGTCTTTTGCACGCTGTGCTTGCCTGGCTCCCCTAAGTTGTGGAAGGGTGGCGTCGAATTGTGTCGTTTTCCGAGGAGACTGCCAGCCGAGGAGAGCGCAGCATTGATGGTTGCTTGGGCATAGGTGAGGGGCTTGCGTTGAGGCTGGAAGCGGCGCGGGCATTCCGGTGATCCGGTGTTATGGGCACCCTCGCATACTATGCATTTAGGGACACATGGGTGATTGTCCGTTGGATTCGGTAGTCCGCACAGCGCGCATCGTGGAGGCGCTTGCGTTGTTGGGCAGACGTCCTGGCGATGGCCGGGGCACCAGCATTTGGTGCAAGCTTCTGTCTTCCTTTTGAACGGTTTGCAGCGGTACGTTGCCGCTCGGTAGCGAACCCAAAATGGCACTCTTGTTCCGTCAAACAGGATCTGCACGATATTAGATGTGTTGAGCCTCCTCGCGTCTAGTATTCCAAGGTCTGGGTTGTAATGCGTTAGGCTGTGCACAATCTGTTCTGCTGTGTCAGTGCTGGGGACATCGAATATCACGCCGAGTGCGGTATTCGCCGGTGCGGAAACATGAGTTGCCACTGGGTATTGCTGCCCGTTGAGCTCCAGGTAGGAAATACTGGTGTATTTCTTGGCTCGATCTTCATCGGGAGTGCTGACGACGATGAAGTTTGCCCTCGGGTGGATGCGTACTTGATCCTGATCGTTGGCGTTCAGGCCTGCAAACTTCGTAATCAGGTCCGCAAGCGTGGCGATTGAAACCGATACTAGGGCTAGCCCGCCTCGTGGCCTAAGCACAATCTTAATGTCTGAGTCCGGCAGCGGAGTAATAGGGGGCTTACTTGGTCCTTGCTTGCGGCGCTTGCGCTGTGGCTTGTCTTCGGTGGAAGTGGCCGCCGCGTAACTGCCGTTGGTGATTCCGCCTGGGCTGGCTCGGGCTTGTTGCTTGCGTCGTATATTAGCCCATCCCGGTTGCTGTAGCTCCGCTGGGTCGATGTCGACACCTTCAACGATGCTTTCCATGTGAGATGTTGCTGGCTGGCTGGGCGCGCGGCGTGCGCTCACTTCGGGTTGCTAGGCCTGAGTAGGCCTAGCAGACACTTTCAACGTGGTCGCAGAATTTCTCGTCATAGGTAATGTCCAGACGAGGTAAATAGCTAAAATGTGGCATCCACACGTGTCGGGGAACTTGCCGGTTCTGCTGGAGCCAGGCTGAAGGCGGAGGAACCAGCTGGTCCGACGTTGAAGGCGAAAAATCGGGGAACCGATGTGAAGAGCGTTCGAACTCGGTAGCCCCCTAGCGGCCTTCTCCAACCTTTCCGAAACACTGAATGCGGAAACATACTGCTTCATACTTGTCAACGTTGTTGAGCAAAAAGTGAACATTACACACATTTGAGGCAAAACAGCACTACGTAACTGGTCGTAGGCACCGTACTTCTAATTGAAAATAGATGTGGGATTGATATTGGCGATAGCAAATAAAAAATACGTTTCCAAAACAATATTTTAACCCCAATTAAATACAAGAGCTGCTTAATTTTAACCACAAGAGTGTTTCAAATTAAACAGTAACGAAAGGTTCCAGTAGATGGCGCGAGCGGTGGAAAGCGGGAAAATTGAATTGGCTTTACCAAACCTCCTCCGTGTTCATCATGGGAGTAGCGAAGAAGAGGGGAAGAACATGAGAGTTGGGGGGGGGGGAAGAAAAAAGAGGCATTTAGGTGACAGCTAGAGGCGGCAGAAGGCTATCGTTTTTCAACGACGTTTGGAGCGAAGAGAGCGGACACAATTTAAGCTCACCATTTCGCGCAAACTACCTCACCACCAGGGGCGTAGCCAGAAATTTTGTTCGTTCGGTGGGAAGGGGGCCTAAGATTGCGCCTTGACCTCCTCCATATGATTTTTCAAGGGATTAAAATATGAATAACCGGTGCATAACTCTTAACAGATAATATGCGTACCTTTTAATTGGAACTATTAACTGAAATTTATATCTATCAACTGAAAATACGTAACTATTAACTGCCGGGTACAAGGAAAACATATTTCATGAAAAAAATTGTTCGCATGCTATGAGAATTGTGACAGAATTGGTACACTTACAATTTTCTGTTTTGTCTACATAAGAAGAAATAGCACTTCAAGAAATATGGAAGTGTAGAACAAATATAAACTTATATGCTTAACAAACGTGGGAGTCAAAACATGAAAGTAGCGAACTAATTCGTCTGAAACTAACAAAGCACAGAGATGATATTTTACACATAAAAAACCCGAAACAAACAACTTTTGGCTGAACGTTTTATTTTATTGGCCCTTTGTCATCCAAGAACCTTTACTTTTTTTCGTTTTTGCACATATTCGACGGTTAGGGACAAATCTTAACAACTCCGCTTTTTATGTCAATATATTGCGTAGGAGTGGCTCGTACTGCGGATACTTGCGCCAAAATTATTCACACAAAAATACTTTAAAATACACAGTTGTGGTGAATAAGGTGAGAAGATTATATTTTGATCGGGGAAACAAAAGTGCCATTTGAAATAAAGTGTACAGAAATCCCGTTCTACGTGTTGCGAATTCACTGCTGCGGCGCCGCCCGTGTGGCAATAGATCGTTTTGCCGCACGAAAGTCGCCGCAGCAGCAAATTCGAAGTAAATTCGCAACATGTAGAGGAGAGGGAGGGGGGGGGGGGCGAAGTGTGAAGTCGTTAGCGCAGTGGTTTCTTTGCGGCGGCCTTAGTTGCATGGAGGTATACTAAAGCAGCCAGGCCTGCGGTTTTGCCCGCGAATCTCTCTTAGTTTGTTCTGGGCAGCGAATCTCCGTCGCGTTGCTTAGCGCGTATAAGCACTAGGTATGCCAGGAGGGAAACAGGACACCAAGGGAGAATAGAGATCCGCTTTCCGGGCAGGATTCCTGGGGTTCTAGACAAAATCCTAGGATTGTTTCCGGCGCAGGTGTTTGCCTTGGTCGTCGTGCCTGACAGCGCGACGAAATTTCGGGGCGGGGGGGGGGGGGGGGGGGGGGGGGGGGGAGGGCTCCTACGATCCTGCTATCCGCCTATTATACTGTAGCGTACAGCAAATATGCGCTCCGGGTAGCCTTAGACGTTAATAAGGGTATGAGAAACCAAGAAGGAGGCCTATCCTAAAAGGAGGCCTATCCTAAAAACCGCTCGAGCAGCGAGATCCATCCACCAGTGCGTGATCCCATGACGATAATTTTGTTTCTTTTTTACATGTAAACAGTCCCGTTTTGATGAAGCATCATTTTGTTTCAGCCTCCCTTTGGGCTCTCCTGCAGCACTGCAGGGAAAGCATATTTGTTTTTTCAGTAACCGAAGTTCCCAGAACAACGAAACACAGACCGCAATAACAGTTCTTTTTCTTTCTGCGCATCATAGCTACCCAGAATGCGTTTTTCGTTACTCACAACTTCAACTGCAGCACAAACAAATGCGACGCCTGATAACATGCCCTGAACCAAGGTTCAGGGCATGTTATCGAAACATGGGCGTTGGTCGTCATGGACACGCAAGTAATTTTTACGGGGATGTTGGAAGTGCTCATAATGTTTGTTAGAATCTTACACTCAGTTGGCACCATGATGGACTGTGGCGACACTGTTCGAACCTGTTTATCAAAAAAAATCGCAGAAAACGTTTCGATCTCTCCTGAGCGCGTGATTAACGAGAAACGCCTAGTGACCCTATTCTGAAAACAAGCGGCGGATAATACAAACCCGCGGTAATACTTGGCGGTGATATATTTTCGGGTCCTGTGATCGCCAAATCGCGTATACGCTACTCATTCTGCTTCTGCGCCCTCGCTGCTGTGTGCGCAGTCGTTTACTGCAGTGTGTACGGCTTAGCGACGACTCTTTTTCGCACCTAATGCACTTCTCGACGACTTTCTCACGCCGAGGTCGCCCGGCGTTTAATGTAGATTGGGGTAGTTAAAGTTACCCAAGGTTATCTTCAGCAAAAAGACCCGTGCTGAAACTTCTCGCAAACGTTGGAGCAAGAGGGATGCAACAGCTTTGAGGCCACATGTATTACGAGTGTTTTCATTTTCTCCATCAGTGCCGACCGATTGTCTTAAAATACTGCAACGGTGTCGATTGGGTCACTTGTATTGGCAAGGTGTATATCGAAGGCACACTGATGCGACGTCCAGGTATATAGAGTCACGAGCAGCCCGTGAGCGGGCTTCGTGCACATTTAAATGTTCAAAATGCAGTTCGAAATGGACGGTGTTCGTTCCATTGTTGCGCGCTCGTACGGCGAAACAATAAGCAGCTATCCATCTCGGGTGGCCTTCGAATAATCGATAATGCGGCAATCGCTGCCGCCGCTGCTCCACATATTGGCGCAGCCATCGACGAGTGTCCCGTATTTCTCTTTCTCCCTCTATAAATCACGACTTTGCTGAACGCCGCTCCACGCCGTGCGGGCTATCATCCTTTATGGGGTATACCAACTCGACGAGCGCACCGAGAGTGTGGAAATCGAGACTGCAGCGTTCGCGGGCTTTTATTTAATGGCGCCGTTGCCTGGGGATTGTGTATAATGTCGGCCTGGCTGGAATCAACGGGGCTGTGATTACGGGCGGGCTATATTTTATACGCAGAATGGTGACTGGTGACTTCATACGTAATTGCACATAAATATAGTTCAGCACGCAAAGACGTACACACACAGAAGCTCGAACAGTAAATAGTAGAGGTGCTTTCCTAAAACCGTCAATGTTCCAAGGATTTGAGTTATGTTGCGCCAAGTTATCTTCATCGGGGAGTCGGACTTACTTTGAAGCGAAGCTGCTTGCACGCAGCGCTAGTCAGCGTTACCCACCTGCGATGCTCTGAATCGCAATGTTTGGAAGGTTTGCATAACTTGCCCATCCACTTCGCCATTAACTCAGTACTCGAATGGAAAATGTATCTTTGGAGAGCCGGACGACAAGATTTAGGTGACGTTGGTGTTTACGCGAGATGTGCAAGAAGTCGAAACTCGGAAGGGTTGGCGTTCGTCCTGCAGTGATCAACGGCTGATGAAGTGATGACAATGACGACGTTGGTGATGATGATGGGGCGTCGCCTTTCAAGATGCTATGTACGCCACTTATATTTCTGCGTATGCTAAACAAGCAATGCTTTGCTAGGCCATGGAGAGCGGGAGCTACCTGAATAGCTAGGGGACTCCCGAGAGTGGCGTAAGCGTTCGCGCATGCGCGTCATCTATCTTAAATTCTTTTTAGCAGGCTTGGGTGCGTGCGTCCGTGCGTGTGAGTGTGCGAGAGATAGAGAGTATAATATATATATATATATATATATATATATATATATATATATATATATATATATATATATATATATATATATATATATATATATATATATATATATTGAGAGAGGAAAGCAGGAAAGCAGGCCTAATGCAGGGCGGTGTTTATTCCGGCGGTCGTTACTCAGCAGCCAGCCGAACCAGCGAACTCCGATGATGATTACGATCGCGTGAGCCCAGCGATACGATGATGAGACCAAACGATGCGTGGGCGAGACGATGCTGATGATAGTGTGTTTGGACACGATAGGGAGAATGACCAGTCAAGCAATCAATGTGAAGACAGCGCTCACAATATATATACTTGAGAAAATGGTAGACGCACGATTAAAAACAAAAACAGTGGTTTACTGACGTTTCGACTGCGGGACCAGTCTTCATCTTGAGTAAGGAAATGAGGGGCTCGTTGAGGAAATACAGAAAGATAGGTCGGCAGTCTACAACGCCAAAGGAGGCATAAGGGTGTGGTTAGGCTCTTTTTTTTTTTTACTGTGGTTAATGGAGTTAACATTTTTTTTAATATATGAAAGAAAGAAAGAAAGAAAAACACGCGCCCAGAGTGGGGACCGAACCCACGCCTTTCGATCCCCCCCACGGTTCGGTCCACTCTGGGCGCGTGTTTTTCTTTCTTTCTTTCTTCCACGGTTCGGTCCCCACTCTGGGCGCGTGTTTTTCTTTCTTTCTTTCTTTCATATATTTAAAAAAATGTTAACTCCATTAACCACAGTAAAAAAAAAAAGAGCCTAACCACACCCTTATGCCTCCTTTGGCGTTGTAGACTGCCGACCTATCTTTCTGTATTTCCTCAACGAGCCCCTCATTTCCTTACTATATATATATATATATATATATATATATATATATATATATATATATATATATATATATATATATATATATATATATATATATATATATATATATATATATATATATATATATATAGAGAGAGAGAGAGAGAGAGAGAGAGAGAGAGAGAGAGAGAGAGAGAGACCAACCATTTATAAAACAGGTCTTTAACGCTTGTCATTTATCTCTGGAAAAATAAGCCGAAGTTCAGTGCATAGTAACCACGTTAGTGTGCTATCGAGTTTTTAGCTGATACTGCTATAAGCGGCAAGTAGATTTAGCATGTATATGCGTGCTGGAAGTCTGCACTGAGTAGGTAGTCGAAGCGGAGTGATCCGTAACACGGGCCGGGAGTCGTCCTTCGTTTGCAAGCAACTTGTTCGGCTCCAGAGGCGACCGAACACATGCAACATGAGCTTGGCAACCTGATACCGCAGAACATCACTCCAATGTGTTCCACTTCCTCCTGCGGCGGCTGCACAACCTCATGTAGTGCTCACTTCAACCGCCAAGGTGCCAACTGTGCCACCGCCGTAGGCAGAACGTCGCCTTGCTCACCCGGTCCAAGGGCCTGTCATTTTCAGTCAGGTCGTTGATAGAACGCGCGTTTTGCATGAGTTGTCATTTCAAGGCTCGCACGCGTACGCTCTTTCTTGCAAGCAGGGACGCAGGTTATTATCATATGCAGGGGAAGATCAAGCGATGGGATGTCTGTGCCGTGACCTCTGCGCCGATTAATATCTCTGGAACTCGTACGCGACAGTCGAAGTTTCTACATAAAGGGCCGTGACTTGCTTTCGAAATTTGCTGGTAAACGCTGACAAGAAAAGAAAAGCAAGAATGTGTTTGACATGCTAAAGCACTTTTCTTGTATCTGTACGTTAGCGAGGCAACTATGGCCAGTTTGTTTGAAGCTGACGCATAGATTTGAGATCTAATGCAAATATGTCGTCACAACGGGGGTTAGCGCTGACAGGGGTCGTGAAATTTAACCAAGCGTCCCCCCAGCGAATGGGATACAGAACGAGCTAGTTCATTTGAGCATTTGTCAACCCATGCCCGCCCTGGATCCTTGTTAGCGCACTTATTAAAGCGGAGCTTCGCATCCTCGCTGATGCCGTCGTATGCCAATACGCCCTGCAGGAAAGCCAACTTTCTCTGACGATGATGAATGATCATGGGTGAAGTGAAAAAATACAAAACGGTCTGGAGGGAGCTGCCCAGTAAAGAGCCCAGCCGGAAAGACGTAGGGCCGCGTCACGGCACTTCGGTAACGGAGGCCGCCTGCAGGCGATTTTAATAAAGCCTTCACTCACTCACTCACTCCCGTGGCCGAAACCAAACCTGCGTCCCTCGCGTTATGAAGCCGGCGTCTATCGGACTGCTCCATCTCGACATGGTCGAAGCGAACGCCAAGAAGCAAGTACCGAATTCGCGCCGTACACCCCAAAACCCAATCGTTAGGCCTACTCAGAGCACACCCGATAGTTGCTGCGGGTATTTTAGAAAAGTGGTGCGGAGTTGCACATACTCGCAGTGTGAGATTGGAAAACCAAAAAATCCATCACGAGAAAGCTTCGCGTTCAACCATCGTCGTCGTTAGACGGAGGGGTGCACGATTGTCCTGCACTATACCTTGAAAACCACACGTACATTACGACGTTTATTCGTCAATATACAGCACTAATAACTTGTCTGCTCAGCCATAAAAGCATGCTTCGATCCAGTTAACAGCAACAGTCATGCTTGGTCTTAGCATGATCTCTGCATTTAACGAAATATGGTTTTGCTACTTTACTTTAGTACGGTTTCGGTCAGTCCCTGTAATCAACGACCTTTCCCAAAGACAGTTTCACAACAATTCTTTTCATTTCGAATTCAAATGGAACTCGCATTTTTGAATGCTGTTTAGAAGCGTGACTCACCTTCCTCAGAGAGAGAGAGAGAGAGAGAGAGAGAGAGAGAGAGAGAGAGAGAGAGAGAGAGAGAGAGAGAGAGAGAGAGAGAGAGAGAGAGAGAACAATAATAATGCAGAGAAGTCAATTAAGCACTGAGCTCGGCTTGCTACTTTATATGGAAATAAAAAGAACGAAAATAGGTGAAACACGTAGCCGAATCGCGATGTTAACGACGCTATCATTCAGATCGAAGGTTTAACCTTCCCTACACAATAGAAACACGTTTTGACCGCGTGTACACCTCTGGCCGCGCTGCCGAATCATGCAATGCATTCACGCCTACACAGAAACGGCGAGCTGTGTTGCCCGAGTTCGCCACGCGAGCGCATACACGCACCGGGTCAGGGGGAGGGCGGGACTTTCAAACTTCTTTCCACGTGCCCCGCAGCCCGCCAGTTATGCTCGCCGATTCCGAAAGCACTTGGTGGACGATGATGCGCCATTAAAACGCGATAGAAATCGCATGGGGCGAGACTGGCGCTCATAAGCGCCGGCCCCCTGAACTTCCGCTCATGATCCATCCCGCAGGCGGTGTGTGCTCAACGTCGAAGGCCGCCGCCACGACCATCTAGATCACCTCCTGCTCGTTCTTTTATATCGCGGGCTGCGAGAGGGGCATATACGGAGAGAGAACAGCACCTTCCGCGTTTTACTCGCGCCGGGCGGCGCGGCCGCACAAAGCGCCCTAATCGACGCGGACCCTTGGCGTGTGAGATTGAAATCTGGCGCCTCCAGTGGAGAGCGATAGGTTTGAAGCAAGCGACGCGAACGGAGGGGACGAAAGAAAACAAAACGTCGCGGTCATCTCCGAGGAAAGGGCGAAGACGGCGGCTGCATCTGCCTCTTCCGGTGAGACGCCGTAAACTTGGCCAACTCAACTTGTCGAAAGCAAAAGAAGGCACGAGGGCTTCATTTTTTTTTCTTGTTTTCCTGTCGAACCACTGCTTGTGAAGGTCTTTGGAGCTGTGACGCAATTATAAATACCTTACTCTTAGGGAAGAGGACGGTTGCCGTACCAGTCTTGTACGGGCATGGCCTATATAAAATACCTGCTCTTACCTGGAAGGTGATGTAGCCTTTTGTGGCGTAATCGTACATCCGCGCAGGAATGATACTAAAGCCAACAAAGGCTGGTCCTGTGTGAAAAACGGGGAAGCTAAAGAAGATAAAAACAACGTGAAAAAGTTGAGGGGGGGGGTGTCGCTGAGTGCACCTCCGTTTTGCTTATATTTGTGGCAGCACTTATCATCACTATTGCATAACAAAATTAAAGCGGTATGCATGTTTGCAGGAAGCCTCAGTACTGCGCTGTGCGGAATAGAATGATGTTCCTTAGAGTGCGAACGCTGGTGGGCTCGCGCTAAGTGCAACACCTTATAAACTGCGGAAGCATTTAAAAAAAAAGAGCGATGGCCACTGAGCAGTTGCTGCAATAACTTACTTAACTGAAAATTAAAATTTTAGTTGTTTTACGCACCGAAGCTGCACGGTGGGTTATGAGGCGCGCCGTGAGGAGGCGGGCTTCAAATTAATTTCGACCACCCGGGGATCTTTAACGTGCGCCGAAATCTCCAACACACGGGCGTTTTCTCTTTTCTCCTCCATTTGAAAAGCGGCCGCCGCGGCCTGGAATCGATACGTACCCGTGTCTTTGGGCTCAGCAGCGCAATGCCTTAGCCACCGAGAAATTAATTAAACTCGTCGCTGGCGTTCAACGTGCGAGAGAGAGGGGAAAATGGTGCCGGAAAGGGCAGTGCTTTGTAAGATTGTTATTTATCTGGTTGGGTCACGTTAAAACAACTTTTGCGGTTCATTTCGCGAAGAACCAATAACTTCGCCAATTCTTTTTCGATATGTATACATGTTCTGAGAGCAAATGTTTGCTCTGGACAGGCTTACGCAGGACATTGCGGTAAACGATCACCGTATACGAAGGCGGGGGCAAAAAAAGTACACGCCCTTCGCTTAAGTGAAGGGTGTACACGTCCGCGGTTTACGCCCACGATCGCTTCACAGGAGCCGGATTGCACGCTGGGCACAGACGGCGTCGCGACATTGGCCCCTTTTCGAAAACGAGCTAGCACTGACCTCTGGATAGCCATTGCAACGCCTTCCGCCGGCTTTTCACCGCAGTAAGGCTGCTTTCTTGGCCATACGGGCGATACCCTGCTATTGCTAGGCCGCAAGTATATTTGCCGCACATATACTGGAGCTGGGCTAACTGCGCGCACTTGCTGTATACTCGCAAACGCAGTCTGGACACTCAAGAGGCCGTTTGCGGCGATGTTCCCTAATCAGCTTGGCGGAATTCGTTTCCCTATAAATTTCGTAGTCATCACCTTCGCTCGGACTCTGTTAATGTAACGGCGAATAAGAACCATGCGACATGCCAGCCTAACGTTTGGACAGCTGTACTTAGTTTTGATAGGATAAAACACTGGTGTCCGAGGTTTTGCCCCATGCACCACAATGCCAGAGAGCCACATTGCCTTCTATTCGTTTTCTTGACATTTTAAACTTAAAGAGGTGCCACTCAGCTGACTGGCAGTTTCTTTTTTTATGGCGTTCTTGTCCTGGACCGCGTTGTTTACCCGCCCATTCACGCAACTAGTCTCCTATAGGACATCGCTAACACCTACCCGCATTTAGGCCTCCACGCAGAAGCCTTCATTATGACTCCTATATTCGCTTGATGGCCCTTCAGTCTCCATACGCCACATTACCGTGTATGTTTGCTTTGCGACCGAAGAGGAGGAGGAGAAGGAGGAGGAGGAGGAGGAGGAGCATATGAAAAGGCGTTTATTGGAGATGATTTATTGGAGAATACAATTAAAAGAAAATAAAAGTTGGTGGCATGTCCTCATTTCACAAGACTTCGGGCTACGGCCGCTGCTCGGCCGCTGCTCGGCCGCTGCTCGAAGTGTTAATTATTCGCAACAGGGCCGCTGGAAAGGCGCGCTTGGTATCGTAAAGAAACTGGCTTCTTCTTTCAGGTATAAATAAAGTTTTTCGCGGTTTTGTGCCGCCTAGTGCTGGTAAACACGTTCTACAGAGCTTAGAACTGAGTTTAGAATTTATAGTTAGAACTGGAGAGTTTAAAAGGAAAGAAAGGCAAAGGAAAGACTTAAAGGAAAGAAATTCCAACGGCAGCTCTGTTGAGAATATAGGAGACGCCAAAACGATTATACGTCCGCAACGCATGATACTGAGAAAAAAAAAGTTACACTCTTAACGACGTAGGCACCATTAGTCAATGCGGATACGGCTGTTAATTAATTGATTGTGATTGTGGGATTTAACACGCCAACGTTACTCAGGTGATGAGGCGCACAGTCGTGGAGGGCTCCGGATTAATTTTGACCACCTGGGTATCTTTAAACGTGCGCCGAAATCTCGAACGCATGGGGGCTTTCGCTTTTCGCCTCCATCAGAAAAGCGGCCGAATCCCATAGTTGTTTGCTGCATCGAGCTTATCATTGATCGAGTTATCCACACTACCATCGGCACATTTCTTCCTCTTTTCGGCCGACAGCCGTCCTTGAACGCTTGCAAACGCGGAGACCGCGGCGCACGCTTACGCCTCCGCCATAGATTCCCTCCTCGATCGGCATCATCTCGGGTGCTGGTGCATCTATGCGCGCGTATACGTCGAGCCGTGGCGCCAGTTGAGGCGATTTGGCGCCGAAACCAGCGCCCTACGATTAAGCGCTCTTTGTTCGGCGGCTAAGGAGATGGGCAGTGGCCGTCGTCAGGTCTCCTCCTTTCGAACCTTGACAGGAGTAGGAAAAGCAGGAAATATATTGCGCGACGTACGTGCGGGACCCGAGTATCCGCGTTCCTTCCGCCCCACCTCCCCGCCGACTCTGACGGCGATTAGGCAATTTTGTGCAAAGCCTGATTCATGACAGCTTGGATACCCCTATCGAGACGTCTTCTGGGCAAGGGATTGAGCGCGCGTTCAGGATTGTTTCCTGCCACGCAGTCATCTTGGTGCAGGAAGCAAGTGGTCGCTTGTCTGGCCCTCACACGCCCATGCACGCCGTGATAGCATCTTAAATTAATCTTTTGAGATACGTGACGGGTTGTTACGGGCCTGTTTCATATCGTAATATGTTTGCGGTAAGGGGCGGCTTGCACTTACGTTTGAAGGAAAGTCAAACACTCATCTCGCCGCTGGAGGAACCTAGCTGTGCCGGGCACGTGTGGTTGCACAATAGAATTAACTGCTCTGCCGTGTGTGCCGTTCAGAGTTGCGTTTCCTTTTCGGTTCCTTCCTTGTATGTTACTCACTCATCCTCGCCTTCGCAATTAGCTGGCTAGACGTTTCAGCGATCACTTGGGCTTCGTGGCATTCCACCTTGGAGTTGTTTCGCCGTCTCTTTCAACTTGCACGGCGTGATTTCCTCAGTGAGGCACACTAATTAATGGTTGTAAATATTTTGTTGTTGTGCAGCACCAACCTGACTTCTATAAAGGTTCTCGTCTCATCCGGCGCGGTTTCATATCAGTTATTTGTCGAGAGACTGCCCTCCTCCTGTTGCCTTGTCCTTCCGCCCTCTTGTTTTTTTTAACAGTGAAGCTGTTGATCAAATCGTTTCTGTATGGTGTCCACAGTTAAAAATACAAATTCCGAACGCTCATGCACGCGTGCTTCGAGCGCACGTTCGTCAAGCAAAGCATACCCCCTTAGGGAGATTGGTCAACATTGGCCCCAAGAAACTCCAGCTTTCGCCGTATCATGGCAACATTTGCTCGGAACGATGGAGACACGTCATAGCGTATACGCCCTTGTTCGTTCGTCTCCGTGTCGCCGTTCGCCCGCGCTCTGTACCGTAGAAGAGCGGCGACTTGAATGTCGAAGCGCTGTAGGTGGTCAGCGACTCCACATGGCCCGGCCGCGGATAGTTCGCACGGCTGAGGGGAAGAGGCCGCTCTGCTTCGAGAGGCTGGGCGTGCAAAGCATCCGCTAGAGACGATAAGTCGCACTTGCAGAGTCGCGCGCTTGTACGAAAACGTCAACCAAAACAACGAGCTCACTCTGGCCTTACTGAACGTAAGTCATTGAAATGCCATGCCGCCGATGTCAACAACGACACCACAACGATACTAAAACTCAGCTTTGGGAGGGTCTTGCGCGTGAGTGCGAGCTTCCCTGAATTATTTGTTCCTAACCTCATCCGGATTTTATGCCCTGCCTAATTCTAGTTCTTTGTCTCATCTATTTGAGCCATGGGGCGTGTTCCAATCAGGATTTTTCTCTTAACCCGTGGTACGTGTCAGCTTTCGTTTAGTTTTACTTTTATCGCTCAGTTACCCACTTTTCCCTAACGCACTTCTCAATTTACCCCTTCCAATTAAAACCTCACTCATTCTCGTATGAGGAGGAGGGTTCCTCTGGACTTCCTTGCAGGATCTAACGCAATGCTTCCCCTGCTTTTTCATGGCGTATGAACAGATTTTCGTTGGAGCCAGACATGCTCTGCCTAAAAAAAAAGGCCGCAGGGCTTCCTGTGGTACTACTGTTTGAGGGCAGACCGAACCAAAGACGAAGCGTGTACGCAACGTTGACTTGCGTGCCTATAAATTCTTTTCAGTCACGCTGCACGTAGTCTTCGCCATCCCATGTTGTTTCTCAGCTTCTTCTCTCCTCCTTCTTTCCAGCTTATTCAGTTGTCCAGGCGCCCCCCGTCCTAAGATCGCAGCAGCCTTGAAAAGGCTGTGGCACTAAAGGAAAACTAACGGGGTGAATTTCTACCGCAGAACGTGACGCGTTTCTCGCTCCGAAAAAAAAAAATACAATCCTTCCGTTTACGTATGCGCACGACACCACGGGCCTTCGCCGTCGTTGCGATCGTCAGCACTTGTCTACCTCAAAGCGCAAACATGACCACGCTTTTTATGCCACTAACCTGAGGCCTGGATGAGGAGCGAGCACTCCGATCCCTGTGCCCACTAGAGACGGGCCATCCCACTCTGCACTACGGCGAGATCGCAAGCGGTATCATGGCCACAGTGACACACGCGGGCGTGCAGGCAGGCACCTAAACTGCTTTGTCAAGTGCTCTGTGGCTGCACTTCCTGCATTGAGACGTACACCCCAGCCTCGCATTCGGTGCTCCACCCCATTCATCTTAATAGCAAGGACTGTAATTCTTTCTCATGTCATTTCCGAAAGCCCCTGATGAAGAAGATAGCGATGCCCATGCGCGTCCGCCTTTTTACAAACAAGAGCCGACTCGGTATAGGGCCGTCATATTTCATCGTGCGCGCCGCAAGGGCGTTGCGAAAACCGAAATTGTCAAGCGATAACCCCGGACCTATCCGTCGCCCACGCGCCAGCGGCACGGAAGACATGGAAGCGGCGGCGGCGGGGCCTAATATGTGATGGAAGCGGTCGAATCAACCATTAATTTCGGTGCGAAATGGGCTTCTCTGGGCATCGCTTACACGGCAGCGCGCACTGACAGGGGACGCTGCGTGCGGCCGCATCCTGGTCGCGGTCGCGCAAACAGACGCCTGAATTCTCGGGTGAACGATGGCGCTTTCTTGCCAACTTGCCACACCATTTCGCCCGATGGCCCGTGCGTGTGCGTACGCGGCAGCGTTCCTGGACCACGAACTTTAGCGCTCAAGTGTGCGGATCTAAGCTAAGGTACATTGAGGTACGAGCGACCCTAGCCTGTTTGCATACCAGCTCTCCACTAAAAGCAAAGATGCGTTATCTTCTCCGCAAAAATAAAGCTTTAAAAAAGGGCGAGGAAAGTGAAGTATAACTACGGAGCTGCGATTAGTATGTCTCGCGTGAAGGCGCCACATGGTAATATAAACTAGACGTACCGCGCTTGCAAGCGCGGGTATGAGGCAAGAAAACGGAAAAAGAAAAGGATGCGTTGGAGAAGCAGCATGAGAGGTGGAGGGGGAGGGAGAGGGGAGGGGGCGGGTTATCTGTTCAGTAGTACACGCCGAATACGGATGGCAGCGCCCGCGCGCTGGTGGACGTCCGCCATAAAACAACGACTTGCAGGCCCGTATCGCCGAAAGTTATGTGGCTGGGCATCGGGAGCGAACCCTTAGGAATCCGCACTACGCATAACCCCTCTTGCTCTACTGGCGTCGCCCCTTCACTGTTCATCCCCCTCTTCCAGACTGCCTCCACCCTTGGGCTCACCCTCTCCGATTCTCTGCATCCTCTCTGGGCGCGTTCAGCACTGAGAGAACCGCACGCCGCCTGTAGTCTGCTCGGGGGTGTTCCGTGAGGTCCGGCCATGCATCAAACCGCCTTCTCTGCCTGCGAGACGAAAGAAAGCGCAGCTGAGGTTGACCTAAGAAGAGGCCGACGGGCCTGGCTGTACTTTCACCTGCGGACATCAAGTCAAGGCGGATCGCGTTAAGTCAGTCAAGCCAGCGGAGTGAAACCGCGAGGTCCGTGTAAGCCCTCCAGAAGACATGAGCGGTTTGCTCAGCGACATGCTTTATGCGTCCCAGGTGGATGTGGGATGCCGCACCACGTGCTGCTATGGCTCACACGGGGCGTATGCGCATGCGTGAGCGTTCTCGGTGCCTGCAGCTATACATATTCGCGGTGTGTATGCATGCCTACGCCAAGGCACGCTGACTCGTCCGTGGGTCCTTTTTCGAGTACCGGGAGGACTTGCAGGGAATCCAGGTTCTGTTTGCGCCTCGTCAATAAACCTCTCTCCTCTCATGGGTGGATGTATATGCGTACCCTGGTGAGCGCCAGACTACGCAAGGTGGCAGGAAGGTGCGAGAGACAAAGTCTAAAAGAAGAAATGGTAAGTTGTCTGAAACGCTTCGGCGTATGAGTTGCTGTCGAGGCTGTTTTATTTACCCACTCTTTCTTTTACTCCGAACAACGATGGGATGATGGGGTAAATCGTGTGTGCGCGCATCTTCTCTCCGTACAACGGGGTTTGGCCTAACGTCTGAATTTCCTGACATTTATAGAGCCTTTGGTGGATAGTTCCTGTCTCCACCAAAGCACCTAGCTTTGGATGCTTCGGAGCAAAGTGATCGCACGTGCAAATACCGAGTAACAACGTGGAAGAATCAGTTATCTTCATGTAACGAAATTACGTAAGCAAGATAATAACTTTCACGTCAGCACTTTGCGAGATTTTTTTCTTTAACCGTTACCACAATTTGACGCAATCTCGGCTCAGTTGGAAATAAAATACACAGTAAAAGCTCGTTAATTCGAACTCGAAGGGGACCATAAAATTGTTCGAATTAACCGGAGTTCGAATTAGCGGGAGGGCGCTAGAATGAATGGACATCGCGCCAGAACACAAAGAATCCACCTCTGGACTTGTTATCGCGAATTAGGCGCTACTACACCTTTTGGCAGGTGATTTTTTAAAATAATGTTCGTGGAGGTCGAACAGCGAACGAAATTAATGGATCAGTCAGTTATACGCCCGAAACAGGCACTGACATTGCATTCATGCATGAGCAGTGAGCCGTAATGTCGAAACAATGACGCTGTCTATGCGTGAAAACTGGTTTATTTACTAGGCAGGGTCGAGGCAATCAAAATTAAAAGTAATCGGTAATACGCATTTGATTGCGTTTCGTTTGTCACGACTGCATGAGCATCGCTTGGAACTTGTCGGAAAGCTCCAGCGCAGCGTTAGAATTCTCATCCGATGAGAAATAACGTGCTGCAACATCCAGCTTCGACGTCGATTTGCATGCACCTCTAGTAAATTTTGTTTAGTTTTGATTTGCAACACACTGTAAGCGCTCTGGGCCGACTTCTTCTGCGAGTAGCGATGAAAAGCAGGGGATCCTGCAGTTAGAATTCACCGGTCTGGATACCGACGCGTTCGAATTATCGGGAGTTTTCCCCCATTGAAATATACAGGGCTGCGCCGGGACCAGGGCGTCAGTTCGAATTAACCGCATACGTTTGAATTAACCAAGTTCGAATTAACGAGCTTTTACTGTTTTGGTTCAATGGTTTCGCAAGGTAGGAATACAGTTGGAAGTCTGTGAGAGAGGTCTTTGTTGTGCAGCAGCATCACGAGGAGGGCATTGTGAAGATTATGATAATAATAATAGCTTTGGAAATGATAATTGGGATGAAAATGACAACGAACAGCCTGGTACGATAGCACTTGCCTGTCCTGTTCCCACTCTTTTTATAGTGCCCTTTGGTTTTAGTCGACCTCAGCGAAAAATGAAACGGTATTCACAACATATAACCAGTGCTGTGTATAGTTGCATAACCATCTCCGTCAGTCTACGTGAATACGTGGCAAATTGTCAATTTTTATAGCGATAACTCTACCGAAGGTCTGTCCATGGCGGACTTCATATAGCGTAGCAGTGCCCCCCCCCCCCCCCCCCCCGGCGCTTCGTGTCATGCAAAGGCGGTGTATATTCCATTTCCTGTGTCTACGTCCGAAACACACCAGAGAACCGATTCTTCCGCTGTGACAGGTTCCGCTGTGACCTGCCCGAATTGCCGCGTTGTTCCTGCGCGTCCAAGTCCGTGCGAAGCTGCCGAGCATCGCGGTTGCGTGAGCCCTTACGTATGCGGGAGTGGGGGTCAGCACTGCAGTGAGCTTATTTCCACAACAAAGGCCCCAGTATAACGGAGCGCTTCCTCGAAGGTGTCACGCGCGGGTCCTCCTCCAAAGCAGAAGCGTCAATCGCCGACTGCTCCTCGCGCGTCACTTTTCACACGCAACATCCGACGGACCGCGGCAAAGGATCGCTGCGAAGCTGTGAGCACTGCACTCTTGCTTTCGCCAGGGCTACCCGTCCAGTGAGAGTTCGGCACGCAGCTCTGAGCGCGCCGAATGGGCCGTTGCTCCAACATTCTTGAGTACAGTGTTTATCGGTCTTTATTTTGTGTGAAATGCATCGCCGTCGGAAGAAAACGCACATGTAATTAAGAAGCTCTATACGTCTCTTGGAGAAAAAAAAAAGAAATGATAGAGTTCAACAGTTGGGGAGAGTAAACGTTTCTAGGTGGTCAAAATAAATCCGGAGCCTTCCACAACGCCGCGCCTCATAAACCAGGTGTCGTTGAACCCCAGAATCACCATCATCACTGTATCAGCGATCCCTACGTTCCTGAAAAGTATAAAGCGAAGCAGTATCAGAAAGGAATGCTTTATAGGCTGGGGTATGCGATAACGTATCCTCCTAATGCATGTACATGTGGCATAAAAAGCAGCAGGCGGTTCGGTGGACATTTTGTCAAGAGCGATCTGCAGCAAGAGCAGGGGCACTTTTGGCCATTCGTGACTCTGTGGCTAAGATATAAGCACGTACACTCCCTCAAGAGCACGGGGAGAACATATACGATAAAAAAAAAAACAACGTTCCAATCGGTTTCGAATTACTCGCTCATGTCGCCACTCTGTGGCACTAGCGCTCTCCTCCTCTGGCCTCCTTTTTTATCGTCGGTCTAATTGGAGGAGGATGGCGGCCATCTACCTAATTGTCTCTACCCTCGCGGATCTCTCTCGACAAATAACAGTTGTAAAGAGTCGCCCTTCCCATCCCCCTATATTTCTCGATAGCTCTGCGTGCAACCACAGGCGGCACGCTTTCACCGCTTCCTCCGGGACCGTAATGCCGGGTCGTCCCGCGGTCGCGCGGCTTGCTGCCCCGGACGCGAGGCATAATGAGCTCCCTATCTGCTGGGCGGGCCCAAAGCCGCGACGTCGCGGTGGCCGAACGACGGCGTCCTCACCGCACGCTCGCGGGGGCTGCATCCTACCCTCAGAGCGCTGCCTGCCTGCCCCGTATACTTTGTAACCAGCCGTGCGTCGCGATTAACCCAGATACTGCTGCCGGTGCAGCCCCCGCCGCCTCGCAGGCGCTGCCCAGGAGAGAAGACCCTGTGGCCAATTAGGAGCGGTGAAAGTGGCCGCGCGCATTGCTCTCGCTCTTCTTTTTAAAAGGGCGACGCCATCCGGGCGCTCGTTTTCGTCCGTGGGGGTGTCTGTGCGTGTGTGCTAGTGCTCGCTTGGCGGTAATTCTTGCTTGCTGCGCACACAGGCAGTTATTTGTGCGGTTTGACTTTTGGGTGAGTTTTTGTTAACCCTATAAATGACCGTTTAAATCAGGAAATGATGGTTGTGTGTGTGTAAGAGAGAGAGAGAGATAGAGAGCGAGAGGCCAGGCAATTTCGGATAACCTTGACGTCCGTGCAAGCGTACGAGGTCCGCAAGCCACTACATTCCTCCCTACACTGTGGCCAGCCGGCAACTCCGCCAAGACAGAGTGCCCGCTTGTAGGCGCGGCCGCGCACTGCCGAACGACGCTTAACTTGTCGTTAGCAACTCACGTGTAAAGGAGGTTAACCTATTTGACAGCATCTCTTGCTTGACTGGGCATTAACTGTACACAGGCTGTCGAACAATGCTTGCTCGTGCGCACGTGGTCGTCGTCGCATAAGGAGCCGCCCGCAGTTATCCGAACAATGCACCGGAAGTCCTACTATAACGTGAGCTTAGGAATTCGTGAAGTGTGTCGGACAGCCAGTCAACCATGAAGCGTTGCAGAGCCAAAGCCCCCGTTCTAAGCTAAATAAAATAGTTTCCTTAATCCCCCCCCCCCCCCTTCCCCGCTTCATTACCGCGCTTGCTCAAATAGGGTGTTGATTTTGATTGATTGATTGCAGGGTTTAACGCCCCGATGCAACGCAGGCGATGAGGCGCGCCGTAGTGGAGGTCTTCGGGTTAATTTTCACCACCTGGGGATCTTTAACGTGCGCCGAAATCTCGAACACATGGGCGTTCTAGCTCTTCGCCTCCATCAGAAAAGCGGCCGCCGCGGTCAAATAGGGTATCATTTCAGCAAGACGACGCTACGTGTTCTCGGCACACACCGACACCAAAAGGAAAATCAGCCTTTTCTAGATACGACGCCTAATTTGCAACCGCGTTTGCAATGCCTGTCCCGCCCTGCAGAGCTGCAAATGAGTTTATTTCTCGAGCACGTGTGGGGCGTGTCTGTTTACGTGGTAGCATGTCGTCTCTAATATTTTCCTTCATTTGCATTCTGTCTCACCAAGAGTGAGGCTGGAATAACTAGCGCGTGTGGGTAACATAGGTTAGAAAAAAGAAGACCTCAATTTGTCCAAGAATTTCTGCTCACCACATTCCTTTCAAAGGTTACTCGCTACTTAGCCTCTGCGTGTTTGTAGGCGACATAAATTTGTCCTCAAGGACAGGACGTCGAGCTAATTTCAGCTTATCATATATAGTTGACCCGAGAGACTACAATTTCCGACGACCTGTGTGCGTGTTGTCAGAGCGTGTTGTCGGATGAGAAACGCGCGGACGTGTTTTCATTACGACTCTGCTCCCTTAAGCCGTACCTTATCTCGCGAGTGAACGAGGCTCGACACCTTCCTTCTCCCTTCGTTACGAAACGTTGCGACAGATGGCAAGGTCGACCGAGAGGCGGGAAGGAAATAGTGAATGTGAAAAATTAAAAGCGAAAACAAAGCCGAGCCGAGCCGCTCGCATTGCTCGACCCGCCCGGCGAGCACGGCTAACGAGCGTATATAAAAGCCTATAGGAAACACCCCGCGCGGTCGCATGCAAGTGCGGCCTTGACACCGGGTGCACCGGACACCTTTCGCTTTCACGTTCAAAAGACCTTGCGCCACCGGCAGCCTCAGCGCGATAAACACCGCCCTCGCGTTACATCGTCTGCTAGCCAGGATCGTCTGCTAATTTTCTCGTCCGCTTTCCGCTCGTCTGCAGCCGAGTTTGCGCTCGTCTGCTCCGATATGTCTAAGTACGTCCGTGTTTGTGAAAAGAGTCAGCTCCCCGGGCTTTCGCTTGACCCCCTTGCGCCCTCAAACAGGCATGTTTGTGTATATAGGCGCCGCTGGTACGGGCTGTCCTCGTGACGGAATACCTGTAGTGATAACAAACCTAGGGGTTGAGCTGGAAGCTTAGTGTTGCCGCGTCCTTGCGGCTAAGAATATATATGGCCGCTGCTACGCAAGACGACCTTGATTTTCCGGCTAATTGATCTCACACGTTTACACGTGCGACTTCCTTGATACACAAGCGCTGCTAGCCTTTACACGAGTCATAATGTCGTGCAATCTTTTGGCGTTCATGAGGCGAGGAGGTGCGCTTTCGCGGCGTAATTTTTTAAAGGCTCTACTGCCCGCGCGTGGTATGTGCGGCCTTGTGGGCTTCACTTATGGCGCGGATACGCTGCGGGTTGCGACAGTTTGCGTTGACTTAGGGCATCTGCCCGACCTTGGGATGTTTCCTCGCCGATGATGTATCGCCTTGGCTGCCCCGGAAACAGAAGGGCGGTAACTTTGTTATACGAAACAACACTTAGGCTTCCCTCATGCTTCGACGAGCCGCAATTGTGGGAATTTTCGCGCCCTTGTGTACGTTCTTGTTTCTCCACGCTAATTTGGCCCGTTTCTGCTGACTTTTTCTTAATCTTTCTAAAAATAGATAATCAATATATTGGCTCCTACTCTTCAAAATTTCAAACTGATTTCGAGAGGACGTTTTAGCTTTTATAATTTTTATTTCTGCTGTAAACAGATACCAAAAAATGAAAATATCATGCAAACAAACAGGAATTTAGGACCAGGCCTTGTATCACTGATGTAAGTTGTTTGAATGCTTGGCTTGTTGGCTTTTGTGGTTTTCGATGCTTGTTGTACTTTATGTCACGACTTAACGGAAGTTTACACAGTGTCTTTGTTTATTTTAAAACTGAGGAAAAAAAACCTACGCACTCGGTGGCCGCCCCACGAACTACCGCAGTGGCGTCCCAATTGTTTAAATTTCAGTGTGTATATGCCATCTCAGCCGCAAAGATTTTGTTTCACGCTTATTTAACTGGTTACATCCACTGTTTCTGTGTTAGTGCATAGTTTAAATATTACTACACGTGCTCGAAAGGTCACGCTCTGCCCTCCATACAAACAAGTGTGTCGTCACAAATGACGTCACCAAAGGAGAAAGGAGGGTAAAGTAAGGAATACTGTGCTTCTGAACGAACTTTTGGCAGTGAAAATAATGCCGGGAAATATTCTTAGAAAGAAAAACAAAACTGTGCACATGTTGGACTGGATATTCTGGACGTTAAAATGATAAAGTAATTTAACACTCAATCCGGCGTGCCCTAAAGACCAAACGAGGCGTCTTTACTAGCTATTTACCACCCTTATACCTAAGCGACGTTATGCCAGACTCAGCCGGTCAACTCTCGGTGCGCTGACCAGGGGCCGAATTCTCTAAAAAACGGGCGTCGCTTTGAAACGACGGGGTAGCGCCATGCAAATGCATGTGTTCTGGGGTTGCGGCCGTCGCTTTGAGAAGCTGTGCACTCAGTGTGAGCCGCAGAAAAGCACTGTGGCAAGGGCGCGAAGCGACGCCCACTGCAGCATGCCCCCATCGTTTCACTTGTCGCTTCGCGCCCTTGCCAGAGTGCTTTTCTGCGGCTACAGCTTCTCAAAGCGAGGGCCCCAACCCCAGGACACATGCATTTGCATGGCGCGATCCCGTCGTTTCAAAGCGACGCCCCATTGTTTTAGAGAATTCGGCCCCAGGAACGCCTCATTGCGCGCGACTAGGTTGCCGCGCTGGAAAGCGGCTTTTTGGACTAAAAAAGCCACCCACATTTATGCTCATTAAATGTTTGTTTTGATCAGTTAAGAAAAATATCGTCGTAGTCGTCGCCATCATCATCATCATCGCAATCATCAACGCGGCGTCATCATCAGCGTCGCAACCACCACAATAATCATAATTCCATTTGCGGCCACGGAAGGATGAAGGCATCTCCCACAGACTTGCAAAAACAAACGCGTTCATGCCAGAGACTTCTCGGTACAAGATGAGAAAGAAGATTACAAAGCCAAACAAGCCCCCCTGCAGTGCCTAATTCTCGGCCGACAACAACACGAAGCTGAAGCAGCTGAGAAACGAAGTCTCCCGAGAATGAACGCATCGAATAGAAAGGATAAGGGTCTATTTCTTTCTCCGTTCTTTTTAATTTATTTTGTACCTCGCGCGCAATCGCCCCGCGGACAAACTACTCTTCAGTCTTGTGCCCTGCATGCTGATGCGAGCAACGGTACCTTCGCATTGTTCTCCATTTTTCCCGACACAGCATTAGCTACCTCCGACGTGCATCGAAAAAATTAAAGGAACTTCACAAGCGGGGAGAAACCGCCCGGGGCTCCTCGGGGACGAGAGTATGGCCGTCACGCGTGCTCGGAATCCCAACAGTGATGCGTGCGGTCACCCGCGGGTGCTTCTTGGCCGCTGCTCTCACACGGGACGGATGCGTCCCGTCCGACTTCGTGGCCGCGTGCTTTATCTTGTTCAGAATTGGACGATCGACGCAGCTCGAGACCGTCTTCGGCGCTTTCGCGCATACTTCGACGAACTCGAGGGAAACCGTTATGCTCCTGCATAATTACACTGAGCGCAGCACCGGAAAGAGTGCGCTGCATTGCGGTCCGGTTACCGATGGCATCTGCTGATACGAGGACGGGCCCTTAGGCAAAGTGAATATTCTTACTCGGCGGCCCTGGATTCACTTTGAAACTGTGCCCACGTGTCCTACCTGGATCCAAATTCGAGGCGTTTTGCGAGCCGTGCATACAAAGCAAGGAAGCTTCTCTTCATTCTGGCGTCTTCGGCAGCGCTCACCAAGGCTGCAAAGTGGAATCCTGGCGCACCGTCATTGATGCGGTGATGAACCGTGGTGATTTGGGCATTCGTGGAATATTTGTCCGTGCTATAGCGAATAACTGGGAGTCTCGTATTCTTGCTGAAATTTAATACTTCACCGTGTAGCTTATCGCTGTTTTTTTAAGTGTCCTTTGTATGAAGCATGCGTCTTAGAAATTTGTAAGAAATAAAAAGAAAGCAGAAAAACACAGTTCATCCACTGAAGCTCATAGCGCGAGTGTACCGAAGCTTCATCTCGGCTATACCTCGCTGTCGTAGACAGATAAGAGTCAAGTCAAACCACTGTGAATGTTCTACTCCAAACATAGCGTTTTTTTTAGCTTTGCGCCTACACCAGATAAGCAGGCACCGAAGCAGTGAGTCTAACAGAAATATGCAGAATGAATAGTCGTGCATGAGTAAGATGAAGGGGTGCATATACTATATGCACCCCTTCATCTTATCCATGCTAAGGAATGATCAAAAATTGATGGGAGATTCGGGTCACAGCCGCGGAATACCAGTTTGCACACTCACTCGCTGTCTTGTCCAATCGGACGCTACGTAAAATGGCTGGCGTTAAAATTCGCAGAATCCCTGTACCATCTTTTGTTTTCTCTCCTTTTACTGAAGACGTGACTGATAATTCAACTCGCATGCAGCGACAGCTTGTTGTGGTTATGATAACGCCATGTCGTGAACATCTCACATGCCGCGCTTCCGACACCACTCCAAGCATATAACTCTAAAAGTGCCGTGGCAGTGTAACAACGCACGGCCTTGCTCGTGTTTTCCCGCCAAGTCATTTATCTCGGTACCGTTTTTCTCCCTCCACCCCGTTTTCTCCTTGGGCCTTCTCTCCCTCCTCCGAGCAGCCGTGAACTTTCGTCCCAGCGCCGTCCGCTCACCTTTTACGCGGCGTGAACTCGCGCGAGAGAAGCGAGGACGGCGCGCACTTATCTCGCTCCTTGACTCATAGGCCTCCGGAGCGAAGACAAAGCGGGAACGGGAGCCACCGTGTCCGTTCCAACACCGGGGGAACAATAAAATGCACGCGCTGCAGTACACACAGAAGCCAGGAGCAGCAGCACTTGCATCTTGTGGGGGAACTGGCGCGGCTCCGGTTGCTTGCTCCGCTTAATTGCCCGTCCACGCGGAGCTGGGCAAGTCCCGTTGCACGGAGTCATTAGGCCGGCCGCTGGTTCCGTTCGGCGAGATTCTCGCCTTGCCCAGTGTACGAGCAACGCGGAAGAAGAGCCTGCCCTAGCGCACGTCGGAGTCGTGAACTTTTGCAGAGCGCTTGGTCCGCTTACCCCGTCCGCCGTCTTCCGCGACTGTGCAGCGAGCGATTAGCGCGAGCTGTGGGCCACTGCGGCGCCCAAGGTCGGGTACTCGAATGAAATGCCGGCCACCCGGTCGTCTGCGAGGACCGCGCGCATTTATAACGGCGGCTGTGAGATTAAGGGTCCTGGAGTTGCCGTAGCTTGTTTAGACCGTAGACCTTCTTCGGTTGCTGGTTCGTAGTCATGCAAAGGCGAAAAAAAAAAAAAGAAAGAAAAAGAAACGACCGATGCCTGTCATGCCTGGTACAGAGATGACTTGTCAGGGTCCTACGTATGTTTATGTGAGTATTTTGTGTCTTTGCATTGCATCGCTCGCTATGTGGCCCTTCTTAAATAAGTCGTCGATTCTATACGGGGTTACCGAAATGCACAGGAAGTCTTGAGTCTTGGAGAAACTATAACTCCTACTACCCGCCGTGTTCCTTGGCAAATGTTTATAACACCCACACAATGCTGCAACAATACATATCACTTTTGCTGCGATGTGTACCAATCGAACTTCAACGCTGGTGCGCCATTATTTGTTTAGGCCGATAGGTGACAACTCAGATACATTCTGCGTGTTTATTCACCCTGGTACATAGGTTGTACCAAATGTATTTCCACTCAATTAACGTGAAGACAGCGTAGGAATTGAGAGACGCTAGACTCTAGCTTGCCTATGCACAAAGGAAAACGCACCGAAGAACTACATTACCGAGCTGTCAGCAAATGGTACGTTTGCCCGCATTGCGATCAGTAGTCCACTGCCCATCACTCACACTGACCTTCCAAAACATCCGCCTCATTTCTCCTCAACCACCTCGTAACCTATCTTGGGAGGAAGTGTGGCGCAGCCTGAAAGAGCACCAACCTTGAATACGGCGGTAACTTAAAAAGAACTTCCATTCGAAAAAAAAAAAAAACTTCCCTCGCGGTTACAGAATGAATTGCTTACTTAGCTTGCTTCAGAGTGACTCAGTACGACAAGTATTTAATATTTTTTGTATCCGACAACCACGTTTCGCGCTCGCCTGACCACCAATAATTTTGACACGACGTGCCAATTCAATCTTGCGTCGCGAGGTGCCCAACCTGGATGCATCCCAATACTTACACAATTCCACACACAATCGCAGCGGCCTTCGTGCTTTATTCTCCCCTCCAGTGCCTTAATTCCTGTATCATTATTATTTTTAACGGTAAAGCCGCGTGTGGCTTCCTGAATGCGCTAGCTCGAACCCCAGGAATGGCGGCACAGGCTCCGCGCATTCGTGCACGCTGGGCTGGTCCATTGTTCGGCTCCCTCGGTGGCGTGCGCGTGTCCTTGGGCCACGCTTAATCGCTTATTTTTGCGTCCCGTTGCCTCGCCACGAGCAGCACGCTCATGCTGATCCCAGGGCGAGATTTGGAGCTCCCGGCACGAATGGCGCGTCACCCAGGCGGAAGCATGATTCTTTCCTTGCATGCGGGCTGGCCGCGTACACAAACGGCGTATCGGTATGTGTCACGTGGCCACATGTTTGCATCATAGGGTTTCTAAAAGGGCACCTGGCGTTATGCATGCTCGTATGCACATCATTGTTTCGCAAGGGATGAGTTCTTTTTACCTCACCGAAACATCTGTCCGGAGCGGGTCCGGAAGATGCGATGCAAGCTCGCTGCCATTGGTTATTGCTGACTTTATAAAAACTCCATATGGGCTGTCGGGGGAGTGCTGATATATATGGTTCCTGCTCTTTCTGGCACGTTTCTGGCACGTTCTTTGGGTATACAGGCAAATAAGCCGGCATTAAGACCAATAATAATTAAAACTTTAAAAAATCATTCCGTTCCTGCAACTTTTGCTTTATTTCGAGCAATTTGAAATCGCAACGTTCTAACAGTTCATACTTATAGTACGTTACAAAGTCCCACCTTATTATTCCTGTAAAGAGAACGAGTAAACGTAGAGGCAGGGAGGTCGTCAGTGGCTTTTGTCGGGCCACGCGACACTGGTACACGTGCCCTTGTGCATCTATTTCACGACGAGACGTCACAGATAGCACTTCAATCTAGCGATCGACGTCAACATGGCGACGGCTGCATAACGGAAGGACTTCAGGGCTCGGGTCCGTGATGTTAAAATAGTTCTCCACGGCTACATGTGCGCCAAGCATGTTGACATGAAATAACCGTGCCACCAGCGGTAGTATTTTGGTAACATGTGCAGCTTTGCTGCTCATGGCAGTCCTTTCAGCAGTGATTTCTCTGTAGTTATTTAGCAAAATGTGAACTTTTTTTGCGCAGCTAATATTGGGGGTGAAACGTGCTTTGTGCACAGTTTCAAGTCTCGCACGCTGCGCGACTAAGTTCCTGAGTTATAGAAACTATCCCATATAAATGCATGGGGAGTTAGTTTTCACACCGAATTACAAAAAAAAAATTCAGAATCATAACAAGTTATTTTAGTGTTTTCACTTCACGCGTACTTCTTGCTTTATCCCAAATATCACTTTCCTGAAGTGATTTTTCCAGACAGTGGCCCGACGGCCCGGACTAGGGCTGTTTAAAGAATAAAGTTCTCTCTCTCTCTCTCTCTCTCTCTCTCTCTCTCTCTCTCTCTCTCTCTCTCTCTCTCTCCAGGTTCCTGAGATGTCGGAATTTTGAGCGAGAAAGCTGGGTGTGGGTGTTGCTGCGTATTCAAGCTCGCTTTGATGGCGGGCACACGAGTGGCGGTAACGGTATTTCAGACCACGGAAAATCATACAGCCCTGAAAGCCTGGTTGAAGATTTCGTTTGAACCCCCCCAAAGCCTCAGGTTACTAGCCAGAGAATGCCACGCATTAAAATAGACGCAGGAGAATCGGTTGATGGGTAGCCGTTTCTTAGAACCCCGACGGGCAGCAGCATATTTGACCCGCATAGCGCGTGTAAAAACAGCCGATCGGAAAAGTACGCAGGCTCAGTGAATGGCGGCGGCGCTGCGTAAACACGGCGGCCCACTACCGAAGGGCCCAAGTGTAGGCACACGGCGTGGTCGCCGCGCGCAGAAGGACCTTGCCGGGACCCGCGAGGTGTTCCCTGGCCGCATTTTTCTCCTCCCACGCCGGCCGCAGAAAGGCAAGGCTCGCGGCGGGGCTCTGCCGCCGGGCAACCCGCGGCTGCCCTTGGCGCCAGTCGTAACGAGTTCACTCATGTCGTCGCGCTCTCTCTCGCGTGGGACGCCGGAGCGGGAAGGACCGAGAGCGGTCCGACTACCCAAGGGCCCGGTAGCGCCGCGACCTGCCTGAGAGCGGTTGGCAGCGTAGAAGGCGCGGCGCAGCAGCCACTACGTCACTGCGGGTAATATCGCAGGCGTGTTATTCGAGTGAAGGTTCCTGCATTTCCACGTCACCATGCATAATCATCATCATCATCATCATCATCACGTTGTCCCCCTTGCGGAACAACGTCCTCCACGCGTTGCGGGAGGATGGTGGAAAAGGTTTTTGTTCGCGTTACAAACCAAGCCATCCCATGCCGCCATACGATACTCTTGCCAACTCCTTCGAAAAAGGGTACCCCGAGTTTGTATACGCTGTTGCTGACTTCTTTGTCTCGTAAGTGCTGCGATCTGTGTAGCGGTTGTGGTTGCAAAAGACTGTACTGCTCCAGTAACAGCACTGTGGTGCGCCAGTTCAAGCAAGCGCGCGTCTTCGTTCCTGAGAGGGCTCAGATGAGTAGGCGTCCACTGAATTCCACCGATCGTCCTTAGCAGACTCCTCATCCATTTTAAGCGTTTATTATTATGTTTCTCTTCTGTTCTTTTGCTCTTTTGTATCACTTTAAGAGAAGGAAAGAAATAGAAACGCACCCCCCCCCCCTCTGTCCCGTGCATCCTTCATAAGGTTGCAACTCCGAGGAAATTGGCAAAAAAAATATGAAAATAAATAAACAAAGGCACAAGCCGTCACTAGCCTCAGTCACGTCTTTCAAAGAGGCTCGCCTTCTAGTGCTAATTGATTCTCGTTCAAAGGGAAAGCGTAGACGTAGACATCCAGCTGCCCTTAACGTACACGCATGAGACGCAAGCCGTTATTATTCGATTCTAAGCAAGCGAAATTGAGGGGTATGATCAATCATGATGGCGAAAACACGTTACTAAGCGCTTGCACGAGGACATGGGACATCCGCGTTCCGCGTCCACCACGTTTCTTCGAAACCTCGCGTAGCTAAATAAAGGAAGCATGAAACCATCTAAGCCTCCGTAAGCAATGCCGAGTGCGTGGGATCCCGTATGAAGCTCGTTTTGTGAGCGCGCCTCGCGGAACGCGGCGCACGTACCTGTTGCCCACCACTTTCTGCTCGATTTCTCAATCTGTGTTCGATCGCTCAAGCGCTCCGAAAGGCCGGCTTTCACTATATTGCGTCACTCTTTTCTTCCCACATCCCCTCTCACTTCGTTTTGTTGTTCTTAAGCGTCCGTAACGGTTAAAACGTTTCTGGGAGGAGGTACTAGTTTTTGTACTGAAGAAAAGGGTGAGGAGTAACTCCAGGGTCAAGGTACTTCGATACAGCCACCTGGTGGGGACTTGGGCTGCAGCTCAGCATGGTTGCTCGAAACACACGCCACCTTTGTCCTTTGTCTATGTCTCTGTCTTGTCTTGTCTTGTCTTGTCTATGTGACACGATGGTACACACTATGCGGGAACATTTGTGCTCTTCCGTAACCAGGACGTGTACTAGTGTTGTGTAGAGGACCCTTGCCTATGCCTCTGTCTTGTCTTGTCTATGTGACACGATGGTCCACACTATGCGGGAACATTTGTGCTCTTCCGTAACCAGGACGTGTACTAGTGTTGTGTAGAGGACCCTTGCCTATGCCTCTGTCTTGTCTTGTCTATGTGACACGATGGTCCACACTATGCGGGAACATTTGTGCTCTTCCGTAACCAGGACGTGTACTAGTGTTGTGTAGAGGACCCTTGCCTATGCCTCTGTCTTGTCTTGTCTATGTGACACGATGGTCCACACTATGCGGGAACATTTGTGCTCTTCCGTAACCAGGACGTGTACTAGTGTTGTGTAGAGGACCCTTGCCTATGCCTCTGTCTTGTCTTGTCTATGTGACACGATGGTCCACACTATGCGGGAACATTTGTGCTCTTCCGTAACCAGGACGTGTACTAGTGTCGTGTAGAGGACCCTTGCCTATGTCTCTGTCTTGTCTTGTCTTGTCTTGTCTTGTCTTGTGTTTGTCTATGTGACATGATGGTCCACACTATGCGGGAGCATTTATGTTCTTCCGTAACCAGGACGTGTACTAGTGTCGTGTAGAGAGGGTCATTGTCGTGGCACGAGTCCAAAAGCTGTGCTTAAGCGCAACGGCGTCACCTCTAAAAATAGATGCACGTCTTGTCGCTTCTGCGTGCTATTGCAGCATGCACGCGTACACGCACACACGCAACTTTAATGAGCCCTTAAAATGCGGGAAGCAGATTGCGACAAAATGGATTGCGCGCAAGGCGGAGAGAGAAAAGCGAGGGCTTGATGAGAACGAAGATGGCGATCCGTGGCCGGGAAAGGCGCCCAAGTTCTGGTGTCTTTGAGCCGGCCAAGCAACCCACTGGGTGGATATCTTCTGGATCCTCGACGTTTCGCGCCCTTGTCCGTCGAGAAATATACGGCGTCTGTTGGTTTCAAACGTAAGTCTCTTGACGTCGCGAGGCCAGTCGTCGTCTTCGTTTCCCATTTGCACGCGCCGGCGTGTCAGTTGCTTGCTGGGCGTGATGCAAAGTGGCAGCTGCTGCCAATCCTGGCGCTGAACCGATAGGCTAACCGCAGCTGAAACGGTCCTTGGCAGGCACCGGAATGAATGGTGTCGAGAGTTCTGAACGCTGTCTGCGCGTGCCTGCGTGTGCGAAATTAAACAAAGGGTGGGGGCGAAAGTCGTGGCAGCATGTTACAAGCTGCTACACATTGAAAGCTGGCTGTGCGCGTATTTGCTTTTGAATGACTCGTGAAATCAAATGGTATTGGCGCCGATGTGGCTGATCTACGACCGTGACCACTGTCTTGGTTACTACGTGGCGTCAGCTGGACGTCTCCCTTGCTTCCCAATGAGTGTGCCAGGGTGACTTAGCCACAGTTGCGATGTTTGGTCCTTGCCTTGAGTTTTATTACACACTACTGTAGCTTTCACCCATTATCATGTCCTCTAAGAACTAGTCGGCCTATGATTTCTCTTAATCAATGGCGTGTAAGCAAGAGCTGAACCCATCCATTGCTACTTTTTCCCTCCTTGCCTAGCGGTGCTAGTTGTGCTTACGATGCGATGTTCCCACATTCCTCACTGCCCGGACAGGCCGTCTAAAGTAAAGCACTCCGTTTAAAACGTACCCCAACATGTTGCGTGTTGTCATATACCTGTCCATACGCACACACACACACGCATGCACGCACGCAGGTGGCCGATAGGTACCGTTCCCCGTCCTTGGGGTTGTCAGGAGCCGGATGGCTGCCGTAATGAAGCCAAATTTATGGTCCCCGTGTTGTCTTCGCGCTTCCTGCCATCTAGATTCCCCACAAAGGAGAAGAAACAGGGAAATTGCGCCTCCCCTGCAGCACAGGCCTCGGCTTGCGAGGGGTGAAGTCAAGGCGGAGTGGATGGCCGAAACGAACGAGACAAATGAGGGGAGCCGAAGAGAGCTACCGAGCCTCGTCTTCGGCTCTTCACTAGCGGCCACCGCGGCGCCTTCATCGACGCTTGTTAAGAAAATGAGACCAGACGAGCCATCAGCGTCGCTACGCACGTCTGGACGGTCCCACCTTGAGCCGTCGAGAGGCCTCACACGGCAGTGCACACC
This sequence comes from Haemaphysalis longicornis, assembly GCF_048455015.1. Classification (NCBI taxonomy): domain Eukaryota; kingdom Metazoa; phylum Arthropoda; class Arachnida; order Ixodida; family Ixodidae; genus Haemaphysalis; species Haemaphysalis longicornis. Next base: position 64,084,999 of record NW_027526422.1, read on the forward strand.
GTGGTGGCAGCCGGTGCGTCTCGTTACACCCTTCAACATACCGGCGCCGAACCTGTACGAACCACGCGTTCTCACCGCATGAACCTGTCTCCTGTTGCGTCCTTGATGGCTCATCTATTCCAAGCGTAGCGCACGCGTATAGAGGCACCGGAAGCCGCTGGCTGGGGGTGTATGCGTACCAAAGTAGCCATCGAAAGCAACAGCATGCCGCTTGCGCCACCGCCACCTGGGTGGGCCATGTGCCGCTAGGCATTTACTTTGCCGCATTGCCACTTAGTACGGCCGGAGAAATCAGTCCTGGAGAGAGCAAGCGACTCCTTGCGGAGTGCGCAACAGCGACTCGAATCTGCCATCCGCGACACTCCATCCCGCTGGCGGTCTCGCATACTGCCGCCGCCGAATAGGGAAGGACGGAGCAAAAAAACCGATTCTTCATACTCTCCTCGGCTTGATCTAGAAAGCGGAAAGAGAGAGGGGGACGGCTGCCCGGAGTTCATTAGCGGCGACCGTTCACCTCGCAGCGAGCTGTACAGCGAGGCGTCCATGAGCGCTAGCGGCTGCAGCAGCCCGAAAGAGGGAATCCTTCCTCGCGCACGCAGCATCCACAGCGCGTCGAATTACGATCCATCAAGAGAGCCATCAAGGGAGCTGCAGGCGCATGCCGGGGCTACCATCACCGTGGGTAGCCAGCCGCGCCGGCGTGCCTTTCTTCGCCTCCACGAGAGGGCGCTCGCCGCGCGAGATCTGAGCCTGCCGCGTCGTCGCACACCGTACTCACCGGCAGTGCACTTTCACCGATGTGTGTTTACGTACTTAGGTAGACGTCTCGCTTCCGCGCTGCGTTCGCTATAAATCCGGTGGACGCGCATGAGGGCAAGGATAAACAAAATGCACCTTTCGGCTAAGCTATTGTCTATGTGTGGGAACACGAAGAGGTCATTGAAACGCCAATGGCCGCGCGAGCGGGTTACCGCATTCCTCTTTGTATCGGTTAGGCTTCGCTGCTAAAAACAAATTCTCAACATCCTAGATTACACCGTCTGTTTTTATAGTGTTTTTTATGCTGCGTCGAAGCTTTCTCTGGCCCGCCCCGAGCGATTTTCATTCTTTAGACTCCGCAGTTCCGTGCATTTATCACCGCTCCGCCTCCCAAGAGAAAACTTTGGCTTCTAGACGCATTCATAGCCCCGTCAATTACTTTTACCGTTCCGCAGTCTCAACGACCTCCGCAGTCTCCGCATACCTTTGCGGAATGGTGCCGGTTACGGGCATCGCTATAGTCAGACCCTTTCGACTTCTACACAACTGCTGTTTTTCTACTCAAAAATCAAATTGGGCGCTGATGTTGATGTAGGATTTAAAAATGACAGCAGAATTTCGCAGCCAGAGTACCCGAAATAGCTCAAATAATAGTTTCTTATATTTATGAATCGACTTTGAACATGCTTTTCGATATTAATCATATATTTCGTCGTTCTCTATGTTAAATATTCTAAAAGGAAATGTTCTGCCGATAGGGTGTACGCTAATATTATCAGTCGCGGATTCGCGTCTATGGACATTGATGGGTCGAGTTCTGCGTAATTCGCTATCATCAGCAAAATATTCAACAAGCCGTCCACGTACGCCGGCCATTGTCTGCATCGGCTTATGTGCCCTCGACTACTGTCGTTCAATGCCATCGTCCTCACAGATCGTAACGACGCGCTTCTTAAAGGTGGACCGACCACGTTTAGCTCGAGAAGGCCGAAGATTCTCACGGTCTTTAGCGCGCCATTAGGGGGAAGCAGCAGAGACAAGGGTCCCTCCCATGTGGGCGCAGAGTAGCGCAGTTCTAGCCATGACCTTGTCTTGAAAGAAACCAACGAGGCTGCCAAGGTCGAAGGGGCATGGTTCAAGTCGTGCGCTCGTTTTACAAATGCGCTCGTTTTAACAATGACTTCAAGCAATGAAAGCCCGTTCCAAATGGGCCGAAGTGGTTCCTTTCTGTCTAGCAGTCCAATACACTCTCTTAGAGCTCTGATTGGCAAGGCAGTTCAGATGATCCATCACGCGCGTGAATGGTATAGCGTCCGCCGGAATAAAAGATACAGCGTTCAGGGCAGACACTCGACGGACGAAACCGAAGAAGTCCGAGCGTGCCAGATGACTATAGGCGTCGTCGAGGCCTCCCGCGTGTGCTGCCGAACAGTGGCTCGTCATCAAGAGCGTCATTCTCTGGTTGGGTGGAGCCGCTCGGACAAAGAAAAACCGCGCGCGATCATTTGGCAAGTAGCTCTCCCTACTTCTGTCCTATAGACGCATCCATGATGCGACTGTACCTTCGGATGAATGCGCTTCTGTGACGCCCGCCGATCACCATAGTCTGGCGATAGTTCTACCCGCCCTTTTGTTCAACGTCGTGGAAAGCGAGGACTTCGTCTCTCGGAACCGGTCGAAGAGGGAAAAAAAGCGGCGAAGGGCTGGCCACGTTTCTCTCACAGTGGCTGGAGACAATCGGAAGCGCGCGAGATCGTCGCTGAGAGTCACGATGTCGCAAACGCTGGAGAGGATGGACCGAATTCGAACAGAGTAGGTTACTTTTTCTTTCGTATATGATGACGAAATACGGCACCGTGCCACTGGAGCACTCGAGGAGTCAGAGTAATAAGTCGCCAAGAGTGCCAGCCTTGTTGCGCAGTGGGCAGGGGTGTCTCGTGACCGCTAAGGCGTGGCGACGGAACCAAGCAGTGCACCGCTAAAGGATGGTTCCAGTGTTTTTGTATGATTACCGGACTGTCTTCCCAGCATACAATGGGCTACCGAAAGCACGCCGTGCCCTTTAAGCCCCCCAAATTATGCGGGCACCGTTCGCGACGTCACCATTAGCATGTACGACCGGAGGACGACTGCACGCTCGTTACGAGCGCGTCCTCTACGAAGAAGAACTGTTTTCCAGGACGCGGCGTGCACGTCACGGCACTCGGCTAATCCATCAACCTCCTCCGCCAGGGCACCCCGAGCATCCAGGGAGAGAGCATTAGTAAACGCATACGCGAGCTTCGGCAGGGCGTTTGCCGAATCTCTCTTCTTCTCGGTCAAGTGGTCAGCGCCTGTCGCTTAGTGGACTCGCCGGCCACAGTCCGACGCTGTGGCCGCTTAGCCCGTCCAGGAGGCTAATTCTATTGGCAGGCTGCTCGGAGCTGCCCCGCTGTGCCCGTGTAGCCTTTTACACGGCGTCCCCGTCGCTACCGCCTGTCGGTGCTGGCGGGAAGCGGCCCCCGTTGACCCGAGATCATCGTGGGATACGAAGATGGACTAGCCTGTCTGCCTCTCCCCTTTGGTTCTGTGCGCCTCGAACTGCCTGTTACGCTCTTCTCCGAACGGATGCGAGACGCCGCAGAGCGGAACGGATCGTCCAGCTTTAAAGGTGTCGGAGCGGACGCGTCTCTCTGCAGGGCTTGTCCGTGTTCCCAATCAACCGCCGCTGTTGTTGTCTCCTAACGTCTGCATCCGTTCCGCTGCTGGTGGCGGCCCGATATGCCCGCATGGGGAAACTTATTATGGTTACCGTGACCACGTCGTGGTCTCTGCACTCTTGCTCGTCCTTGAAGCTGCTGCGCGATGTGGCGGCTGCGCGGACCCAATGAAGCGAGGCGACCGGACCGTGAAAAGCGATTATCTCATTCGCGGCCTGAGCTGGTAAAGTTCGGGTGTCGGGTTAGTCCCCTCGCCGAGTTCACCGGTTTGCCTTGACCGCGTAGTTCCTCCAGCTTACTCTGAACACACGTTGCAACGTGTGAGGCCCTTGAGCTTAAGAGCGACCATAATTTAAAGGCAGAATATAAACCAGCGAATAAAAGTGCGGCGCAAAGAGTGAAAGAAAGTCTGGCCAGTTTAGAACTCTTGTCGTTCTTTTACTTCTGGTATTGCATTTCCACTTACTGTATGGGGCCGCTGTTAATATACAAGTTATTTCCCGCCTTGAGCTATCAGTAACCCGCAAGTTTGACTCTGGTTGTAACGTCCACAGTCATAGACGACGGCAATATTGTAATTGCTGTTGCTGTTGTTCCTTCGTCAATGACATATACTAATCCAGGGGTCAACCAGTCGTCATGGTAATGAAATATACTTACTTTGCTGCAGCGTACAGCTTAAAGTCGGTATTTTGTCGCCCATCCTTCAGTTGCTTTTTTCCTTGACATCTAACTTCAGTGCACCTTTTCGAAGAATCATCCTGCTCACTCCCCTTTACAAGGCCAGACGAGCAGTCTTGGTTGGATTTTACCTCCGATGTTTGTGGCTTTCGCAGTTCCTTGGATGCGTCCTTTACAACACCCGTTTCTCCTTGTCACCATCCTCATTTCGGGGACTATTCGCCGCGAGCTCGACATGTAGGTGGCGACAGCGTCGCGCTGCTAGTGTGGATGCTCCGCTGAGCGGCCCGTAAGAATGCACACTGTGGGCGCGCTTCGTGCCTTTTCCCCACCGTATGTGCGCACGACAGGAGCAAACAAGAGTGGTATGCTGTAGTTGGGTTACTCAACGTTCAATGTATAGCATGGAAGCGGCAGTCAGTTTTCATTATTACGCCAAAAAACGCGACGACTCATCGGGAATCTCAGAATGGCCGTAATTGTGACAATGAACTTGTACGCTGTGGCTCGTAGCAAGCTCGATCTTTCCAGACTGTGGCTTTGAGCCTTCAATAAAAGCATAAATAGATACAAATCAGGAAGCCTCGATCTCTGAAATTCAGTTTACAACGGCAATCTCAATCGCTTTCACTGGTAGCATGACGCATTCTTGCATTTGCGGGATGCTATGAAATGGTAACACTACTTAACTGCCCCGCAATTCCTTCTAAGAGCTTACGATATTTTTTGTGTGTTCAAAAGGCAACATAAAATCACTGAATTTTGATCAGCGCAGCGATATAAATGTAACCGCTCTAACGGGTCTTTTAAATGAAATTTTAGCGACTCTGAATGAAGGTTTCATGAATAATGGTTTAGGATCACTTATTTGCGGCTTTAGTCGCAAGTGAACTTGCGAATTGAATTGTCAGCGCACGCAGTACAATCAACATCTCATGTTTAGCTAGGTTTTCGCAAAGTGACAAGCAGGCTTACAGTGGGCAAACCAAGCTTCTGGGACCTCACAGTGAGCACAAATTTTCTGTGACGGCTGCTCTGTTGACGATTTGCGCTCCTTTTAAAATCTAACAGGTGCCTGCAACAGCGAGATGTGTTTGCATTCTTGCGTATAAGGTCGCTTACGAAGACGGCAATAAATGAAGTTGCGCTGTTGCAGATGTAAAACATTTCCTTTTTATTTCTCGTTGCAAATCAGCGTAGCGGGTTCCCGGTAACTACTTTGTTTTGTAAACTGAATATCGCCTTTGTCTTGGCATTTAATTCTTGAGGATTGGTTAAAAAAATGAAATTCTGCGCATTTCATTTTTTTCGGGAAGGGGGAGGGGGAGGGGGGGGGGTCCTGCCAACGTTGCAAGAGCAGCGAGAAGAGAACGCTTGCAACGCGCGCGAAAAGCCAAACTATGGTTATCAGTATTATTTACAATCGAAAATACACTAGGCGTCGTGTTCTGTAGCGGTGAAAAAGCAGTACACGTATTTTCCAAAATGATTAACCCCCCTTTGGTCCGAGATTGTCCAGGAATTGTGGGACGCCTTTTTCAAAATTGTATTGAAAGCAAGCACTGTGGGAAAAAATTAAAAAAAAAAAAAAACAGCGAGTCATGGCACACACCCCACACACATGTGGGCATTATTTATTACGCGTTTTCTCCTCTTTCTTTAATATTAGGTCCAACTTCCGAGGTTAACACGTGACCAAATTAGGCATTTGGTTATGCTGAGTGAGACACGTTTCTGGACAAGGTGATTCACGTCGGATTTGAAAATGACACAAAATGCCACATGACTGACGCAAACTCACAACTGCTTAATTTTACCGAAACATTCCCCCTAAATACTCTTGCGCATTCATAGAAACGTATTTTAAATAATACGTAAAATTAGCAACTCGATACAGTTGAATAAATGTTTATTCCTCCTCCTGAGTATAACCAACGACTGTCCAAAAATTATATTTATTTTAGAAAAGGTACGGGAAGGACACAATCACACAGACGCTTGCGGGTGTAAAATACGTGTCCGGTAATGTATGGGCGATAGCGCACGGGTCGTGCGCAGTGTAAATGTTTTTCTTTGTTTCTTCTTTCTATGAGGACACAGCGCAATTTTACAAGGGTGTGGAATTTGCACGCGTATGCACAGGTCTTGTCGCTTCTTACCCGTTTCGCGTACTAAACTTTTATCCTTTAAATAATCACCACGCCACCTTCAAAAAGCACCCTTCGACGTTCCCGAAACCGCAGACGACTGCACTCAACAATAAGAAAAGTGCAATGTGTGGAAGCAATGTTTATAACACGTTTCACACTCAAGCGGTGACCACAGCGAAGATGTTTCGTGGAATTAAACCAGCGCATTAACCCGCAACGGCCGCTGATTATTGCGTTTCTAGAGGAAACGAGCACGCAGAGGTTACTATGTCATTACTTAATGCCAAACGAGCACACATATTGGTTGTGTTGTCGTGTACAGCACGCGTCTTGCGCCGCACGCAACGTGAAAAAGCAGACGACGCGAGAGCGCCATCCACACTAGGAGCGGTTCGTCCCGCCGCCGCCAGGGGCCGACTGTGTTCGCGCTCGGGGCGAATATCGGCGCAACAAAACATCGCTGGCCATACCATTGTGCTGTATACACTTCATTTTCATTTTCATTGATATCCTTCTATTTAGAGAATATTAGAGCGAAGCTTTGTGTGCCTCACTGCATGATGGCGTACACCATGTCGCGCCAAAACGCACTGCAGGGTAGCCAACTTTACGCAGTGGGTTTCGCGAAAAGATGATGATAAACGAAGGCACACCAAGCGCCTACAGATAAAACGCTTCCCGGGGTCGTAATAGCACCTGAGTCTCTCGCGTTATGAAGCCGACGTCTATCCGATTGCGCCACTCCGACACGATCGAAACAGTTTGGATTTTGGACCTCGACTTTGGATTTTGGAACTCAGGTTGCATGGGAGGAAGCTTCGTGTTTTAGCCATACCTTCTCGTTAAGATTGGGGCTACTTGTCCACTTCAGTTATTTTGTCCTCTCTTGTCGGGCATGGTGTTTCTGCGGGTGTCTTCTTTCTTTGTTTCTAATACTATTTCACAGTATCGGAATATCTGAAGTGGGTTGGCCCCTTCTTGCGAAATCATTCAGCTTAACATTTTCCCGTTTTTTCTTTATTTCAATCCACGTACGTATTCCGGTTTGTTCAGCCATTTTATTTCGTTCCTTTTTTAAAGTTCTCCCCAAATTCTGCAAGTTCTGCGGTTTCTCAAAGCGCACCCAGAACAATACCATCCGCGTACAGTGAACGAACCAATGAACGAAGTTCTGCGCTCACCTGCTCTACGATGTCATTTATTGCGGCCCCGAAAAGTAATAGCTCAGTGGTGAGCCTCAACAACGTCTTAAAAACACATTTCTTCAATCAGTCACACACGTATCTCGGCCACATTCTTTCCTCAAAAAGATTATTGCCATTGATAAAGGTGCTATGGATACTTTGTGTGCGTGCGTGCGTGGGTGTGTGTGTTCACTCTTTAATGAATGATTCGGAGGGTGAACATTTTTATGCAAAGGGTGAGGCAGGAACGGGGGTAGGGGGGCTCTGTTCGTTCACCCATGAAAAAAAAAGTTTTTACATGTGGATAGTTTACCTTTAAACGGCACGACTGCAAGAAATGTGTGAGGGCAATACACTGTGAAACACGTCTAAATTATGCAGCTTTAGCGGTAGTACAACACCACGAAAATAGGTTATTAAACACCACACGTCACTCCCTAAGGGATGCGTTGACACGCCATGTACAATGAGCATCAAGTATGCCTTTGAGAGGACTGCAGAGTACAGTTTTTCTCAATCACGTTCTTGTTTATCCGTATCTTTATCAGGCATAAATTGTAGCACGAACAGTGTTAAACGCGATCGCTGATGCTAAACGGGTGGGGCAAGGAACAGCGTACGTGTGTGCACATTTATCGCTCTGATCTGCTTAACTTCAGATTATATCGATAAACTTGCTCTAATCTGCCTAACGGCAGCGCGCACTCACGCACGCGCACGCGCGCACTCTGAAAGAAAGCGCAAGACGTACAGAACTAGCACTGTTCGCAGTCAGCAAATCCCGGCTCAGTCGAAAATGACAAGAAAAATTTCTGTAGTTTTGTCGTATTTTCGCGTGTCCTATACTGTCGTCTTATCGTATCCCTGTCGTGTCGGGGTTCTCATGTTCTGTCGTTTGTCGTATTCCTGTACTCATATTGGTGTTCCGTCGCGTGCCGAATTCCTGCCTTGTCGTGATCCTGATGTTCCGTCAATGGTTGCACATGGTTTGAATGTAATTGCAGATTATGAAGAGTAGCGTAAAGGGCAGTCCTGTTGTGACTACAGGAATGTTTGTTGTTGAGAAAATTGAGTTTGTCGATACGACAGAAATTTGTGTCGTAACAACAGATGACTTTGTCGTAACAACAGGACTTCTGTTGTCACAACAAAGCTTTTTGTCGTACGACAGGAATTCTTGTTAGGTTTTCGCGGTATCCCCGTTGTGATTTGAGACTGTACGGCTAACGCTGTTTGCAAAACAAAACGCGAACCGCAAGTTTCCTGCTCCGTCATCGCCTCTGCCGCGACGGGGGGCGTCGTCTATGTCACCTCGAAAAGAAAAAAAAGAAGAAGAAAAAAAAAGCGACACGAGGGCGCCCCGAAATTGCGGGTGTCAGTTTCGATTCCCAGTGCGGTATACCTCGCCGAACGCCTTCCAGTGTACACCGTAATCAGAGCGCCGCCGCCTTCCCCGGCGACGAATGGCCGCCGAGTCCCTTAATTACACCCGTGCTCACTTTGGCCGCGTTGTTTTTCGTCGGTGGCTCGCGCGCATTCTCGGCGCTCCGAAAAAGATAAGAAGCGAATAAAAGGGGAGAAGTTTGTGCGCGGGAAACGCGTCCAGCAGATCTCCCGCCCTTCTTCCCCGTAATAACGGGTTCCCGCGATCACACTGATCATTCTTCCTCGCACTTCAGTGCCGCCCCGGGTTTCCGCGCGCGCGCGCACTGCGAGAGCCGACGGGTCAACGCAGTCAGCGCGGCGCTGACACCGGCGTTTTAATATAGGGCCCCCGCAGAGGGCAGGCGGCGTGACACCACTGACACCACGGTGTCACGCGTAGCTGCGCTGGCCGTCCTCTCATCGGGGCACCAACTTTGCCGGTTCCTTCCGGGTTTGCGTCTCGGACGGAGCCAACGACTTCCTGGAAATTAGCGGCCGCCCCCCTTTGTCCTTCCCCGGCGGAGATCGTCGGAAAGACAATGGTCGCAGAACACGGACCGCTCCCACGAATGGCCCTCCGACTGTTTGCAGTGCACTGTCTGTGCGCGCCCGGTAACCATGGGGGTCGCTGTAGTAGACCGCTGGTTTACTTAGCCCGTGCACGCAGCGGGGCATGGGGCCACGGCTGCACGCGGGCCGAGTATGGTGCCGGGAAGGCCGCGTGGCTTTAATGATTTATCTGCGGCAAGGACGCCTGGAGGCTTTTGCCAAGGGTGCCGCCGTCTTCGTGTGCTCGGCCCGTCGTTAAGTGAACGATGGGAGAGGTGAAGGCCTGCAGCCGGGGTCTATGGTCGTCCGCCCTTGAGCGGAGCAGCTGACATTTGGTTAATTCACCTCCGCGTAGTTTATGGATTCAATCGAGGAAGCACGCGGGAAGCACCCTCTTAATGTAATGTAGGAGTGAGATCTTTATCTATTTCGTGCGGTTTGATTGTTGTTTGCGAGTGCCGGGTGATGTAGGAAGCGTGCGCGCGTATTATTGCACTATTACGATGAAAATGCATTTATTGCGATGAGTGAAGAAAGGTCTTTGACCTTTAAGTACATATTTGTGGGTATCGCAAAGGACAGCAGCCGAGGAGTCCACCTTGGCCACCTGGTTCACACCATTGGATCAAAAACTGGCTGCCCATGCTGAAGGGGGCGAACATACTGCGAATGAATTGACAGCGTTCGATAACCAATACTCCAACGCGCATAAAGAAGTTATTCGGCTCAGTGGGAAAGCTGCCCGGGAGGCGAAGCTAAAATGAACACACATGTCTTCTTGTCATGTTTTGAGCTTCTCAAATCAGAGGTTTGAAAGATGTTGTTCTTGCTCTTGCACCTGATAAGATCAAACTATCCCGGGGAAAAAAAAATACGACTCAATCAGTGAAACTGCGTGCCACCTACTTTGACAAGCTGGGGATCAAACCGAACGCCTGCGCGAAGTTGGGGCTTGCTTCTAGCGTCCCGGCCTGGTGGCGATTCGTTCGCTGAAACGACCGCTTTAACCGAGAGATATAGTCTTGTAACAACGGGAAGCAGGTGAACTATACGAAGAGTAAATGGTTGCGGCGAAGCGAGGAATAAACGTTATTTGTTGCAAAGCGCCGCTTTTCCTCGCTACCGAGCAAGATCACGGATCAAGGACGCCAGGGGGAAAAGTTTGCTTTCCTCAGCTTGCCGTCTATTCAGATGTACTACATTGAAACAAGGCTGCGTACGCCGCTATCTTGAGTCCCGGGGCAAGTCTCAGTGCTCATTTGCGTGTACCCCGCGCGATTCTTACGCGTTGCCTTGTCCTCACTACACGTCAACAATCGGAGAAAAGAGAGTATGGGAGAAAAGGAAGGATGGGGGCAGAGAAAGACGGGTAATCTTCCTGATCTATAATGTCTAGGCAGTCACGAATTGTTCTAATCAAATACTCGAGTAAAGTTACTCCTGCCATACGGATTGTGGGCTGCCTGGTTTTAGCGGTGAAGGAGCGCTAATATGGCCATTTTCGAATCAGGAGTAGCTTTAATGGGCGTAAAGACTGCAGCACATTATCCTGAAAACGCTACTTGTTCCATTCTTCTCAACGCTGACGCGTTGCAGCGAATAACTCACGGGGAGAATTACGGCAGTCCGCTAACTTTTTCTTCATTATAAAACCTCAAGGATTAGTATCTCCGACATTGCGTCCATACGTCATCATATTGTCACGAAGCCAAAGATGACGCAGTTGGCTTGAAGGAAAAACAAGTTTATTGGAGCGAACTTGTGCTCCCCTAACAACTAAAAAAAAAATACACACGCGGCGAAGCACCAGTCAACCAAGTGACGGGCGCAGGCGAGTGTCGGTGAAAAAGAATTAAGAAAACAAAATCGAAGAACAAAAAGTAAGAAAAAAAAAGTGAAAATAGCATCGACTTACAATGCCTTGTACATGATTTTGACTGCTGCTGTCTTGGGGACAACGATCATATCTGTAGCTTTTTACCCCTGACGATGTACTTCATTCCTGACGTGTGGTCTGCTGTATGTGTGTTATTGCAATGAGAACTATCCACAGTTGTCTTATTCATAGTTTAATTTGTCTGTATAGAACCGAGCGTTTTTTTATAGCACGGTAATTAATCTTGAATGCGTCTTTCCTATTCCTACGCATGCTTTTTATTGACAATTTTTTGGGGCACTCGTACATCCCGCATTTCCTTCAAACATGTGATTGTACGTAGCGTAACCCCTGATTCCTCTGTGATATGTTTTTAATGGATTCATTACTAGCCAATAGGTTGAGGATCCAGACATTCATGCATGTATTCGATGAAAATGAAAAAGAGACAATAAACAAACTTGAAACTTGAAAGAATGCCGTGGCGTCTGATCTGCAGGAATTTATCTTTCGGCCCTGGTGTTTCTCGAACCGTCGAATTACACTGAGAACACTGCAGATAAAAGAAGACTATTCTAGGCCAGTGGCGTTAGGGCGAAACATTCTCCCTATAAAATGAGATAATCCATGCGGGATAAGAGAGAAAGAATGAAACATGCGCTTCACTCGGGACACAGATAACATAGCCCGTAACATAATCAAAGCCAATGCATGCTTTACTCCCTCGAACCACAACCTCTCCCATCGTACGTCTACTGAAAAGATTAAGGATTTGGTTAATGGGCGCGTACTTATTAAAGGCAGAGTAATGGGTATGGAGATAAAGGTGATACTGATTTCCCCCTCGGCGCCAGCGTACGCTTTCGGCGGCGCTGTACCGTAACTCATTCGCCAATCCTTAGCGCGAAATTCACTGCGGCAACACGGCCGAAACCCGTTTTCGGTACCAATCCCGCACCGGACGCCTAACGGTCAATATATCTCTGGTGCCCGACAACTCTCAGCGCCCGCATCGACGGCGGTTTGCCCGGCGGCCGCCACGTAATTAGCTTCCGGACGACAGACTCAAGGAGGGGAGGGAGAGGCGACGGAGTTACTGCCGCGGTAAAATGCGACCAATATTGCCGCCAATTCTCCGCTCGGCTGGGTGCACTGGAGCGCGTTCGCCTGCATTGCGAAGAGTTGGGATCAAGGGCAGTACAGGTAACAGCGAGTGGTCGGGAGGAGGAGGAGAAGGCTTATCGGTTCACTTGGGCGAGCGCGTGACGTTAAGGGAGCCAGAAAAACGGCCGACGTCAGAGAGGAGTCCACCTTGGAGAGAGGCGACTGCGCTACATACTTTCCCGGAACTACTGAACGCAACACCAACGTTATCAGCGGAAAGCCTTAGTGCAGCGCCATTTACCTTACCAGGACGGGCTGTGCTTGTGTGCGTTGCGAAGCTTAGAACAGTTAGTCAGAAACCCGGTGACTTCGCGGCACAAAATAAGCTTGCATTACTGACCATTTGACCGACATAAACACTTTTTCGGCCTTCTTACCTGGTTGTTGATGCCGTACAGCTCTCACTGCGGCGATGAAGGGCGTTCATTGCAGCCTACTTTCAGCCTGCCTATACAGCGCATAGCCACCCATTACCTGTTCTCGGAAAACACCACCCAGACCACGAAGCTGTGCGCTCGCCTCGTTACGTACGGCAGTCGCCACTGCGGTCACGTCGCAGCATGCATTGATACATCGGTGACGTTTCACAACTTCGCCGATGCGCACTTGTGTGGGAGTGAATCACCTCAGCTGTGACGATCGACGGCAACTCGCAGGCATGTTTTATGGTAGCGGTGGCCATAAGGCGCACCGTGCGAGGTTTTACTTTCGGCGCTATACAGGCGCCAAACGTCTCCTGGTATCGTAATTAGTCCGGAACCCTTATGAAGTGCCGCACTCGTTGCTGTTTTATCGCTTTCCGCAGTGGCTTATCTGCATTCCCGTCGGTAGGCGAGTATTGAAGGGGCTTGCTATACTGCCCGCATATACCCTTGAATGAGAGCAGATGCGAACCCGTAAATTTTCCCTACAATTAACTCCTATCTTCGCACGGTAATGAAGGTGGTTGCAGAAAGAAATCACAATTTCACTCAGCGCTAATCACCACGGCACGACAAAAAAAAAAACACAAATAAGCGAGCACCGTTCAATACGCAGTAACACATAATAAGGAAATTCCCCGGGAACTTAAGTCTGTTTAAGTGCTTCCAAGGCGAAAGCCTACAGCGATGATCAAATATACTTCCTTATTGTTGCATCGTGTTTGCGTCTCTTTCTTCGCTTTCGTTTCTTGGTCTATTGATGCGAATTACTCCTGCAGCAGACTTTCACGCGTCACGCGGCAGCTTCCTCACCGTCACAACTGAATTCTGCGTGCAGCTGTTGTGCTCACGTGCCACCACGTTCTTCTACTTCTCGTGCCTGCTCTAACAGAGTGCTGAGTGAATTAGCATGTCTACTAAGCCTTGAGGCTATTAAATAAACGAACAAACAACAACAACAATTAGCAGTGCTAACGCACTAAGCTTCCGTCTTAGTGACCCGGGCTTAATCCCGCACGAGCCCAAATGTGTTTTCACAGCGGAGCTGCTTGAGCTTAGTCCGGTGCCGTTTGCAAAAAAAAAAAAGAAAAAAGAAAGAAACTGCACCGCCTGTAAAGCGTGCACCACCGCAGATAGAGTGTTATAACAGTGAAGCCGGCTTTCGCGCCTGTCGCGAAAGTAAAAGAAAGTATTTCGGGCCTAATAATCTTTAGGGCCTGCCATAAGCAGCGCTAGTATTAAACCAAGAGTGTAAAACATGGTTATATTAGTCCTTTTTGGTAAGATGACATGTCATCACCCCGCTTCAAAGGGGAAACCAATAGGAAGCATCATCATCATCATCATCACCATCATCATCAAATCATCATCGAGGCTGTCGAGGGTTTTCGAGGCTGTCTCGAGGCTTTCGAGGCTGTCGAGGGGACGAAAAGAAGATTAGAATGCTGGTGGACGCAAAGCAGAGAGGGGAATATTGCCTAGTACAGTTACCACCTGTAACAGGGAAAAGAAAGTATTTCGGGCCTAATAAGCGTTAGTGCCTGCCCTAAGCAGCGCTAGTATTAAACCAAGAGTGTAAAACATGGGTATATTAATCCTTTTTGGTAAGATGACATGTCATCACCCCGCTTCAAAGGGGAAACCAATAGGAATCATCATCATCACCTGATAAGGCACAGCGGCAATATTGCCTAGGACAGTTACCACCTGTAACAGGGAAAAGAAAGTATTTCGTGCCTAATAAGCTTTAGTGCCTGCCCTAAGCAGCGCTAGTATTAAACCAAGAGTGTAAAACATGGTTATATTAGTCCTTTTTGGTTAGATGACATGTCATCACCCCGCTTCAAAGGGGAAACCAATAGGAATCATCATCATCATAATCATCATCATCATCATCATCATCATCGAGTGTGAGCCCAAGGGGCATATATGCGTATGCGCACCCCTTACTATACCACTTTAAAGGTGGTAGTCTTTCTTGGGCTAATAAAAGGCAAAAAAAAAAATGGCGCAGCTTGTACTAGTGGCGCGAGGCTGGAGACACAGCGGAGCTGGGGGTCGACCTAGCTTCTTCCCCCCTGGGATCCGCTGTCAGTGTGGAGGACCGACAGGAATGGCCTTGTGAGATCCGGCTAAACTTGGCCTCACCCCTCAACATCTAGCCTTAACTTTCAGCAAGCACATCGCAAAACCTAACAAAGCTTAGCAAAGCCTAGCTAAAACTAGCAAAACTTCGCAAAACCGGAAGAAACTAGGTCTACCCCAGCTCTGCCGTTTCTCGAGCCTTTCATCACTAGTGCAAGCTGAGACATTTTTTTTTATTTTAGCACCTGGTCTCCAATAAAGTTTATTCATCATCATCTTTTTGGTGCCATTCGTGTTGACGCCACCAACGACTTCGACGGCGGTCACTTTTCGCGTTTGATAAGCTTTCCGCTTTAACTTATGCTTCGACTCTCGGCCGTTTTGGGGCTGACCGTGTTTCCGGGTCATTCGCCGGAAGGGAATGGGAACCGCATTGTGCCTGCTTGGATATTTACTTTCCTCATAAAGTCCTTCCTGCTCAGGGCTCTTAAAGCCCTAGCCCGCTTTCGCGCTGTGCGAACGCGAAAAAGCGAGCGACTATAAAGTGTGGATGTTGGAAGCGTTTTCATCCCGCCGCGAAACGCGCGATATATCAGATAGCGAGAGCGTGCACTCTTTCCGAATTTACATGCGCGCACAGGTAAGCCCCCAGGTGTATAAGTAGCGCACCGCATCCAAATCAGGTCGTCCGGTGGCGTGCATGGTCCAATGACGAGCCCGTTTCATGGTCCGCTTGCTTTGCGTCGGAGCGCACACGCGGGCCAAGTTGAATGTAAAGATGGTCCAGCTACGCCGCTCTGAAGATAAGCCGGTGGGGTTTTCTGCTATATTGTATACAACTTGTCGCGAGCGCAGTGGACAACGAGGTCATCCAGTGGCCGGCTTGCCTCAAGGAGAGATGGAGCGAGAAAGAAGTTAAAAGAAGATTGCGCGCGATAAAACCGGTGAAGGTAACCGCGTATATCACAATGTTGCCTGACCTGCGAGTGTGAGCAGGATATCCGTATTTAAAAAGAAAAACGGAAAAGGAAAAGGGAGAGTACTGACCCTTTGCGCCGCTTTGAATGAAACCATCTGAGCTCTCGCATCCCATGCTACACACGAGAACGCCACCGTCTGGTTATAGCTGTGACGGTCGCTTCCACGTCTTGCGTTGAGGTAAGAAGACGGGTCATGGGATAGGATGACAGCTGAGGGACCGAGGGACGCGGTTTAGATCCCGCCCGCAGCAACGTTTCATCAATTGAAGGCAAAAAGGGGAAACGCTCGTGTGTCGAAATTTCGGCTTACGTTCAAGTTCCAGGTAGTCAAAAATAGTCGGGAGCCCTCCACTTCAGCGCGTCTCATAGCCCCGGTGTAGCACCGGTGTAACCCCCAAAATTTGATGATGACAGCTGATGAACGGTTTGTTTGTTCACACAGATGCAAGTTCGGGCCCACATTCCCTCTCTTTCCGCGTCCGTGCGCGTATACATATGATATTCACGTGTGTTCGTCAAGAACGGGTATAGAGAGTCTCGCCCTCGCAGCGGCAGTGTCGGGGGTACTCGATTTCCGAGAATACTGCAGGGTCGAGGAAGATTGTTCGCAAAGTCGAAAAACACACGCAGTGTGTATGCAATACGTTCGACGCGCACGCCCCGGCAATCGAAGGGGAGCTATCAGCCAGCCACGGCAAATTGTCTTGCTTCGGCGTCATTTTGCCGCAGCAGCACGGGTCGCTCTTCCTCCTTCTAGCTGTACATGCGATACGTCAGCGTCGCCCTTCTGCAGCGATGCTGCTGCTGGTACTGTCGGGGCGTATCCGCGCGTGCACGCACCATTCTGGCGGCGTCGAATCATCAGCGCACAAGTTTCGTGACTGCATACGCGGCCATCGGGTGAGGTAGGCGGGTGGGTGGCTGCAGTCGCGCGGCCTGTCGAATTCAGCCTCTGTCTCTCCGGACTGCCACATGCACAACGTGTACGCACGTGAATGCGGAAACGCGGGCGGTGCCAATGTGGCAGGTATACACTAGAGACGCTGCAGTGAACGTGATGCGCGTTCCAGCTTGGTTATTTGTTTGTTTTCGTCTGGCTGTTGCCGTCGTTGCCCGCACGTTTTTCTCCGCAAATACAATGTCTTCTTGGTATTACCACGTGTCTTCCTTGCAAGAGAGATGTGCGCGCGAACGCGTTAGTTCGTGTATACACACCCAGCACTGAACCGTGCGGCCCTGTAGCGTTTTTCCGCGCGCGCGTTCCTCGTCTTATTCCCCTTCGTTTTCGCGTTTTTGTGTTGGTTGAAGCCACTTTTCCTACTTCACAGCCCAGGCCACAGTGTTTCCATTCGCCAACTGTAACGGAAGGTCACTCCCGGCTTGTGACCTGCCTTTGTTTACACACGAAGTGACAGCGGTTGTAAACATGAAGTCGTAGAAATCATCTTTTGCGTGCAATCGAGCATGGGAAATATTTTACTGTACTAGAAATGAGCCGCGAATAGAGGCAACGGTGCCACAAGGCGGTGTTTGGAGATATGGAAAGAAGTTTTGACAACAACGCATTTTCGGGCGAGTGCCGTGCAATAAAAACGTATGCTCATGAATAAAGATCTCTCTCTCTCTCTCTCTCTCTCTCTCTCTCTCTCTCTCTCTCTCTCTCTCTCTCTCTCTCTCTCTCTCTCTCTCTCTCTCTCTCTCTCTCTCTCTCTCTCTGTCACACACACACAGCGAAACTTTTTTTGACGGATAAACAGCTTGCGACAGATGAAAGGCGAACATAAAGGCTCCGTTTACGTTTGTCTTCCGTCCGTTTTAAGCTGATCATATATGGTCAGCCTGGTGCGTTTTTGGTTCTGAGCTAATTCTGATGCATTACGGCGTGCCAAAATGCACCAAAACCAGCTCAGTCAAAGCTCTTGTCGACTACAGTGAAATGGGCTTGGCATGTACAAAGATGATGTAGAATTTTGTCTGGGAAGGTGTGTTTGGTTGTATACAGTGTCGAGTTATACGACGGGCCTTGAAAAGAAAGGACAAGAGCCTGAGAGAGTCAGCTCGTCGAGGTTGAGAGTTCGCAAAACGTGCCCCAGGGCGATTGAGTCGCCGGCCATGGTGGAGTGTCGTATAGCAACGCAACGCCTGCCACATGCAGAGGTCGGGAGTTGGATTACCATCTATGACACAAGGTAGACTCTTCGCTTTAGTGTACTTCTTTACCCCGAAAAAATCTTACCATCCTGCCACCGTAATTCTCGTTCTAAAGGATGTCACCGCATCCCGACTCTTACGGTATTATTGAGGGTCGTCCTTCCTTCTTGGTATGATGAATCAAAGAACCCCACGCCCCGTGCCGATATATAATCGCAGGAAAACCGCTCGGTGGAAATTTCCGGCTACCGCGTAACGACCACAAGCAAACCTCGGCAGCTGCTATGCACCGTGTTTGCCCTGCACCGAAGCAAACTTCGCCGTCATAACAGTTCCCCGGCGTCCTTGATTTCTATGCCGCAGTACCTCTCGATGTTCGAACACACGGGGGCACCGTACAGCTCGCGGGGAACCGTTCCTTCTTAAACAGACGCATCCTCTCCACACGTTTGTTCTTGCAGTCCATCTACGCATACCTTGACTCATCCGAAGACGCACCGGGTCGACACACGCGAGAAGACACACACGGCAGCTCCTGTCATTTGGCCAAGTGCGCGGAGCCTGAAGGCGGAGGGAATGGACGGGGGGAGAAGTAGCTGGCGTCTCAAAAGGCAGGCACGCCCAAGTGCTCCCAGAACACTTTCCACCTCTGCTGTCCTGACGCGGCAGAAGTAGTGAGCGACTGAGCGCAAGGCGCGCCCAGAGACTCTAAGAGGCGTCCCGAAGGAGCCATCCGGCGGATATGGCTCAGTGGTGCCCGCACCGCGCGTCGTTTAACCTCGGGCGTAGCTGGCCCTTCATGCCTCGCCGTGTGCCACTGCCCGTGGACCGTCAACAACGATGGGACAAATGGGACAGGCCCGTAATGCCCCGTCGCCGTCCAGAGAGCGCCCCTGGTGCGACTATGTCGTTCTGAGTACAGCGAGCAAGCACTTCGAGTGATGTTTCTCGAATGTTTGGAATGACCGGTAACTTGAAGAGAAGACGACGGTGAAGAGGAAGCGACGAGGCCTTATCTCCAGGTGGCGTCGGGGCGGATGCTTGTCTGTGGCGACGGCAGAGAGGAAGAAACGCGAAGGGGGAAGATTCTGGGGGCTTTTCACCGACCCCGCTTCGGCTGGTGGCTCTGACGGCGTGACCGTTGACGTCCGCGCCAGCCAGCGCGGTTCCGAATGGAGACGCTGCGACGCTCGACTGCGGCCGCTGCCGGGAGTTGGTTCGCTGACTAGTCTTTCTTCGTGCTCACTGGGGACACGCCTGAGGGGAGTACGTGCACTCTGCTTCTTGGGTTCACGGGTTTCGCGTCAAAACACGCTTTCTCTGCGAAGGCCACAAAAGCGTTTCCTCTCGCTCTAGACGATGCAACTATTGTGACTTGTTCTTTTATTATCCTTTTGTCTCGGAGAATGGATTTTGGTAAAATTGGTTCTCCACTTCCTCGGTACTGTGAAATATTCGCCAATGAACTATTCGCCGACGCAGCCCGAAAACCAGAAACTTACGCAAGTGGTTCACACCCAGCCTGCCTTCACATTGCCCCTATTGCAAAATACCTGCGCACCTGCCACAATCCAACATTTTACCTGGATTTGTTCTAGTTTCCTCTAATCCAAATTTTACCCCGCCCTCTAACGACCATGGAAACCCATCTCACATAGACCCCCACCAACTGGATCCGGACACACATTACAAAATAGTCGTTTCTTCCGTTAAATTAAATCACCCTCTCACGTGCACTGTTAATTCTGAGTCTATATTTTACCGTTCGCTACGACCCCCAAAACTAAACCATGATACAAAACCGAACCACGAGTAAAAAAAAAAACAATCTACAGTTCCAATGAAAAAGTCTCTCCGAAGAAGCTCGTGTTCTTTTCCATGTATTGACCCTCTACCGAGTTCCTAATCGCCCATTCCCCCTACTTGGAAGACGGGTCCTCCTGTTCCATATTAAAAGTGCTAGGTAGCATTTCGGCTGGCGTATCCGCAATCGTCCCCGTCATTTTCCCGCTACTACAACCACCTGTAACGTCTGGTTTCCTGTCATTAGCTCAACGAACACCATAAATACAGGTCCAATATGGGCTCCCAGCACAATCGGCCGTATGTTCGATCATACACTAGAAAAATAAGCCCATTTCGCTCAGGAGCAATACGAGTAAGTATCAGCATTGAAATGGTAGCGGTTAATTAACTGCGTGGAAATATCGTGCGGTTGGTGCATACGGACGTGAGAATTCTCGCCTTGGCTTGGGGCAAAGAAGCAGAACACGAATGCTTCGGAGCCAGTTCTTTCTGCCCGCTGGCACGGATCGGCTCGATGCAAGGCTCATCTGCTTAGCCATGCTTCCTTCGTGACCTGCTCGCATTGATGCCGTCCCAACTGAATAGACGGGAAAGTGAGGTATGAAAGAACGGAGAGTGCTGTACTTTGCCATTACCAAGACAAGACTGCCACAACCAAGACTAAACGGCAGTCACGTGTTCTTAATGCCTTGACGAACTACGGTTGCGTAACCCGTTTAGTTACGAAACTCTTCTGCCTTTGAGGGCCGTTATCTCATTCGCATGCTTGAATTCGCGCACGTTTCCAAGTATTGTTACCACTAGTTACTATACTATGCACGTGCCTCCTGTCAGTAACGCCGGACGTACATCATATTTTAATGAGCATTCGTGCCAAGCATAAAAAATCTGAAAGCACATTTTTTTTTTGCATCCTCATGTTGCCAAAAGTGGTAAGTTTGTTTCGAGCCCTTAGTTGGAACGCGTCCAAAAACGTTCAGCGTTGATGCATCGCTCTAGCGGAAACTCTGATTCACCGTAAAAGTACGAAAAAAGAAGACTGGGCAAAAGCATCAGCACAAAAAATGATCAAAGATTTAAATTATTTCGGAATGTTTTAAGCGATATAAAAAATACATTTTTTTCGATGAGCCTTAGTCTTGGTGCATATTGCGACAAGCGGAGCCATAAGCGGATCTCAGCGGTATAAATACCGGCAAAGATGCTTTTTTTTTCATCGCCCAGTTTAGTGATTAGAATGTGCTACACAATTAGCCGAAATATTTTCTGCGTCTAATATACAAGCTGGTATTAAAAACGTCATTCTTTGATATGAAATGTCCAAGTTTCGGAACCCCATCCTGCTGCGCAGAAGAAAAAAAAAACACAGGAAACAATTCCTGTGCGCAATTGAATTCCTCCTTTGAAGATTCAACGTTTCATTCTTTGTTTGTTCAGCAGTAAGCGAAAATTTCCACATTTCGATTCAGTTGTTTTCAAATACCCTTATGCAATTGAAAATAAACAATTAGGTCGCTGTCAGTTTCAATGCCACGTGTATAATAACTTCATTCGCACACAACGGTAAACCTTATTCGTTGCCGAAAACTCCCGGCCAGCGATCCGAGAAATGTCCATCGCATTTCAGGCATACTCCGCCAATACTTCCCGTTTTGCGTCGACTTCACACGTAACGGCTGTTCGAACACGGTTAAACAGGGCTGGGGATGTTCCGACAGGCTAGTTTAACACGCGGTTAAGCAGCGGCAGCATGCCCTTTTCCTTAACGACTGTGCGGCAAAACGAAAGAAGACTAAAACCGAACTAGGCAGACGGGTGAGAGCAGATGACGGCGCTGTTCGCCCCCCCTCTGTGCAAGAAAGAACGGCCCAAAGATAAGGGACACACGCGAGCGACACGCGCGTTGATAACGAGGATGAACAGGTGAACTAAAAACAAGAACCGGGAGAGAAAAAAAAAGAAAAGAGGAGGAGTAAGAGGGAGCGCGGACGTTTCTCCCTGTCACGCAACCGTGGCCGTCGGAAATAAATGGCAGCAAATAGTCACACTGACACCCCCTGCAGCCTCGGACGGGCTTCCACCTTCCGTACCTATTTTGCCGCTGCTGCGCCGACATGTGTCGCAATGCACTACGCGAGATAAGACGGAACAGGGGCCGACGGCGGCGCGGTGCGAAGCGGGATGCGCGAAGTGGCGTAGTGGACTTCAGAGATTCCTTCGACGATTACGAGCGCCCACGCGCATTGCCTAAGACTGCGGTCACTGAGCAGGCGACCACGCGCAGGTCTCGTATATACGCCGGCTTCTGGTCTTGAAGTGCTTGATTTTTAACGAGAATGCGAGAATGCGGCGGGGAAATACATGAAACGCGACCGCTTGCATTGCGACATTCGGATAATCTGGTCCTGAATTGCGTGAACCACGCCCGCTTCGATGCGGTAACCACGCAACTTTGTGATTCTTAGCACACCGAAGTGTTCAAGCTTGGGTGTTGGCGTTGTGTTTAGAAACAATGCTTTAGGAGTTGTGCTCCGAAAGCTGAGTAGTAGGGTTAAAGGTGAACGTGAGCGAAACGGAAGTTTTCCTAAATGTACGCGCAAAAAGCATCCACTCTAGCCTATAAGTAATAAAATAAAAAAAATACGGCGACGAATATAACTGACACGCTGTCAGTGCTGATACAAACGACGACAATGAAAGCAGGCGTATAACTAGCATGGGCATTCGGGAAACACTCTGAAGTGATGAGCAGTAGGCTACCGTTCTCGCACGTACAAAAGAAAGTTACCGCGAAGGCATACTCCTGGTAACGAGTTAGGGCCAAAAGCTTGAGGACCTACTAAACACCTCGAAATAAAATTAGGTAGGCCCAACGAGCCATAAAAGAAGAATGATGTAGATTGGAACCGAGCTTCTTGGTTTTGGGAACGAACTCGATTGAAAGACATCCTCGTTCAAATTAAGAGGTAGAGGTGGAGTTTGGCTGGAAATGTAATGCGAAAAACTGCCATTTTCGGTGGACCAACAGAGTATTGGAGTGGCTACCCAGAGATGGGACAAGGTGAAGGCCGATATCTCGATGCAGGGACCAAATAAGGAAATTGGGTGGCACAGAATGAATTCGGGCATCACATGATAGGCGGTCGGAAGTGTATGAGGACTTCGCCTTGAAGAGGACACAAATTGGGTGATGATGACGATGAGGGTAAAAATTATTACCATGGTGAGAGGGGGTTGATTACTTTGTGATGATGACTATTATGGGCCCGACTACGACGTTGTTGATGATGATAGACGCTTTATTAATGCACAAAAAGGTAGATTCCAAACATTCCCTGGTCTGAACCTTGCACCGAACTTTCGCTTCATCAAGTGGTCCCACCACAGTGCGTGCATTCTTGCTGCACGTACATCCACTGGGGCTGCTAACGCAGACGTCATGTTACTCTCGTAACTTATCTAACCAGCGATAGCGACCACGTCCTCCATCAAGAGGGGCGCGCACGCCTTCTGGTGTTCGAAAACAAGTTTGCTCGTTGTCTCGCTTCCCTGTCCAACGTCCAGGATCTGTTTATTCTCCAAAGCAGCGCGGTCAGAGTTAATTTATTTCACCCGCGTGCGTAGGGCAAGAGCGTCACTCCTTTGGGCAGCACACACGTAAAGCGAAGGCATAGGAGTTGCAGGAGGCGAGACGCGAGCATTCATCTCTGGAAGAGACGCTAGGGATTCTGCTTTGTAGAGGCGCGTTGTCAGCTGCGCCAGACAACGTTTAGCTTCAGAAGGCATAATTTAGAGGTAGGCTCCATCGCTTGGGACACGAAAGAGAAGAAACGAAACACAACTACGAACGCAGAGCCGGAGCACGCGAGGAACCCCGCCGCGAGCACAGATAGGTCTGCGCCCCTCCGCCATGCAGAATATCGACGACCCATGACGAAACGCGTCATCAATACGGACCGAACGTGACCTAACGTCCGACTGCTCGCTCCGCGTTTTACGAGGTTGCTTTCACGTCTCGGTGCGCCACCGTCTGAGTGTAATCGATGCAACCTCGTCGGTGTGACCCGCACGCACAGCCATTAGGGAGCGAGCCATATAGCGTTGAATAGAAATATAAATGGGAGACACGAGTTCTTGATAAGCCCGCTTGTGCATTTCCATTAGCGGAGATAAGGCGACGGCCGTGGGTGACTTTTGGTTTCTTTACGTTTGTTGAAGGGAAGACGCAGTTTCAAAGATCCTGGCATAGGTGGTTGAAAGAGTGTTGATATCATGGATGGTGTGATGTCATGAGGGATGAAAGACAACCAAACGGAACGTAAATGGCTTGTTGCGATAGGGAGCGAGAGAGAGCGATAGATAGATAGATAGATAGATAGATAGATAGATAGATAGATAGATAGATAGATAGATAGATAGAGAGAGAGAGAGAGAGAGAGAGAGAGAGAGAGAGAGAGAGGAGGGAGGGAGGGAGGGAGGGAGGGAGGGAGGGAGGGAGAGAGAGAGGGAGGGAGGGAGGGAGAGAGAGGGAGAGAGAACGATCTTTAAATGAAATCTGGCGATGTTAGCTGGGCTAAAATGCCTAACTTGCTACGCCAGTTGATGACGTGATGAAGATGATGACGATGATGTTGAAGAACTTGATGCGCACAGAGACGTTGAGTTATTTGCAGAGATTGCTCTAGACCAGATCTGTGTGTTTCAGGTGCTCTATCAGAGCTTTTGTAGCCCGTAAAGCACGTTTGGGTCATGCCCACGGTCCTAAAACGTCATTTAGTTGAATGTCCATGAAAAGCGGCAGTCCCAAAGGCACTGCGAGGGACACTCTTCGCGCACTAAATCGAGCACATTCACAAAGCAGGTGCAGGAGGGTATGGCTTGTTGCGCTCACTTGCCTTCGTTTGGTAGCTAGGTGATGTGTACTGATCGTTACTCAGAAAGGTTACGACTGATTCGGATTCAAGTTCGTTTAATGCGGTAGCATTTGGCACGAGAGTGCGTCCCTGACCTTCAAAAAGTTGAAAAGAGAGGGCGGAGGTGGTAAGACGGTCTCCTTTCACCTCTCCATTCCCTCAATTTATTTTGTATTCTCGCACTGTGCTGCTGAATGCAACAAAGTAGGACCAGTTTTTTTCTTTTTTATTAGTATTTTTAAGGATTACGGAGAATAGAAGGGGGAGGGGGTGACCAGCGGCCTAAGCGCGGTAAGCTATGTTGCGGAACGACAATTAACGAAAGTGTCGCTCTACACTTAGCTATCAAAATTTTAGGTTATACACGTGTGTCCGTGCTAAAGTGCATGGCGTGTTTCGGTCGTTAATTATCTTCTCTTCTTTTCCCGCAGGCGAGCGGCCAGTACCGGCCCAAGTTCCCGAGCCCGTACCTACAGAAGGAGATCTTCGTGCTGAACCTGGAAGACGGCTTCTTCGGCTGCCAAGTGAACGAGTCCACGGAGGTGCTGCAGCTGTTCGAGCTGTCGCAGCTGTGCGATGGAGTGCCTCAGTGCTTCCAAGGTTCCGACGAGCTCGCCAGGGATCTCAAGTGCACGGATAGGAGTATGTATGCGCCCCGAAGGCGCATTCGGCGAACTTTCTCTCTGCGCTTAGTGTGGCTTTCTTACCAGGGAACTTACTGGGCACATTTTCCAACCCCAATTCTAACGCCTCTCAACCCCCATGTTGTCCTTCTTCTCTTCCCCCCCGCCCCCTGTCCTTCCTGCGCTCTGACTGTCCCAGTTTAGAGTCGTGCCCACCCTTCAGCTATCCTTTCCCTAACGACTATCCTCGCAGAGTGCGCATTTGCGCGACTGTAGTTGGTCTACTCAATGAAGGTGTTAAAGTACACACTTCGCGGAGGTCAGGTGCACGGAGGTTATCACCGTAACGATATTGGGGAATCGATGGATTGAGCCTTATCACCACCCGTGCTGGCTACAAATTATCCTGCACTTTTGACTCGGTCATCCTGCAAAGCGCCTTGGCCTACCGTACTTCGTGGATGTACTATATTGTGCTGTAATTTTAAAGAACTGCGTAACGTGACTAGTAATTTCGCCTACGACAGATTTCTCGTTCCGTAGATAGGGAACACTGCGCAGTTTCACTAAAAGTTTTGCACTTAAGGTTGACCCTATATTAGCGCGCGCTCCAAGACATGTCTCCGTTGCATGTACA